>NC_080594.1:90000890-90334819 GCF_027887145.1 Ammospiza caudacuta | reverse complement strand
CAGGCATGCAGGGTTTTTCTTTGCAAGAGCTGGCCCCAGAACCCTGCTGCTGTCAGAAAATACCATTTCATGATATGAATGGCTGTGAGCCAGCACTCAGGTGTGATCCCCTTGCTGTGTCAGGAGGGATGCAGTCAAATTTTCTGTGGTTTCTTCCTGCCTTGTGCAAAACTCAAGGATTTTATTTGGACAAAAAAAAAAAAAAAGTGGTTGAAAATCTGTAACATTTCAAATTCTATGTATTTTGTTTTTGCCATTGTAGTTCTCTGCCCTTGGGACATACTGGGTTGGGTTTTTCTTTGAAAATGTAAAATTTGGTTTTGAAGGAAATACAAGAGCATATGCAGCCACTTGTCTGCAGTGATGTTAATAGCATACTTTAAGAGAGGCTGACTAAATACCAATCAAGTTTTGACCAACCAAAATGCCACAATATCTGTCCTTTGTGATTAGTGCTAAATGCCATTTACTGTGTGTGGTGCATTGTGTCATTCTTAAAGTTATTTAGGATTTAGTAACTTAGGAAGTAACATGCTGTCATGTGGGCTTCAAAAGTGAGATACTTGGAAATAATGCAGTTATTTAATGTACAAATTTTTAATGTTTTCTGAAATGATGGGCCTATGAGTGAGTTATCCAAACAGTCCCACTGTACAGATTATAATGAAGATGGTGATAAAACATGATAAAACATTACATTTCTGACAGTTTCTGAAAATCTAATTTTTGCCAACAGAATTAATTTAATTTAAAAAAAGACATTTTTTTGCAATAATATTGACTAAACTTAAAGTCACCCAGACATAAAAGGGCTTACATACAAGCTTCTGTTAAAAACCATGCAATTTTATGTAGAAATTGCAAGCCTGTCACTTTACCCTTGGAGGGGAAAAAAGTTATTCAGAGTAATGACAATAGCTTGGTGGGAGAGAAAGAGGGCTTCACACAGTAAAAACATTTCTCTCCAGCTGTGTGGGCTTTCCACAGGATTTTTTTTCATTAATATTATCAAGTTATTTGTTGTTTACTCATGAATGGTGAATAAATACTGAGCAAATCCATGACATTGTTAATTTTTCTCATATTGCATGTACGCATATGTAATGGTTCATTATAACTCCGCATTTCCAGAGTATTCCAATGTAAATGAAAAGAGCCCAATTAAAAAAATTGTAGACCCTGATCCAACCTTTGTTGACTTCAGATCCTGATTTTGAATTGAGCACCAAAAGAGAAAATCATGCCTATTAAATTGAGTAAACATTTTCTTCATTTATCTGGGTGGCTTTTTTCTGTCAGAGAAAGCTATTTTTTGCTAAAAATGCCAACCCTTAAAAACTTAATGAGTATTAATGAAAAGCTGGAATAATCAGCATGGACAAAAAGAGGGTAATTTTCCTCAGACATTGTGTTAATATGAACTGAGTCCTGAAAGGCCTGTTCTTGTGGTTTGTCAGAATAATTCTTATAGGTGATAGGTACCAGGTATGTATGCATCGATAGCAGAACAGACTGCTAAATATAGTTGCTGCTGCAGCAGCTGGTTCTCTCTCATGTTCATCAGATGAGAAAGCTCAAAGCTGCAGCAGCCTCATAGCATAGGAAGGATGATGCTTGAAGAAAATTTTTCATGGGAACAGAGACATGAGCTTGGTTTTTCACTTCAGCCACTTCAGCCTTTTTCCAAGCACATGGACGATGTCCATCCTGCTATCTGTGGGCTATCTGTCCCACAGGGACAATGAGCCTGCCTCAGCCTAATGAGCCTACCCAGATTTGCTGTGTGCATCATCACTTTGTCCAGGCTCTGTGACCACTGCAGGTTCTGTGGCTTTCCAAAAAAAAAAAAAAAAAAAAAAAAAAAGGTGGTTGGGGCTTTTCCCCATTAGATTGAGAAGCAGTGTGTAGCCAAAGCAATCTGATCTGCACACTTTTCCTATCTAAATTTTCCCATCATATTTTGCTGTCACTTCAGTTCTCTTGAATCCAAAGATGACATTTCCACCCTGTCTTCCAGGCTCAGCCTGGCTTTCCCTCGCTCTTCCCTCCCAGGCAGCAGCATCTTTCATCCTCCCTGGTGTCTTTCTGCTCAGAGAGCTGCCTCCAGGCTCTCTTCTCCTAAACAAGCTGCCTTTGTCTCTGGGCCCTTGGAGTCTCACAGGAGTCACTTAGGCTCTCTGATTTTTTTTAAGACCCAGGATTAGTATCTGATATCTTTTTTCACTTGTCTGGGATTTTCCACTATCCACACCTAGACCCCTCTGGAGAGGCAGGGGATAAAACCGTGGCCCTTAACCTTTTCTTTTCCTTGGGTAAAATCTTTCCAGGTGCTGATAATCTTTAGCTATCAACCTTCTCATGAACAGATATTAGCTTTTTTTCCTTGTCGTCTTAGCATATGGTGTATAAGGCATTACATAGTAAAAAACAGCCATAAGGAATTCATAAATTATACATAGGCAGATTCCCCAAATCATCAAACATTCCCTTCTGTTAAAGATGTTCCCTATCAGTTATTTTTTTCTGTGGTGTATGGACCTTTCCATATCTTGTCATCTAAGCTTTCATGGATTTTTTTCTTTTCTTGTTTTTCTTGTTTGTGGTTTTTTTTTTTAGTTGGGGATTTTTGTTTGGTTTTGGTGGGGTTTTTTTTTTGTTGTTGTTTTGTTTGGGGTTTTATTTGGTTTGTTTTTTGTTTTGGTAATTTCAGTGAGTTCAGATTTAAAAGAAACCAACAGGAGATTGGTTTGGTTTTTTACCCCTGTCTCTGTCCATCTTTGCCAGCAGAAACCATGCAGCCTGGGTGAACAAGAGAAGGATTTCTCAGCTTAGATAGACACAGACCCAGGGTGTTTGGTTTTGATGTCCTTTCTCACATGCTTCACTTGGCAAAAGATAATTCAAAAGCCATGGCAGCTAAATAGCGTGAGTACTAATAAACTCAACACATGCAGAAATGGGCTGATCCATGATTGCATCTTATTCTGCTGTTGAAGTGCCTGTATTTTGAACAAGAGCCATTGAATTAGTATGCAAAGTACACCATAGGAAGCATGCAGGATGTAGGGCCAGCAAGAAGTACTTAGTTGTGATGAAACCATTATTGTATGATCTACTGCAATGTGTCCTCAGTTTTTCCACAAAAGATGCCACTCTTGCTAAGTTTTTAAGGCCATGTTTCAAATAAAATCTTACAAGTACCAACTTTGGTGTCTTTAAAATACAAACCAAGGATTTTAAAGCATTGTTGGCTTGGCAGATGCATTTTTATGAAGCTCATATCCCAAAATAAAAGCACTTTAAGAATCCTGCAATTTAAAGTGTGTTAAAGTAAATGGAAATGGAGCGTTTTTGGAGATGAAGATAAGGAGAATCAAGTGTTGAAACCAACAGAGATAAAAGGGGAAATTTAGCTGATCATACACCCATCCACCACAGCCTCTCCAGCTCACCTCCGCTCATCTCTCCGCTGCTCTGGTGCTGTTCCTGTATCCAGAAGGGATTGGGTGCAGGGTGTCCAGCACTGCAGTTTTTCTGTGTGGAACAAGTGAGGCTCCTGCTGTGAATCACACTCATGCTGCTGCCTCCTCCTGTTCCCTGGGTCCATGAGAACTGAGAGAGAGCACCCAGCTCCGAGTTCAGGGCCAGACACAGCCAGTGTGAGCACCCCGTGCAAAACAGACTCAGCACTGACAGCTGAATGCTTTGTGTTAGTTCTGAGCAGGAGGGATTTGAGCAAGAACCTCAAATCCAAGATGTGAAATGTTATAAAGATCTGCAAAATGAGATGCTTCGTGTAGGAGAGCGCTGTTGGTTCATCTGACTCCATGTAAGCTGTTGGTGGCCAGGAGGTCCTTCTGATCTCACATGTCTAGCTGGGTCCTGCCCACACAACTTTCCCGCACCCTAGTTTCAGCCCCAAACCCCCTGGATGTATAGGTATAAGGGAGTCCCTGTGTAGCTCAGCTGGGTTGTGGATCTAAGAAGCAGAAAGACAAAGAGCATGGAAAGCAAAGTACAGCTCTGCAGGTGCATTCAGACTAAGCCAGAAGGAAATTATTCTGCTCCTGTACTATCCAATGTTTATGTCATTTATCTCAAAATAGAATTAAGGTGTGAAAAAGCCTACAAAATGCACAACTGTATTTCTCTGTAAAATTACAGGGTTTCTTCTTTTTGGAATAATGACTGTAAATTCCTTGGTATCATGGAGACTACTTAAGGTCACATTTACCAAAGCATACTTAAAGAAAGTTCAGACCTTTTGTGTCTGACACATTCTGATTATCTGTCTGGAGGCAAGGCTCCTCATTTTGATATGTAATGAATAAAATGCACAAATGGAAGGAATGAGGATAATGAATTTGCAGGATAATTTTACTAATTATCTTGTTGCTGATCATAAAACTAAGGCTCTGCAAGTCAATCCTACCACAGCTATTAATATGCAGTGCCTAAAGCTGTTCTTGTAACATTTATTATGCATCTCTCTGGTTCTGCACAAGTTGATAGTTTACTATTAAATTTGTAAAAGTGGGGTTAGTAACAAGTTCATTGTTCTAAGCGTAACGTGTAGATTTACACAGGTTTACTGAAGTCTGAAGTAAATGAAAGCACATAAAATAAGATTTTATTTTACTGTGTGAATATTACACGATGAGTTGAGATGGAATTTATCTCACCTTGTTGTTATCTGAAGATAGGCATCTAATTTAAGTTAGGATTTTAATCTCCCTACATGGGCACAGGAGAGAGAATGGGACAAATTATTCTCTGAAGATGCCTTTCTCCTCACTGACTACACAGGGATCTCAGTCTCTTTGCTATTTTATTTTTTTTAATTAAAGCTAAAATGGATTCAAGTTTGTTGTTGAGAAGTGGTGAATAGGAAAATTTTCAACAAGGAAAAGAGTCAGAAATAAGTAATAGTACAATGAGGTTGTGATTGACCCACCAACCATTTGGATGACAATGTTGAAGAGGTAGTTGGAGGACATATGGTCAGTCCACAGTGATGCTCTGCCTTTGGGAGCAAATCAAGAACATGAAAAACTATCTGTCAAAGTGAGAGGGACAAGCTCAGGAGTCATAATGGGATGCTCAGTTTTGACTTTAGGAATAGGAACCGATGAGTGAGAGTGAAAAATTACTGGCAAGAAAGACAACAGCAAACACAATACTGGAGAAGTGAAAAGTGGGAGGAAGGAAGTGGATCCTGGCATCTATTTCTTCAGCATCCAGAGGACCAGGAGCTCAAACTCCTCCCTCCCCAGAGCAGTGCAGAATTGTCCCCCTCCCTGTGTAACTGACCACAAATCCCCTAAACTGTTCCTGTGACCTTCACTGCTTTGCTCTCCCCTATACAGAAGTTTAGATATTGCCCATTATTTCTCCCATGTAGAAAAGTCCGGTGTTTAACTCATTATGGTGCAAAAGGGAATCAAAAGATAAAATCTGTAGGCATTAGAAATGAGGAATTCTGTAGGGGGACTCTGTGGCATGGGAGTGCTCTGGGAAAGTGGCATGGTAGCTGTGACCTCAGTTCTGTGTCATTCTGCCTGGTCTCCACCTCTCTCAGTATGTGTTTAAGCAGATATTGGCATCGCCCATGTGATGGAGAGCATTGTGATGGGCATACCATTTTTTCTTAGAAAAAAAATACAAATCCTCCCTAAAAGATCTATTCAGACTACTCCTGCAGGTAGCTAAGATACCATAAAGTTTTTGATAACTAAATCCATTTGGTGTTTTATCTCACACGTCAAATAATTTCCTTCTGATATTAGACAAAACTACAGCACAATAAAAACCAATAATGATCTGGCACTTGGCTTAATAAAAGAGTCTTTTGAACTACTATAACAACATAGAAAAGAGGTCATGCATTTCAGCATAGATCTTAAAGTTAGCTGGAAATATTTATAATATTAACAGAAGAATCAAAGCTGCTTCTGTGCCAACCATGCCACAAATAAGAATTCTGCAAGTAAGGACTTTGGAAGCCCCACAGGACTCTGCTTTAATAAGCAAGTCATCTAAAAGCACTCTTGCAGACAGCCATGGGGTACAAAATAACCCAGACCAGAAATGATGTGGCTGCAGAGAGACATTGGAAGCAACAGGTTCTCTCCAGATAACAGGATAAAAAACAAGACCATTTTGAAAAATAAATATTTTTCATGTTGCCTTTTTATTTTTTATTTCATGTCTTGCTTGGGCTTTTCTCACCCATAAAAGCTCATCAAAAACATTAAAAGAAGAAATGGAATGCTATTTGCAGGTTTTGGTTTTGTTGTTGTATGAAATGGAGAGCATACTGTGCTATAAATAAAAACTTGTAAGCAAATTAAAACCTGCCTAACAAGAGATTAAGATGGTCTGAAGTCACTGACTCAGATCATAAACAGTGCCGCCGTTAGCTGAAACCATTAATCACTGTGGGACGAAATAAAAGAGGAAATTTGTTAAAAAATAAGCAGGGGCAGGATGCTAACTCCAGGGGCATGCTGTTTGGCTCGTTAATAATGTATAACGAAGCGTGTGCCAGATCAAAAGTAAATCACATGCAGCTGGCAGAAAATGAAATGGCATTAGGCAAAGTATTTGTCTAGCTATGAGGCTATTTAAGAAACTGCTGCCTATTAATGTGATGTTGATTAAAGCTTTTCAAATTAAGCTTTTCAAATTAATTTTTGCTCATAGAAACCCCATCAATAAAACATGGTATATGCCTTTTATATATATGCATGCACACATATGGGGATACCCATATGTATGCATTATATATTATAAATACCGCAAATATTTAGTCACAACTTTGCAAAATTACCAGGAGGTATCAGCAGCTAATTAAATCATCCTCACATTCTTATTATAATTGATACTCTGTGTGTGTGTGTACTGAATAATTGTTATTTGTCTGTGTTGTGATGCTATTTTTGATATGACAGACTTTGTTGAAAATCTATAGCAGAGGGAAAAAATGAGTGCTGATGTCTCATCCCTGTTTCTCACATGTAAAATTGTTGGTTTCAAAAATCTAGAAGGGACACACCTGTCTGCTGAGCTCCTTCATCTTTGAATGTGTTGGCTGAGCAAAA
The DNA here is from genome assembly GCF_027887145.1 of Ammospiza caudacuta. NCBI lineage: Eukaryota > Metazoa > Chordata > Aves > Passeriformes > Passerellidae > Ammospiza > Ammospiza caudacuta. The sequence goes on along the minus strand of NC_080594.1, from coordinate 90,327,719 downwards.
GGTCGGGAAACTGAGATGCAGTTCTTACACAGACAGGTGCTTTTCCACCAGCATTCTGGTTTTACGACACTGGTGCACCCATCAGTAGCTGAGGTTAGACTCATGCAGGGGGCCAGAGACGTGCTTCTGCAGCTGGGTGCAGTGTGGACCTGTTTTCAATCCAGTGAAAGGCCGAAGCACCAGGCCTGGCCTGAAATACCCATGGTCTAACCCATAGACTGGAAACACGAACCTTCGTCATGCCTGTTGGGCTGGCTTGGGCTTTTTCTACCTTTGCCAGAGGTCCAGATTCATCAGGAGAGAGTGGGCAGTATCTCCTCCCAAAACTCAGCAGGGTCTGAAGGTCTTGAGTCTTTCATTAGTAAATTTGCAGATGACACTAAGCTGGGAGCATGTGTCAATCTGTTGGAAGGTAGGAGGGCTCTGCAGAGAGGCTTGGAATGGTTGGATGGATGGGCAGAGTCTAACAAGATGCAGTTCAATAAGTCCAGGTGCCAAGTCCTGCATTCTGGCCACAATAACTCCCTGCAATGTTACAGGCTTGGGATGGTGTGGCTGCCTTCCTACAGGCAGAAAGGGACCTGGGGGTGCTGACAGCCGGTTGAACATGAGCCAGCAGTGTGCCCTGGTGGCAAAGAAGGCCAAGGGCTCCTGGCCTGGATCAGGAACAGTGTGGCCAGCAGGAGCAGGGAGGTCACCCTTCCCCTGTGCTGGGCACTGGTCAGGCCACACCTTGAGTGCTGTGTCCAGTTCTGGGCACTCAGTTTGGGAAGGATGTTGAGACGCTTGAGCACATCCAGAGGAGGCAACAAGGCTGGAGAGGGGCTGGGAACACAAACCCTGTGAGGAACCACTGAGGGAGATGGGGGTGTTTAGCCTGGAGAAAAGGAGACTCAGGGGTGACCTTATCACTCTGTACAACTCCCTGAAGGATGGCTGTAGTCAGCTGGGGGTTGGTCTCTTTCTCCAGGCAGCAACTGACAGAATGAAAGGTCACAGTCACAAGCTGCATCAAGGGAAATATAGGTTAGATATTATGAAAAAGTTCTTCACGCAAAGAGCAATAAAGTTCTGGAATGCTCTGCCCAGGGAGGTGGTGGATTCACCATCCCTGGATGTGTTTAAGAAAAGACTGGATGTGGCACTCAGTGCCGTGGTTTGGTTGAAGGGAACGGATTGGAGTCGATCTTGAAGGTCTCTTCCAATCTTGTGATTCTGTGATTCTGTCTCGTGAGAAGCAGGAGCCCTTGGAGGCTGGTGAGATCTTGCCAAGTCTCCAGCGCTGCAGTTGATGTGGGTGGCGGAGCCCCTTTGCCACCGCTCTCTCTGCCACCAGGCACTGGAAGGGCAGCGCTGTTCTGTGTGCTGCACAACGAGCGACCCCGCACTGGCGTCAGAGCCCCGCGCTTGTCCCCGCGCAGCAGAGCCCGTCACCCAGGGAACACAGAGCTCCGCAGCCGGGAACACACCGCTCCCGCAGCCTGGGACACACAGCTCCGCAGCCGGGAACACACCGCTCCCACAGCCGGGAACGCACAGCTCCCGCAGCAGAGCCCATCAGCCCGGGACACACCGCTCCCGGAGCCTGGAGAGCACACAGCTCCCGCAGCCTGGGGGGACACACAGCTCCCGCAGCCTGGGGGGACACACAGCTCCCGCAGCCGGGAACACACAGCTCCCGCAGCCGGGAACACACAGCTCCCGCAGCCTGGAGGGCACACAGCTCCCGCAGCCTGGGGAACGCACAGCTCCCTCAGCCTGGGGACACACAGCTCCCGCAGCCGGGACCGCACAGCTCCCGCAGCCTGGGACACACAGCTCCCGCAGCCGGGGACACACAGCTCCCGCAGCCGGGACCGCACAGCTCCCGCAGCCGGGAACACACAGCTCCCGCAGCCGGGGACACACAGCTCCCGCAGCCGGGGACACACAGCTCCCGCAGCCGGGAACACACAGCTCCCGCAGCCGGGACCGCACAGCTCCCGCAGCCGGGAACACACAGCTCCCGCAGCCGGGAACACACAGCTCCCGCAGCCGGGAACGCACAGCTCCCGCAGCCGGGGACACACAGCTCCCGCAGCCGGGAACACACAGCTCCCGCAGCCGGGGACACACAGCTCCCGCAGCCGGGAACGCACACAGCTCCCGCAGCCTGGGACACACAGCTCCCGCAGCCGGGAACGCACAGCTCCCGCAGCCGGGGACACACCGCTCCCGCAGCCTGGCAGCCCCGCGCCTTCTGCAATTACCAACAATGCTTCGCTTCTGTCACCGCTTACTAAAAACATGGCACAGTTACCGAAATAAGTGAGCACTTAAGGGAAACCCAGACCTTTTATGTCTGCCACTTATTTCCTGATTATCTTCCTGGAGGTCAGGCCCTTAGTTTTGACACTTAATGAATAAAATGCCCACGTTGCAGGAAATGGGATAATGAATTGTGAAAAGACATAATCAGCAATGACTAAATAATTAAGGGAATTGAAATGTAGAGTCATGTGGGAATGTATTAATAATAACATGATTTTTCCATATGCTAAAAAATTCTGTCTGTTTTTATGAAATCAGTCATCACACATGCTCTGTGGAAAAAAAAATTAATGTAGACTAATATGAACTGTAATTAGATGTTCTGCTTTTAAACAGCTGAATAAAAGATGAAATCATATAGAAAGTATATTTAGATACAAGCCAGAAAGTAAACTGATTATTATTCATAGTGCTGTTAATAGGAGCTGTAATTTATGCATCTAGTGGGAATCGTGTTAGGCAATTAGGAAAGGGAGTCACACTTGACTTCCCTTTATGCATTTACATATTTATATATTTTTCTATATCTTGCCAATGTCTCCATCTTTTCAGTTACCTTTAATCCACAAAACTGCTTAGAATAAGACCTTTTACACTGAAATTCTCTGTTGGAGCTCAAAAGTTGGCCTTCACTTAGATTAGAGGAAGCCACACAAGCTTATCTTTGATCTTATTTGTCCCCTGACACTGGACTTTTGCAGGTCCTCAGTACTACATGAAGAATGGGACTTTTTAATTTTTCTCCACACTTTGCCTTCAAAGGCTTGCAGCAGAAATTATCCTGGCAGTAGATCAGGATTGTGCCTGCTTGTGCTCCTCTCTGCCTATGCTACCTTCTCCCTGCTTACCCAGGACCCAGGCACTCAATTGCTGTAGTCTGCACCTAACAAATCCTGGAATCCTATAATTCACCACACTCCTAGCACTGAAATCCCAGTGATCTGGATTTTGCTTGTTGGCAGTGCTGAGTTCATAGAATATACCATCCACTATGAATATTTAATACTTTCAGAAGTTCAATGCAAGAATGCATTGTGCTTACCTTGCGCAATAACATGGCTAATGTTTTAATCTCAAAGTGTCCTGGTATCTAGTCACATGCTAATGCAGACTTGCAGAAATCCCATAAAATATGGGTCAGCTGGAGAGGTTCACATCACCAGATATGTTTGAACAGATGGGTGGGCTGAGGGACAGAGAGCTGTTGTGGTTTGCTCAAGGTAAAAAAGCAAGTGGCAGAGCAAAGATTAAAATGCAAGGCATTAGATCAGCAAAGGATTAAGTGTTGTGTTCATCTGCTTCATTTCCAGACATATATAACATGTATCTCAATTAATCTGCAGATTTGGAAATATTCCAGCATTTGGAAATATTCAGCCCATAACTTTCAAGAAAAAAAGAGGCAGGGAGACATGACAGAGACAGGGAAGGGACAACAAGGGACTACAGGATGGGATGGACCACTGAGCCTTCTCCCATAGGGGCTGTGCTGCCACTGGCTTGCAGGGCAGTTTCACAGGTAGCCTGTCCCCCTGAATGTGCAGGAACAATGCAAGGTGATAACCTGAGCCAAGTCCCCACTCACAGCAGATAAGAAAGAGATTTTCCTCTCTGTTTAATGCTGAACTGAGTCAAACTATCCCATAAGCCTGACATTGGCTGCTACTAGACCTGTCTGAGATGAGTCCTGGGTGAGCCTTGTAATACATTTCCAGTCCTAAACTCCAGGTCATTTTGCTCTGACTTTACTTGCCATGTTTTGCTAAGGCTGTTCTTCTCATCACTTCACTGGGTGTGATACTGCAGAAGGAAAGTGAGTCCCCCCAAGGCATGGGGCGCTTCCCCACTCTCTCTGTTCCCCCACAAGCCCTCCTAGAGATGAGGACCTGGTGTCTTGGCACAGCCCTCTGGCTGCAGGGCTTTCATTTTGGCTGTGGACCATCTTTTGTCCAGAGGCTGGCGAGGGCTGCCTCTGCTTCTGCTTGGGGCTGGGTCTGCCAGTGCCAGCTGCTCCCCCTCCACCCAGGCTGCAGATTGCCCAGCAACACCTGGCACCTCACCCTCTGACAGTCCCCTCTGTCACCCTGTCCTGTGCAACCATCTCCACAGTACCACTTTTAGCAGACATTATGCAGCCACGACCCACTCTTTGGCACGCCCTGACACCCTCCTCGCCTCTCCCTTTCCAGAGCCAGGAAGCAGGAGGTGCTCTGGGAGCAATATCATGTTAAACTACAAGCCACAGAAGAAAAGAAAAGGCAATAAATGCATTTCTGTGCATTCCAATAATGCTATTTTTTCATCAGACAGAAGGTGATTTTAATTTGGCCCCCATAAATGCATCTCTCTCCCAGGCGCTGCACGGGTCTGGCTCATTGCATTTGTTCTCTGTTGAAGTGTGATGTCTTGGGATGGATCCTGCAGGCTTAAAATAGAAATGTTCCTGCTTGCTGCTGCTGATGTATCATTGGGTAATCATTAAATAAATTCAGTGTTTTACTGCATTTACAAAAACACATGATTGTTTAACAGAGTATATTACAGAAGATGGAGGCTTTAATGGTCTCTATGGATTTTTAGTTTGTAAGAGTACATTATGAAGCTGTCTTGGTAGGGTGCTGTTTTCATATGTGAAAGAAGTTACTGGCGTTATACATCATTTTTATATCTTGTTGCTAGGCAACATATCATAGTGCAGTTATTGCAAAGGTGTCTGCTTCCTCGTTAAAAATCTTCATGTTGCTCCTTAATTCTGCAGAATTAGCCCTGTTCTTGATCCTATTCTGCTTCCTCAGATATCTTTTGATTGAGGTTTCATCCGTTAAGTTTTGGAGAAATATAACAGGTCTTTTATTAGCTGAATTTGGCGTTGAAGCCTAAAGTGTGTGCATTAGTGCTAATCTTTAGTTTCCACCTTCATCGCAATTTGTTTTCACGTAGGGAGCCACGCACTTCCATCCACTTGGGATTCAAAATCAGACAAGTAATTTGAGTGGTGGTGTATTTAAGATATGTCCTATGACAGCTAGGGTTAAAAAAGCAGCAACAACAAAATACAGGGACTACCTAGGGTGTTCTGGGAAACTTATAATATTCCCTTTCAAACTCATTTCTTCTGCTTTTCAACACAATCTGCAGCTCCTACTTCAGCATAGCATTGTTGCAAACTCCTAGTGTATTAGCATTTTCAAATCCAGAGACAGTTTTGCCTCTGCTTGGGTCAGGTTGTGCAAGATTTGGGGCTTTATAGGACTGAGCTGACTTCATCACCTCACTTCATTCTCACCTGGAGAAGGCAAATCTATTTCAGAAAAATGCAGTTGGCAATAACAGGCAGTATCACTCACAAATATCTTCCACACAACAAAATAACAATTTTTTTTTTTTCTGAGTTCCAGCATTTATTCCCTTCATTACCACTTCTCCCAATCTTCTTTGACTTGGAGAGCTGTCTGCTAGGGCTGTATGTGCTCCCCAGGCACAGAGGTGGCTCTGGCACGTGTACCCCCCAGATGCTTTTGCAGGCTCACGTGGATCCATGGCACATGAAGGGGCTGCCAGCACTAGGCAAGGGGGAACTGGAGGCTTCCACAGACCTCAGCATGCAGCAAATGGCTCTTTATTATCCTCATCCCTCATACCTTTGTTGGTAGTGTATTATAACTCCTTTCATTAACCAAACTTAATGCACTGGCAGTTAGTATACCTACTGTTCATTTTGGGGCAAATGGTACTATTATAATATCTGATTTTAATTAAGCTGTTCTGGATAAAAGCTGGCATGTTAAAAGCTTTGTTAAATGCTGTTCCTTGGTACACACCCACACAACAACAACCAGTAAGTCAATGGGATTTTGTCTAACATCTCCCTTGGAAGATATAATTTGAGGTGTGGTATCAGGGCAGTTATTTCTAAAGGCGTGTGCACCAGAGGTGGGGAGGAGTGAAAGAAATGTGAAAGAAGTTGATTCTCTTATTCTTTTTAAGCTGTAGAAGATTTAAAAATAGGTATAAGACTTATGCTCTAAAGCCTACTTTTTAAAGGATAAATGTGCAAATAATTAATTTATAACAGGACTAATTTCACAATTCTGTGAAATTGTAATAGATAAAATTGCAAATGAAAGAAAAGAAATTGCAAAGGCCGAAATGTTTAACTTCATGATGAATCAATGTACCTTACTAAAAAATACCTGCAAATAATTTTGACAGTGATTTAAAGCTGATTAGTTAAAGCAGATAGTCTGAAATAAATGCCTACCTGCAGATTTTACCCCAGAAACACACTGGACTTTTTCTGAATAACCACATGGCTCCGTTTGCACCCTACCTACTTCCCTGTGACTTGCAAGGAAAGGGACAGGGTGGACTCACACTACTCTTCCATTGCTTCTAACCACACAATTTACCTTTAATGTTTGGGCCTCTGGATGGTACAACAGCTTTAACACCGTTCCTCCAGCATAGTTAGTGAAAACCTTAGCACTGCTTTCCCACCAACAATTCCTCTGCTCTGCACCTCTGTCTGATCCTGCTGGAAGTGAATGATGAATATCCAACCTGACCAGCTTTCCTCCCCACAGTGCCACAGGAACACAAGAGTACACTTGTGATCACTGAAAAAGCTGTTGCTTCTCACTCAACAATGCACTCCAGAGCAAAACAAGCGGTGAGACTCCAACTCACACACCACATCATGCCCCATACCTATGTTGTACATTATTTCACCGGTTTATAAAAAATTCAGCTCTGATTTCCAAAGGCACTGTAGTTCCATGGGTTCCCATTGCTTCAGAAGGGCTGTCCTTGCTGATCAGCAGGCCAGATGTGCAGCAGGATTGCCTCTTCTTCCGCCTGCAGCAGTACCTCCCATCATGTCCATGAGCAGGTTGTCAGCTCAGGAGGTGAAGTGGCAGCCTCCTCCTTGGATCAGTGGCAGACATGAAACTGCACACTGCCCTGTCCAGGGACACACTGCCCCACTCCAGGACTGTGCAGGGGATGACAGGCAGCCTTGCCCTCTGCCAGTGCACTCATTAAACACTTCATCTGGGCCTAGGGGACAAGGGGGTGTTTCTATATTATGGTGAGGTAGACGATGCTTATTTCTGGCTGCCACCAACTGGCATAGTCTGCAAAATGCCCTGCCCCAAGCAACTCAGTTTTTCAGTGCTCTATAGGGTTTTATGGATTAAAAAATAGCTGTGGCCAGGAAGAGAGATGTTACCAACTTCTCTTTGCTATGCACTTCATTAAAAAACCCTTGATGTTTTACTTCAATATATTCTCTACTTCCCCACTGACTCTCTAGATACCTGTAATTCTTAGAACACTCAAACAAACAGGATCAAGGCAATTTTGTTTGTCCAATGTGATGAATTTTCCAGCCCTGTTTGTTGTCTTTCTGTGAATCTTAGTCTCCTAGGACCAGAGCCAAATTTGACACCTGGTGCCAGCCAACACCTGATAGTCCAAGTTCTTTTGGCCAACATTCTTCCAAACATATTAGTGCCAGAACCCTCTACAAAGCTGATCATAAGAATTATATGGACTGGTTTGCTTCACAGCAGCTCCCTGATCAGCTCAGTCATGATACATCTTTCTTGTTGGAGCCCAACAGCAGCATCTCACCATCTCATGTCACCATAAGTGGTCTTGCCATTTCTATTTCACTCCAAGTTACCAGGGAAAAAATAAGGAACCAAAACAGAAGGAATGCTGAGCCAATCAGCATCTTCAACCATGGGACAATTTTTCTGACATCTACTTTCCTGTATTTTAAACATGCATGCCTTGGCCCTTGTTGGTCTTCCCTCATCTTAGTTACTGTCACTTGGTTAGGATACAGAGGTGAATGATGCTTTTGATAGGGAGAGATCCAGAATGTGTTGGTTACCCCCTCCACTGCTTCATCCTTTGAAGTTCAGCCTTGTCTGAAATTCTCTCCTAAGTTCAAAAGATTCTGAGAGATCCCAAATCCTGGGCTCCTTTACCAATAATTATGTATCTGTAGCTTTACTTGTCATGAGGCATTGCTGCCAAAGGCACCTCTACCTTAACTAGGGCATTCCAACTTCAGGCTCTTGCTATGTCTTATGAAGATGTGGAAGTGAATCTTTTAAATTTGTATATCTGGAGGAAAAAAATTATAATCCCCTCACTACCCTGGAGCATTCGTTCTTCTGACAGCTTTCAATAAAGTCCTGACACAATGTAAGTTCATCACTGGAAAAGTGTTTAGCTTATGTCATGACCTGCAGATAGTTTTGGAAACTTTTGCAGATTTCACATCCATCTCCAGCTCCATCAGTTCAGCCTTCTACCTGTTTTCTTCACAAAATCTCAGTGCACTCAAAAAAATAAGGTGGTGATATATCATTTAACATGTATAGGATTGACACTTCTAAGTGATCCTTCAAAATTGCTCAGATGTCCAGTCTGAAAGGGATAGAAACCAATTTATTCCTATGGAGATTTGTCCAAGTAGATTTTGTACTTTATTGCCATTTCCCATGAGTATCCTCCAGAGGATACTCTAGGCATTGGGACCTCTTTTGACTCCATTTGCTGAGGTATCTCTTCAACTTCCCACTTCCAGCTGGAAAATCAGAATCCTGATCAGCTTGTCCCTCTGTTGCTCTTTAGGTAAGATTTCTCCCCCTGCATCTCTATTTAAAATGCAGTTGTTCATTACCAAGAATTCGTGGTCCCTGTGGCCCAGCACCCAGCATTTGGAAGAGAGGAGCAGCTTCCTTGACACTAACTCTGGTTTTCTGCGAAAGGTTTTCCACACAAACTCAATGACCCACATCCCCTCACTGCTGGCACTGCTGACTTGGAGCCCAGTGCTCTGACACACCTCACTGATAAGGTGCCAAGTGGCAAATGCCCTCCCTTGCTCTGGCAAGGGTCCGGATGGTGGTGGTGGTGTGCCTGGGGCCACCTCAGTCTTGTCACTGTAGAGAAAGCCAGTGACTCCTGCACTGGAAACTTGCCCCTAGAGCAAAATCTGTGTGGAAGCCCCTCTTCAAAAACCACAGTTAATGTCAGGTAAGTTACCTTTTTTCCCCCTCAGTCTCTAATTAGACATCCCAATTATGCAGTTTAATCTAATTAAAGTAATGATGCAATTATACAATAATTGATACATAATCGGCATGCAAAAACCTGTGTAAGTATTATTTAACCAAGAGAGTAAATTTTAGATGAACCTTTTCAGTCTCTTAAAAGTATATCATTTTAGCAACCAGCTTGAGGAAGAGATTTTGCCTACTCAAGCATTTATAAATCCTTACTGCCACTAGTAAAATTCCTTTTACTTACTATTTATGGGCATTTAGCTCCCATTGACTTCAATGGAAGTTGCCTCTGAGCATCCACAGACAGAAGTAAAGCTTAGAGCCTCCAAAAGTCTCACCACAATTATCTCATCCAAAGATGGCAAAGTGCTATGAAGTCATTTCAAGAATGCCTAATACAGGATTACCTGCTGCTAGAGATGATAAAAAAATAAAATAAATCTTATTGTAGATTGCAAGAGGAGACAGTTCTATGGTACCTGTACTGGTACTTTCTCAATAAACCTTACCACTTAAGATAATTTTTTTTAATTAACTGCAAATTGCTTTCTCATTATCCAAAATAAATGTGCAAAATGTGCATATTACATATGCACCACACTTGCAAATATATAAACTAAGCCTTAGCTGTGTATCCACCTAAGGTCTGATGCACCAAAATGATTGTGTGAATGGGGATGCAGGAGTCCTGGCTCTAATGGTACAAGGAAGAACCTGGTTTTCTTCACTCATTTTTCTGAAACAGATAAACTGACAAGCATGTGTTTCATTGTATGAGGATGTTAGCTGTATCTGCAATAGCCAAAGACCCATGTTCTGAAATGACATCAGAGACCTGGGGGCTTGTCTGATAAAAAACAGGATTTCTTCTCATCCTTGGATAATACTTCCTTTAGCCTACTCCCCATCCCCTTTCTGTTGTGCAGTGAACTGTGCACTCTATATGGCTTTTTCCCACCCGTGATGTAGCTGAATATCAGCAGTATTTTACCCTTGTTTTGGGAAGCACTGTGGAATTAAACATGTCTACGTTTATATAATACTCTTTAAGTAATCCAGCATGCCTGGATGTGTGAAGAAATGAGAATGGCCTGTCCCTTTCTTTGTCTCTGTTGCGTAACTCATGCTTTAAACTAGGTGTGTTGTATTGAGAGATGTTATAAAATGAGTTTATTCAAAATACCCCAGTATCTGTGTCAGTGGAACTATTTACAAGCAGGGAAATTTCAGAGGAAAATGTGAATGTTCCCTGACAAGCAGTCACTTCAGCTTTTGTTGTTGTTGTCATTTTTTGCACTATTTGCTGCTAAGGTTCCAGTTTTAAGTGTTATTACCCATGTGTGTGTAAGTATAATTTTGATTTGATCCATATTCTTTTTAATGCCAAAATTGCTGAGAAAAGCCTTTTAAATTTGGTTTCAATTCAAATATGATGGGTTTACTGTCACTTTTTAATTGTCGGTATTCATATTGCTAGTGTAAGTGTTTAATCCTTTTCATGATAGACATTGAAAATACATTTTAAAAAAGCCTACAAATGAACAATTGTTAATTCCTGGTGATATAAATTTGGTTCTACATACAGAGTCACTGTGAGCCTGCATATATGGCCCACAGTTTCCAAGCTTAAGAAGTCACAGGTGCTTAGGTGACCCTCTGGTCACTGGTAAGGATCACATAGGGAGAATTTTTGTCTCCCAATGTTTTTTTTCCCTCCTACTGTGTGTTTTCAAACTGAATGTAAGAGGACAGACTTGGCTAGGCAGTGTATACAGAAAGTTTCCAGTCCATACTGAGTCCTAGTTCTTTGACCTAAAGGATGTAGTTATTTCAAAGACAGGGGAAAGAAGCCTTTCCCATGCCTTTCTAAAGTGAAATTCTCTTGTTGATGGGCTACACAGCATCAGTAGGTCCGTCAGAAAAGACTGCCCAGGGATGAGGTTGAGACACCATCCATGGAGATGTCTGAGAGACATATAGATGTCTCTCAAATATCTCCATGGAGACAGTTGGGGACCTGGTTTATTGGTAGACTTGGCAGTGTTGGATTAATAGCTGGACTTGATGATCTCAGAGTATTATTTACTCAGAGGCCTTTTCCAACATAAGCAATTCTGTGATTTAGTAACGGAGATCAGGAGATGGGAAGAAAGCAAGGTAAAAGTAGCTAAAAGGTATGAAAAAACTCAGCAGGCATACTACTGCACAAAAACTCCCAGAACTCTAGCATATTTATATTCCATGGAAAAAGTCAGCATAAAAGCCTGGACATAAATGTCCAGTTATTTCACAGCTCTACTTGCCTCTATTGCTAACAGAAGCCTCATCACTGTAGATTGCAGGCAACATCATCATGCTAATTTTTCACCAGTCCGTATTTTTTTAGCAGCAAACTCACCCATATTTATCATAGGAACTTGAGTCAGAATTTGCCAACAATTTGGGGATTCTGGTAGGCCAGGGGCTGCTGTCTTTGGTCAAGATACAATAACTACCAAAGTACAACTGATCTCTTATGGCTGAGCATGATTTAAAGGAAAATCTTTGAAAGAAGTATAACTGCCTGAATTACTACTCTTTTATATGTTTTTAAATGAGAATGTAAAGGCCAAGGGCATTTTTTCCTATTTAATACTATTAAATCCATCATTAAATCTCTCACTGAACACTGGGAGAATTTAATGGTGCCCTCAAGTGCCGATGCTGATGCTTGACTGTGTTAATATTGTTGTATATACAGATACAATAAATAACACTTAGCTAAGGTAGTGTTAGCAACCTTATTGGGTATATCAATACAAATAGCTGCTCTAATGAGATTAAGCATCAGAAACCAACAGCAATGTGAGTTGAGGCACTGAGGCTAGAATATGGATAGGGATTCAACACATTGAACCTATCAATAAAACTGAACAGACTCTACTAAAAGCTTTACTGCTAGTTGGCATTAAAGGATTAATTTGAAAGTACAGTTTTTATCTTTTCTCATCTCACTTTATCACATCCTCTGTCTTAAAACTCCTCTTTTTCTGGTGCACAAGTATTATGAATGCTTCTATTTGCTGAACAGTCTGCAAAACCCTTGGCAGGTCATGGTGCTTTGCCTTGCTGTAACACAAGTTCCCTTTGGTTGATGTAATCCAGCACTAGGAATGCACTGGGTTTGTACCACTGGTATTTTTTATGTCTGGTATTCTGAACACAGAATTGCACTAGTTGAGTCACTTGTAGATCACTGTTTCTTCTCTCCACACTACAAACTACATCCTTTGGATGTAGCTGCCTTGCCCATGCAGATTATTTTAAGTCGCCTTCTTGCAGGAGCCCCAAATGTTCATTATTATAGTACTTTTTTACCAGTGCAGACATCTCCAACTGACTCCATTGCATTTTGAGGGTATTTGAAATTTATGGTTTTATTGCTAGTAGGGAAAAAAGCTTTATGTTGTGGTCTTTCTTCTGATGGGCTTCTACGTATGCTAAAGCTTAGAAGGATATATCCACTGCTTTGTTTTACTAAGAAACTCTTTCAAAGTGAAAAAGAACTGACCTAAAGGACTAATTTTAATCAACAGGGGTGAAAACTTTGCTTGGGCAGAGAAATCCCTGAAGGCTTAAATGGATATTAATTGCTACATAGACATTATCTAAACCTTCTCATTTCAGTGAATTGCAGTTTGATGCTTCTTATAAAGAGGAATCAAAAGAAATTAATGTTTGCTACAATGAAACAACCTTTTGTGATACTCAGTATTTTAAATTTCCAATGCTAAGGCAGTTATTTCTGTTTCTCTGCACTCTGAAAAATAGGTAACATAATTAAATAGTGGTAAAGATATGTCCTGTTTCCTTTTTCTTTATGTATTACTTTAATTTTTCCACATGATTTCTAAGAGATTAAAAAAAAGAAAACATATACATCCTCATTTTTAAATGTCAGCAAAGGAATGTTAATTAAATTGTAAAGTGGATAAGTAAATCATGTAGTTAAGAGCTCAAAAATAAACAAGCATTTGTAACCATCTTATTTCCTTGCATACCTCTATCATAATGTAGCCTATAATTTCACAATCACCTACTGTTTGCTGGCAAACATATTGAGGAATTTTTTAGAGAGTCATAAAAACTTTTGCTAGCATCATTTTTCATATCATTCTAGCTGTAAAACCAAGCTGTCTGTGGTGAGAATCTGGTACAGCACCGGCAGAGAATATCTAGAAATGGTGAGGCAGCCTGACATGCTGTCTCAAAAGGTTTGCTGTGCCCCATACAGGGCCTTTGGCAGTTCAAGTTAAACAGTTAAAAACTGTTTCAAAGATTTGTTTATTTTGCTTTCTAATAATTTAATGTGATTTTCATTTTAGTTAAAATGGCTTAAAAATCATTGCCTTTTTTAAAAATAGATGCAAATTTCTTATGCAGACAATAATGCATAAGATACTGATGTTAATCTATTTTTTAATGAAATAAATGATGTAATGGATGAAGCCAGAACATGTTTTCAGAGTTGAAAGAAATCTTCAATGTATATTTTCATACCCTGTACTATTTTTTCCATCTGGAACCGCAGATTGGCATTGTCACCCTCAGTGCCATCTACGTCAAGACAAGGGTTTTCTTAAGGGACTTTCTGACTCAAGATTCTTTCAACCTTAGTTCCAATTTTATGAGTTGTAACTCATAATAATTCTATGGTACTTACAGAGATTATGGGGATGCTGGGATGCCTAATTCAGGTTTGCAGACTACCTTGCAAATGAAAGCCAGTGCATATAATAAGCACGAAATAGTTTCAGGGCTTAAAACAGACAGAGCTTGAGACAATAATAGCTTTGAGGAACACACTTAATATAAGCACTAGACAAATTGCACAGCTACAGAATGGTCCCCTTCACTGCTCCATGGCTGTGTTTGCAGCTAGAGAGAGGCACACACACAAAATGAGCTTTAACAAGAAATGCCAGATTGCCTAGGGACATCTGAGGCAAACAAAGGGGCTCTGCCTGCCTCTGACAGCATTGCAAAGGCCACCCCATGTGTTTCAGGGAGAAATTGTAAGTGCTGTTTCATGCCCATGGAATCTGGAAAATATGGAAGCTAAACCTTAAAGCATCAGTGCTGGCTCCTGAGCACAGGAAGGTGAGCAGAGCTCCCAGCCAGGCAGGCTCCCTGCTTGTGCACAGTGCCCTCACAAGGACTCCTGACACACAGTGCTGCTGGCAAGCCTAACATCTCTTTGCACAGCAGCAAGGGACTGGCCTCCAGCCCTCTCCCCACTCTTCTAGAGGATGGTCCAGATCTTAGGTCCACTGATGTGCCCCATGCTGTCTTTCTGCAGGCCATAGCAAGAGTGTTGGGCAAATGCCTCCATTGTGTTTATCCCCACACTCAAATCCCCAGGGTTTATTGCGGTGCATCAGGAGCTTATGAAATTGAAAGCAGCAGAGGACAAGTACGGACTATAGGTTACTGATACATAAGAAAATAAGAAACTTCTTATTCTGTGTTTTCTAAAGCACAATGGGACATGCCTTTCTCACAGTCACTCCTTTTGTGGTCAGTACTAACATTCACATGTGAATGCAAATGGTTCATGTGTTTTCTTGACTTACAAAGTATGTATTGACAATGATAAATGCTGAGGATTTTAAGAGACTGAAAAATAAACAAGAAAATCACACTTAGCTGCATTTTAGGTGTGAGTCTGAATAGTGTATCTTATCACCCAGAATGACTAATGCTCTGACCTGTGTGGCAAGCCAGATAACTTCAGCCACACTCCTGTCTTGAACCTATTATCTTGTATTTGGCTGAAGCACATAATTTGGAAAAACATCCTTTATCTTATGACTTGAAGAGATGAAGATAGGCATTTTCATAGCACTGCATCCCTGCAGTGAACCACCAGCTCATGAGAAGTTGTTCTTTTTTCCCTACCTTCACCTTGCCATTTGGTTCTTCTATCCATTGCCTTACAAGATGTGTACTGTAACCCTAATGATGTTAGTGAATTTTGTCTTTTTCTATTATTGTGGACTGGCAAGAGTTTCCCCTGACTTTTTAAGTCATGTCTTGTGAGTCCTATTGAAGGTGTTGAGTAGAGGTTCTGCCTTTCCTGGGGACACTTCACAGTTAGCTCCAAATAGGTTTGCTAGAAGTCATGTTACAGGGGGTTTTCCCCCATGAAGATGCTTACACAATTCAAGCCTAGTGGCTCTTAGTGTAACAGAGCTGATTTCATCTGTGATCTTTTCTCTGTTCCTTTTTTTTCCCACTTCTTCAGAATTCCCAGCATTTCTGAAGAAATGTGTTCAAGGAAATGCACTATTACAGCATTGGCATAACCAGTTCTGTTGTGCTACCATATCCAAATGCACCCCAATGCACCCCAATGGATTGAGCTCTTTGGGCAAGAGTATGACATGTGAGATATTTGTTTTTAGTTTCCTGTCCTCTGATTATCTCTAACACCTTTCTGGGTACAGTGTCCCAGTCTATGGTGTTCCTAATTTCTGGACATGAACCTATGTTCAACTCTGTATACCTCTGTACCCTTACTGAACTGTTGCCTTCAGACATTGCATTGTGCCACTGTGCTACTTCTAGAATACAAACCAGCAAGATTTAACATCTTTCTGTCAATTCAGATCTAGGAGGCACATGATGTAACCTTGAGAACAGATGGCTGAATTCACATACACTGAAGCACACAGTGCTACACTGATTTCTTAATCTCATTCAGAATAAATGACTTGTATATGAACAGATTCCCCAAGTTGTCAGAGCATCATAAACAAAATTGTCTGCTAATTGCAGTCAGCCACATCCATGCAAGGTTGTCCAGGAAGGATTTACAGGCTGCTTTGCCTTGCAGAGCCTCTTTGTTTTATGGCAGGGAAAAGGGAAGGAGGGGCTCTGTCTTGATGCTCAGCTCTTCAGTCCAAGGCTCCAGCCTGCTATAATTTTCACCTGTAAATTTAACAGATTTAATTTAATTTCATTAACAAACCACAAGTGCAAAACCTCTTGGAACTTTATAGAGCTACATTTGACAGCATTTTAACTTCTAATACTCTAATTCTGACTTTTTCCTTTTTATGGATTTTTCTTACCCTCTCTATCATCTTTTCACACTGACCAATTTTGTTGTAGTAGCACAGAACAGAAGCTTCCTTGCTTCTTGTTATGGTTGGCAGCCTTCACAGGTATGTTAGCCAAAAGGCTTTTTGGTTGTGCTTTAACCCAGAGCACAAGGTACATTTACTTCGTGTGGTGTTTGCCCACAGCTTGTGCACAGAGCACACAGGCATCACTGTGTTGCCCCTAAGTTCACAGAGGTTGACATACTCAATCAGTTAGCTGAACAAGCTGAGCTAAAAATACCAATTCATACCCACTGGTGAATCTCCACTGTGGATGCACAAAAGAGCCCTTTGAGTGAGGCCCAGGCTTTCAGGAACCAAGTAAGTCTTTATGGTACCCCCAGTCCTCTTAAAGTGGCTTAAGGGGTATGAAATTGGAATTAAGAACAAATTAGACTAAACCAATGACATATTATTTCATCCGATCAGGGAGTGATCCAGGACCACTAATGTACCTATCACAAAGCTTCCAGTCTCCCACAACATAAGAGAATGGAAAATTTATTTTAAAAAAGATAGATTTTTTTTCCCCCCACAAAATTTGCTTCAATGACCTCCCTGCCTTTAGCAGTGTATTTTTGTCTGAATTAAAGGAGTGTTTATATTAGAACATTGCATGCATTTGTGGAAAAGATATTTCAGTATTGATAAATATTTACCGTGATGGTATTTCTGTCTTCTCTAAACCGCAGATGTTTTCCTTACTAAATGTATCTGGTTTTCAGCTTTGAACATTTTTTCTGTGCTTTCTTGTCTGTATTAATACAATAATCCATCAAAACAAGAGTAAGACCCTGACCAGTGTCCTGCTATTTTTTTTCAATAGCCTTTGTTTTAATTTCTTGAAATGTTTCAAGAGCAATTCTGAGGCCACTACCATTGCCTAAGAATTAACATGCTTGTTACAGTCTCTGAAAATGTCAGCTATATGCACTTTTTCATTATTATCTGAAATCATGCAGAGATCTGGACCTTGAAGTATCCTAGGTCTTTTCCTCTCCTCTTTTTCCTCCCCCCACTCCCAAGAGGCAGCTATTCATCTTCATTAGCCTCTTCTGTTAGCTTGCTGCCAACTGAGACTAGAAAACTAGCTGCATCAGTCTTGCATGGCAATTCAGGAATTAGAATCCATAGTCCTTGAGTGCAGGAGGTTAATGTACTAATAAAGATTGTACCTTGATTAACCACATCATCTCAGCTTGCCCAAGCAAGGTTGGTTTTCAGACAGTTTGTTGTATCATACGGCTCAATGCATTCATCTAGAAACACAGCTCACTAGCTAGGAGGAGATATTCATCTTTGTGACTAAAGGAGAAATTGTACTTTTTTTTTTTCATTACAGTGAAGAATATTTTAAAAAAATAAGGAAGTTGTCTTAATGCTGTTCTGGGATTTACCTGTAAAAGAACACCTTCCTTTCCTAATAGGGGAGGGGAGGGAGTTTTGTCCTAAACTCTGATATGAGAGAGCATGACATGGTTTATAAGCTAGTTACCTTGTTTTTAGAATGAAACCACATTTCTTTTAGGTATTCATAACTTCTTCTAGACTTACAGGCTCATTTATTCCCCCCCAAAATGAATAAAAATTTGCAAGCCTCTATGTTAAAGAATTATAATCATACAAATGAAGGACCTAAATAAGTCAGTTTGATAAGTAAGCAGCTGTAGCCTTCTTTTACATTTATCTGTCCTAGATTGCTGAACCTTGACTAAGTGTTGAGGTTATTTTCAGGATGGTTCCACTAAAGCAGAGATAACATATTCCAAACAGAAACTTATTGCACTGGCATTTCTGATTTGCTGTAGGGCGAATTGATCCACAGATCACGTTGCAACTGCTCATGATTTAGAATGGTTTAGTTCTGTAGATACCAAATATCTGGAGGTTTAATGCTGAACACATTATTTAGTGCTGCAGTCGGCAAAATTTCTTACCTTTTTCCTTTTCATGGGCCAAATATCTCTTTTTTCCTTCCAGTGCATGCCTATGAGCACACACACACGCACAGACACAGATACACACACACACACGCTCCCAAGTCCTGTTACTATCAAGTAGTTTCTGCTGATGACCATCTGTGCACATCTGAAGAACCAAGCACAGCAAAAATGGCACAGTCACAAGCTACACAATTACCTTTATTTCTTTGTTTAGAACAAAAAATATTCCTTGACAAGCACTTGCCCCTGGATTGCCATGTATCTTTGGACATTATACCGATGAAGTCTAATGAAAGGAATTCATATTACAGAAAGCAGCAGAGCATTTGGAGAGCCTTGGGACTGGTGCCAGAGGGGAAATGTGGTAGAATGTGTTTGCAGCAGATTGCTATGAAAAAAGTGACTCCTGAAATCATTTTAGCAGGAGTAGGAGAGACAGAAGAACTGCTGACTGAGGTTCAGTGCTGAACTGGCACCCAGCTCAGTGTCCTTACTGCAATTCAGCACCACGATAGGGAGCTCACTCTAGTTCCCTTATTTCATCCTTCAGTTAGTGGGTGAAGCCATGTGTGCTGCTTATCTCAAGTTTGGAAAGCATTTTGCATCATACATGGCTAATATTAATTATAAATTAAAACCCACCCAAATGAGTGAAGAGAACATAAGTGAAAAAGGAAACAATAGAAGCTGGAAAATTACGACGTATTTTGTCAGGTGGTGATGGTTCTGAATAACAAGTTATCAAAAGGATAATGACCATTAAGAGATACTCACATGGTAAGCAGAAAATTATCAATTTCTCCAAGGAAATTGTGGGACTGATGAGGAAGTAGAAAAAGAGTTCTAAGTATGGATAAGTGACATCATAAAGAAACAAGATGAAACAGCTTTATCATTCCATTTTATAGGTGCATATTGGAGGTTTAGGTTAGAAAAGTTGCAGCAATGACAGATACAGAACCAATTTTGAAAAAAGAAAATTGGCTTTTCACATGATAGGAACCTTACCACAGTGAAATACTGTCAGCTTCAACACAGTCCCCAAAAGTTTCAGTGTCTGACTCTTTGCTTTAGATATTTGACACTAAAATCATAGCCATGTTGTCAGCTAGTGGCGAGGAAGCTTCATTGAATTGAAAGGGATATTTGCCAACTGACAGCAGTTAAAAAGGGAGACTCGTGTTTAAAAAAAAAAGATAATATTGTGAAGATAGAAGAGTAACTAGATCAGAAGTTCTCAGACTGTGTCTTGTGATCACTTGCTAAAGGGTCTTGGAAAGCTCTGCATTAGTATTGCATGGCCTTGACTTCCAGCTGAATAAATATATCTAATGCTTCCCTAAAATCTGCATTTCAGTGTAGGCAACTACAAAGACAGATCCTCTCCAGTCCCCCTGAGCTAACCAGCAAGAGTATTTGCAAAGGAAAATTGTGTCTCACAAATCTCCTGTAATTCCTGTGACATGTCAGTAGAGCAGTGGATGAAGTTGAGTCAGCTAAAATAATTTTCGAAAGGTGTTTGACAGGGGCCTTTATGAGGTGCCACAAATATTTCTTAAATCATCATGTGTAGAGAGATAAAATATTATGAATCAAAAATCAGCTAGGTGAGCACAAGCAGAGAGGAGGATTAAACAGTTGGTTTTCTTAATGATCCAGTGATAAGTTCTGGTTTTGGCACTGAGTGAACAGCAAGATTATGCATGTGGTAAGACTTTAAATCTAGATGATACCCATCTCCCTGCTTGTTATTAATTAGGATTTTTCTGAATCAGTTCAACCATTCCTGGTATCATGTGCCACACAGCAAGACTGATGACACTAGATAAATAGCATTGCCTTAAATCTAGAGTGAGTACTATTATTTACCTCTGCATGGTACTTTTCCTGAAAAATTATCAACAAGCTAGGGTTAAAAGCTCCAAACAAAACACTGCCAAGCAGTCATTAATCCCCAAGAAATGTGTGGTTACTTAATTGTTGCTGCAGAAACTGAACTTGGAGCAAGGATATGCAATACTATAGATTTCTTTATTTGTAGGTTTTCCCTTCAGTGAGAAGAAAAGCCAAGTTGGCATGTTGAGTAAGATTAACTAGGCTTGGACCTTTTTAGCTTGTAAACGTGGACATTTATGTATGACTGCTGAAAAGTGATTTACTACAGGCAGAGACGAGCAGAGTTGCAGGGTTGTAGAGTTACAGTATGCATGTGAATGAGACCTGCCATCACCACCAGCACCAGTGCAAAACAACATTGCTGCAACTCTCACAAGGAGAAATGTGTGTTACAAAACAAAGAGAGGGTCTCTGAGCTGCTCCTTGGGCTGGTGCATCTGGCTGCAGGAGGAGGAGGGCAGTCTTGTCATCTCAAACAAGCTGTCCTCCAGTTGGGCAGGACATGTCATTATCCACATATATTTTTAAGCAGCCTGGTCAGGGCTTCCTTCTTTTATCTAGAAGTCTTTGTTTTCCCCACTTCTGGACCCCAAATGTCTTCTCAGTACTTTCTTTAGTTGGCAGTGTTCAGGCTTTAGGATGAAGTTAATCAGGTTTCAAGAAGACTATAAATTGGTTTTAAATTGGGCCATTATCTTGTAGTGGCTGGAACATTTTCTGGTGCCAGGTGTTTCTGACTTATTTTTTGTTTGATTTCTGCTAAAAAAGATCCTACTTTTTTTCTCTTTCAAATTTAAAAAGCCTTTTGTGTCAATCAATGTTCTATCACCAGTTTGAAGGTGCTAAGGCTCTTAAATACATTTAAATTTTCATCAGTCCTTTTCAAACAGTTTTCAGTCCATCAGGTGCTTTTGGCAGTACTGCCCAATGCCAAACTTCAAAGACAGGGAATTTTCCTGAGAAGAGAAGATGGGCATGAAAGTTCACTTTACAATAAAAGTTGAGTCTTTTCTGTTTAGTTAGTTAAATAGTTGCCATTTAGGCTTGAATTTTCAGACATTTCACACCATGTACCAAAAAGAAAGATCTCAGTATAATCATATGTCCCTCCTAGTGTTTTGAATCTGTCTCAAATATCTTTAGAGAGAGTCTAAAATCCTAAGACTTGGCACACTTGAACATATTCTGGATTTGTTTCTGCTTGATCTTGCAAAGTGTTGACATTTTCTGGACACCTATATCCTTTCTCCTGATTTTTGAGGCTCTGTTTTTGGCAGCCAGAAGAAGACTCTGTGCTTAGTTTAATGTTTCTATTTTCAAGAAAACATTATACTGCATCTAAATCTTACCACTCCTCAGTGCTGACAGCCTGTTGTTTGGGACATTTTCATGGTGGCTTTCCGATTCTTTTTTCCTAATTTTATTTAATTTTATAGTTTTCTGAATTTCAAAGTGTAGAGATAAATAAACAATATATCAATACAGTGTATTATTCACAATAATACACAACTCAGGATATTATTCTAGTAAATTCATATTCAGCTATTCATGATAATGGCAATTATTAACCCTGGCAGATATCAGTAGTATTGCTAAATCTTTGTGTCAGAAAGGGTTACATAAAATTTAAATTATGTAGAAAGCTTTATTTTATACCACAACTGAAAGTAAAGAAGGAGAAGAGAAAGTAGTTGGGGGGAAAAAAAAGAAATACCATTAAGGCTATTTTTCATTGAAGTGTGGATGAAAATAATGTTGGAGAAAAGAAGAAATGAAAGATTCTGACATGTCAAAAAAAAAGGTCACCCTTATTTTTAATCAACACTCTGGTCCTTTTCCTGGATGAAGGCATCATTTTCAGACTCGGGCAGGCAAGGTGGGAGGAAAGAGCTCTGCTGCTGTAACAGATTGGTTCATGCTGGCACAGAGCAGACTCTTCAGGAGACATCTCCCTGAAGGTGACAGTGGGGTCACCAATTGTGTAACCTGGAGGAACTGCTTCTTGAGCAAATGGCAATCACAAGGACTGAATATTTCACAAGTAGGATAACTTTAGGTCAAAGCCACCAGATGTTCCCAGTCTGGCTGCCCCCATTCTTCAATTGACAGAGATAACATAAAGCATTGCCCTTTGGAAGAAAGGGACACTTAGTCATTCCCATGTGTTTTTTTGGGCTCAGCACCTCAACTTTTTGTAGGAAAAAACACTTTGGTTGGGAACAGGGTTTTAGCAGTGGAAACGTCTTTAGTCTATGTATGCAATATCATATTTCTCAGAAAATAAATGGTCCTCCAAGGGAGAAGTAAGAAGAGCAGGTGTGAAAGTGGTACTTTTTTAGATAACAGACTTAGGGTTAAATATCCACATTGCAAATCTCCTTTGTGTCAATTTATAGTCATACACCTTACTGTTGGAATATTCCTTAATACATAATTCCTTAATCTTTTGCAAACAGTAGCACATGTGCCAGATACTTGAGGCAAACAGCAATCTGATTGCCTGTGTTTTTTGCTGCCTGAGTTTTAAGAAGTTTTACTGTATATTAAAAATTGCTATATACTGTTATTGCTGGCACTTATCAGATAAGGAAGTCATAAGATGAATGATCTGTCTCAAAGAAGTGAAAAGCAAAGCAATTCTGATACTGAAACTGCAAACCAGATGATGCTCTGATTAGAGGTATGCACATAGATTACAGAAGTATAATAAATCATGCAACTTTTTAGCCTCAAATAAAATAAAAGAATGCAATTTTTATTAGGAAATAAACTGTTTATCAAGAATGCTTTAAAGGTGACATTTATTGCTAATAAACTGTGTTGAAAGGGCTGGTCCTTTCATTGGCAGAACAGCCAGATACTTTCCACTATGTAAAAAATGCAGCAGCTCAGTCCATGCCGGGTCAGGAAGCAGTTCTGTCAGCATTAATGAGGAATGGCCAAGAGACTCACACACGCTTTTTTCAAACAAGAACATTTCTTTTCTCTTTAAAAAGGAATGAGTCATGGAAATATAACGCCAGTATTATTTTGGGAGGCTGTGGATCTCTGCATGGCTCCCTGGAATATCACTGAGAAACAATTCCACAGTCAGTTAATGGTAGCAAAACCCAGCAAAGCATCTGCCAGGCAGACTCTTGATAGTGTCAGCAATCCCCTGCTTAAGGGAGGATGTTATTGGCTCTTCAGTTCTTCTAAAATACAAACCAACTTTCAGGGTTGCCATGCTTGGCACTATTTCTCATATTAATTCTCTTAAGTTACTGTGTGCCAAATACTGTGGCTGTTGGTGCTGAACATGTCAAAGAAACATGTCCATCCCTTAATATCCTGCACTAGAGAGGAACAAACTTCTTGCCTGAAGTGTTTCATTTATCCTTTCCCAGAAGCTGCCTTGCTTTGGAGACCAACTCATTCAGACTTGAATCATAACAGTATTGAGCAGATGCCTACCTTCTACCTGAAGCTGTGTAAAAGATGACTACATAAAAGTCAGGTCAAGATACATCTGTCTCTTAGGTATGAAAAAATGTCCCTCAAGACAAAACAGGGAGGAGAAAATGGTGGAGTGCAGCACCCCTTGTCTGGGGCTTGCCACACCTCTGTGTCCTGCAAGACACAAACACATTGGAGTTAGGAACTTTCCTTCACAATAATAAAGGCAATTTTAGGAACTAAATGTTAGCAAGTGGTAAGTATTTACCATTCTGACCTTGCCTGTGAAATCTTTTTTTTGTGGTTAGTCCACAGTGTGTACCCTGTTACCTGGTCATGAACTGAAATTTCCATTCCCATCTACAAAAAAATGCACATGTGTTCATCTCACCAGCCTGAATACATTCTGTGATTAAAATGTATTTGCAGATTGTCAGAAAAATCAAACTTTTTGCACTTAAGATGAATTATCTATTCAGGAAAATGAAACAGTGCTTAGGAACTGCTCTCAAGAGTCTGTAAAAATCATTGTAGCTCATGTTTTGTCTAGATTATAAGAAAACTGGGCATTTCCTAGAAGCTGCAGTAACTTAAATATTCCACTGCCCAGGTACTCTTGCTACTGATATGCTATCATTGTCTCCTTTTCTATTGACTTTCTAAATGCAGTTTGCTGAACAATATTGTTTTTCAGGAGATGACCCATTCATGGCCTCCTCCACTGTCAGCTATTCACACACCAGGAAAGGCAGAACAAAGCAAGTTTCCCTTCCCAAACAAGGTAAGGCATTCAACATCATGGGGAAACATTCCTCCTGCATCTCAAAATGTGGCCTACATAAGGACATAGTGACTGAGGTCTCTGCACTGAGGTTGATGCCCTGATGATGATCTTCTTATTGTGTGTGTGCCAGTATTCCTTGTTTTTTCCCTTCTTACAGCCTCAGCAGGGCTACACAGTCTGCATCTCTTGGCAGCAGAATTGAAGGTGGTGTGGGGGTCACAGGTGCCTCGTGGGAATGCAAAACCACAGATGTGTCTCTGGTGGGATGTCTAGATGGGGGGGCTTCTGCTGAAGCTCCTGACTGATACCTTAGGGCACAGACAGCAGGGGAAAGTCCAAAGCAAAGGGAGCTCCTCCTTGCATCCATTGCTGCTGTGTCATTTGGCTTCACCAGCTGAGATTTTGGTTGAAATCTTGGAGGAGGCCTTCACTAGTACACTGGCCTCTAGTTGGGGCCTGAGGATTGGCCATACATCTTCTGCCACCAGCCTGGCTTCAGAGGGGCAGCTTTGCTAGAGAGGCAGTCAGCCCAGTGCTGTGATGCCCAGAGGGGCCACAGAAGCATTTGCCACAGAAACTTTTGATCCCCCTAGAGACCAAAGCCACTAGTCCTGCTGATGCTCCCTTAAAACCAGCCCCACCATTGGATATGTATCCACGGTAGGATGCAGTGCAGCATGGTAAAGCTCATCAGCACAAGCTTGGGGAAATCATATTATTTATACATGGTAAGTCAGGAGGGAATGAAATCAGCTATCTTGTGCAAGAGCCAATAAATTTCACATTGTATCACCATATACTGTGTAGATGTCACAAGCATATTTCATGCAGCATTCAAGCTTGAAAGAAGGTATTGATGCTGTTTATAGTCTTTCTCCTGTTAAAGCAAGCTCGTTTGGCAACTTTTAAGTCCATTCTGCAAAATTTAGTTCAGGGAATAATTATAACTACAAAGCCAAGAAAACTTCATTTGCCTACAGTAAAACAGCTTTTCTGTGGATGAGAGTGTCACGATTTTGAAGTATCAGGGGTGTAAACCAAGACATCTCTGGCATGTTATGAAAGAAAAAGAAGGAAATAACTCACTATTTGCTTGTTGAAGGCAGACAAATGACTGAAGATGGTAGGTGAGATAGAGACTTGTTAAAATAGAGTAAGAGTCCTGTAGGAGAGAGGTGGATCAGCAGCTTGCAGGCAGGTGAAGTGCCTGATAGGGATGACAAAGTGAGGTGGTGCTTGCAGTGCTGCATTTCCTGCCACAATTATCCCCCCACAATGTGTTTGTGTGGCACATGTGCAGATGTGCAAGGCAAGGCACCTGTCAGTGGGTCTGTGTG
Source organism: Ammospiza caudacuta (assembly GCF_027887145.1). Lineage (NCBI taxonomy): Eukaryota > Metazoa > Chordata > Aves > Passeriformes > Passerellidae > Ammospiza > Ammospiza caudacuta. The sequence continues at coordinate 90,301,793 of NC_080594.1, read as the reverse complement.
GCCATCGTGAATCCACTTCCTCACAACTAAATGTATTGTGATAAATATAGGAATAGGAGAACCACAGAGCAGAGAGCAAAGATACATGAATAATGGTTGATATTGACTTTCTCATCTTCTCTCTGCCTGTTCATCCGTCTCTCTGGGAAATTTTCTCTTATTTTGAATTGCAGAGCCATTTCAGAGATCTACCATTCATATTTAAAGATCTTTTCCACAGTGGTTTCCTTTTCTCTTGCCAAAGAAAAATTTTAATTTTTTTAAGCTTAGGATGAACAAGATTTCATCTAGTAATATATGAGCATACTTTTGTACATATAATAACATCACAACTGTATTGTGGCCTGGGTGGTCTGCATGGCCACAAATTAGAGTGCTTTGTGTGTGATGGGAAAGAAGTACCTTAAAAAACTCACTGGAGTCCTGGAACAATCCTGTATTACTTGCCATAGATTATGAACAATCCTGTATTACTTGCCATGACTATGCTACTTCTATTTTAAAATATTTTAAAATAATTAAAAGCTATTCTGTTGCTTAATTGGTAATCTGTACAGTTACAGACATGGGAAAGGATTTGCTTTTCAGACTCCAAAATGCAAAAAATGGTTTCCTAATTTTTCAAACATGTTTTTCAAAATTTCATAAGCTAGCTATTGCTTTTCACAAATGCATGTTGTAAAATCTTTATTGGATGTCATAGGGAATGTCTCCAGAGCTCTTGGAAAGCTTTCCCACAGGTAAGCTACGTAGCTGTCCCTATTTTTTAAAACCTGAGGATGACACCAAACTTTTGTGGATCACACATTATTCAGATAAATGGGTTTGTCAGTTAAGTAGTGACCAAGGCCAATAAAGAGACTGAAAAGGCTAAAATCAGGGCAACAGCTTCATCTCTTAATTACAGGTCATGCACAGTAACATGATTTCCTTTTCAGTCTTAAGGGCAGTGTTAAGACATCAGTTCAATCCATTTGCAAAGACTTCCAGCAAGAGAAGCAAGTAGGCTGCACCCACTTTTAACAGAAGACAGTTCCCAAACATAAAAATACTCATCATTTTGGGAATGGTGAAAAGAGAAGGCTCTTGCCCTGTTACAAGGATGCAAATCATAACTACTTTTCTGTCTGTAAAAACTGAGAGTCAGCATCATTAGTTTGCATTCACGCCACACTGCTTTTAACCTGCAATTCAAGTAATTAGCGATCTGACAGCTTGAAACTTGAAATTTATTAATTAGGCTATTAAAGTTGCAAAGGCCACAGCAACTTTGGCTAGAGTGGTTTTGAAATCAGTCTAGTAAAAAAAAAAAAAGCTAAATATCTGAGATGTATACATCACAAATATAATGGAATTCCATATTTGAAACTGCACATGTAGATGTATCAATCAATACAACTAAATGCCCATTTGATGGAGGGGATGGATGTGCATATGCTGTAGTTCTATATGAAATCAGTCCTCATTAGCATGGGAGGTTTGGATTGATTCACAAGAATGGGAGGAGAGTCTGGGTCAGGTTTGACATATGTGGTAGTGCCCAGTAGGTTTCCAAGTACTATGCTGTTGGAGGAGCACTACTAGAGTCCTGTCCTTTATGTAATGGAGGGCAAAAAGTTCCATTTCATCCTTAACTTTTAATTTTCTTTCTCTCTGGAATTAATTTGTACTCTTGAATTTACTTGGAATGGGCAATGACAGTCTCTTTATTTCTTGTTTTTCAAAGCTTAAGGATAATTGATTGAATGTGTGATGTGACAGGCTGTGTATGCTTTCCTTTCTCCTATCTCTGCCACACTTTGTTATGTACAAATGATCAGGCATTTCTTGATTTTAATTTTATTTAAAGCATCTTAATAAATAAACTTTAAATTAATAATTAAATTTGTAACTAAGAGCTCACTTGATGCTTGTGTGGATGAGCTTTCATGTTCAGGCATTAACTTTCTTGTGCAGAAAAAAATGCTGTTAATTCTGCTGCCCTCTTTGCTCTCTTTCTTCATTTTTACTGTGATTTCTTGTGTTGATAGTTTGATCAGGTGTTTGATTTCTGGTTATGTATATGTGATATTATGGGATCAGCCATCATTTTGTTATTTGAGAATTAATTTAGCCACTCCAGGAGAACTGGTTTCTTGTCACAAAGCTATTGGGTGATTATTCTCAGCAGATGCTAAGTTATCGTAGTGATGTTGTTCGTTACCAGTGCAATTTGTTTGCTTTTTCCTTTCTTATTGATTTTAACAAGCTAGAGGAAATGCACTGGACAATAATCTTCAGAAATGAAGTCTTCACCTTTTTAAAGTTATATTCTTTTTTTTCCTCCTTAGTAAGAACATTCTGTATTTCTCTATGAGATATTTTTACTAGCCTTTGGCAGAGACAAGAACTGTACTCAGCAGGTAAAGGGGAAGGTGCATTCTTCCTGAGGTTAATGAAAAGCCAAAAGAGTCAGCAAGATCTTTGTTTAGAAGTTTCAAACACTTTTACAAATACAAATTCCCCTCAAAATTACTGTATTTCCTTTAACTTCTCCAGGTACATAAATTCTCTGTTTTGGAAACTGAACATGCGCTAAAAGCCTACTTTTATTGGGAGTGTGGTTGGCTACAAAAATAGCATTTAAATTCAGGTGTACATGCCACTACATCATCACTGCAAGCTGATCTTGATTTTTTAAGATTACATTCAATCATGAGAAAAAAACGGTCTTTAATCTCTCTCCATCAGAAACATTCACAAAAAGCTGATGCAATTTGTCAAAAGTACACAATTTCGGATTACTGAGAAGTTATTCTTGGCATGTGAAACATGGTACAGATCTTTTCATATTGCAGTAGATGGTAGAAACTCTAGAAAACTTGCCCAAAACTCACATTACAGGTATGTAGGATGGAAGTAAGTTGCACATGTGTACTATGGTATTGAAATTACAGATCAAATTCATGCAGTCTGGACAGAGCAAAATGTGCAGACTGAGGGATTCTGATCACCTGAGCCCTCAGGATGCCAGGACCTGCTGTCCAGCCAGCTTCTGTTTCGAGGGCCCACAAAGCTCCTGGGTCCCCAAGCCCCTGAGGAATTCTCCTGAGTGACTTAGCAGCACAATCTCAGCCCGACCAAGTCAGAGCATCCTTGACTCTCTGGGACCTGCAGCTCCTCTCCCCATGAGCTCTGTGTTTTGCTCATCCCTCTGTGTCTGTGGATCAGGATCTGGTCCAGTGCCCAATTCCTCACCAAAAAAGACCACGTGTGTTCCTGTGGGTGCCTGGCCTCTCTGGGCAGCCTTAACTGCAGCATGGATATGAGGTGGCATTCCTGTGTGTGTCTGGGTTATTCAGAAGCAGAGTTACATACGGGATACTTTTCCTGCTGCCATTCATGGCAAAGTATTGTTTTTTCCCTTGATTTAATTATCTTTTTGCTATGGTTTATATTTGTATTTAGGCTTTTAAAATATATATTTTTGTGAATGCAAACAAATTCTGTGAGTAAAACAGAGTGAGGTAACATTTGCATTTGAGGGAAAAGTGGTCTGATTTATTGCACCACATTCACAGATATTGCTGTTGTCATACAAGGTCGACCTTGTAATCTCAGGGAACCAGAACTAGTCTGTATTTTCATTCTCTGATGCTGTCAATGTGAACATGTGGAAAGAAAAGACCAGCTGTGCTACTACCTCAGGAATCCAATGGTCCATGAAACAATATTGGCCTTCCCTCTGTCTTCTCATCTGAACTTGTAGAAGATAATGGACAAGTTTTGGCTGATCAATACGTGAATAGTGAGCAGGAAAGTCATGACAGCTGTACAAGGAATTGCACCATTAAGGGGTTGTTGTGAAATAAGTTTACAAGCCTAATAATTAATGGCTTTTCCAATAAATATTGGACTTATTCTTGTAAATTAAAATTACTTTGAAACCAAATGAACAATCATCAGTGCTGTTTGTACTGTTAAGGTTATGTCCAATAAGTATTGCAGCAAAAAAAAAATTGCAAAAAAATAATACACCTTCCCTTTTTTCTGTTATTACCGTAGGAGTCACAACAGGGATCTACAGGACACAGCAATACAAGTAAGTACCAACTCATTTTCTGGCTTCATTGGGTGGAGGGGTAGACAATGACTTAGAAAAAGAAGTGGCTGATGAAGTAAGGGATCAGTGGAAGACTGGGACAGCACAAAGCCTCAGCAGGCAACACTCAGCTATGGACAAATATGGAGAGCTGAACTGAAGAGTGACCATCAAAATGTCAGTTCTTTAGGTGACCTGGGGAGAACAAAAAGTTTTCATTTCACTATGGCTATTCCATTATGTAAATGACAATGACTGAAAGAGCAAAAGAGTGGGTTTTTTGGAAAGCCAGAAAAGAGCTGACCTACTTGCACAGTCATATCTAGACTGCCACAAAATTGTGCAGAAAACTTATAATCATTTATCTTTCATACACAATGGTATATTTTGTGGCTATTGCACAGTAATAAGGTGCATAAATCTTGCCAAACTAACACTAGATAACATTTCAAAGACCCTATGGCCATGAGTCTTTTTGGCTAGCAGTGTGGGTAGGGGAGTGATGGGTGCTTGTGTGGCTCCTGCTCAGGGCTTTCCAGTAGACTCCAGTTTACAAATCATGGTGCAGATCAGTAGCACTTTTATAACATTTAACTGTGGTAAAAAACTTAACATCTGTATTGAACAGGAAGATTGAATTGTTCTGCGAAACAAAATATTAATCCTCTCCCTTGACACCTCTGATGGCTGTTGATGTTGTCTTGCATATGAAAAATAGATGATTCTAGCCTACTTCCCACATAAAATTATCACAACCAGAAGAATTATTTTGCTAGCTTCCTGACCTGTCAGCCAACACAAAGCCCAGTTTGCAAATTGCAGGGCTGTGACTGAAGGTGAAAAATGCCCTGAGCTCATAGATAGGGCTTTGAAAGGGTCTGGTCAGCCACTGTATGAGGGAAAAAAACATCCAGAGAGACAAGACTGGAAGATACATGCTTTTAAAATGGTGTGACTCTTCACTGGGGAAAGGTCAGCATGAGAAAGACAATGTTGTGAAGAAACATGCAGTGGTGTCACTTAATTGCTGGCATTGGTTTGATATTGCTGCAAGTACCAGCACTAAGGAAATAATAAAAGGCAAAGGGTATGAGATTCTGTCAGAAAATAATGAATACAGTAATGAGAGAAAGAAGCACAAAAGAACCATAATAGAGAGGGCTATGCAAACACAGGCAGAGGCATAAGCATGACAAACACACTAGCTGAGCTTAGGGCTTTGCAATGACATCATAGGCCACAGTAGTTGGCCAGCTTTGGTCCTAGCTGAGTATTTCCTTCTTCCAACACTTGAATAAAATAGGTTGTTCTGCAGATTTAATGAAACCTGAATTCCTGAGTATTACAAAATTGATCCTATAACCTTACAACTTTTCCCTGTTTCTTACTCCTGTGGTCTCCAACCCCACTTCGCTTCCTATTCTCCCATCCCTCCTACATCCCCATACTCCAGTTTCTCCTCTCTTCATTCATCCTGCTCAGTAAAATCTGCAGTTGGGCAGAAGCTACACTTGGTACTGCCTAGCTGATGGCAACCAAGTGGAAAACAGCTGGACCCATGCAGAAATATTTTCTTCATTGGTGGCAAAGTTAGCATCACTGTTGGGTGCCCAGACACATTTTCTTACATCACAGAGAGAGCCTGACTACCTCTGAGAGCTGTATCCATGAGAATTCCTGTTGAAGTGCTGGAATAAGATATCAGATTAAACACAGTTAGAATGAGATATAGACTTTACCAGTCATGTATGTCAAACTCAAGAGAAACTTGGGAAAAAGTTATTTAGATGCGTGGTGGGTTGACCCTGACTGGACACCATGTGCCCACCAAAGCTGCTCAATTACCCTCCTGGACACAGGAGAGAAAATACAACAAAAAGATCATGGATGGAGATAAAAACAGGGAGACAGCACTCACCAATTACTGTCATGGGCAAAACAGACTCAACTTGAGAAAATAAATTTAACTTATTACTAATCAAATCAAAGTAGGACAATGAGAAACAAAATCAGACTTTAAAAACACCTTCTCCTCACCCATCTCTTCATCCTGGGCTCAACTTCACTCCCAAATTCTCTACCTCCTCCCCACCAGCAGTCCAGGGGACCAAGGAATGGGGGCTGCAGTCGGGTAATCAAATCACACCTGGTCTCTGACACTCCTTCTTCCTCAGGGAAGGGACTCCTCACACTCTTCCCTGCTCTGATGTGCGCTCCCTCCCACATGAACATCATGAACTTTTCATGAGCCCTTCCCACAGGCTTTGCTTCTCTTAAACTACTCCAGGATGAGTCTCTCCTCCTCAGGGAGCAGTTCCTTCAGGAACAGGCTGCTCCAGCATGGGTCTCACACAGGGTCACAGGTCCTGCCAGCAAACCCACTCCAGTGTGGGCTTCTCTCTCCATGGGTCCAGAGGTCCTGCCAGGAAATATTAGCAAATTACTCTGTGAGAAAGAGCTCTAATGGTCAATGTATTGTGTTATCCAAGTGCACATCTTCAGAGTCCCAATTAGCTGTTTTTTCCCATTGCACCCTGACTTCTTTGGAGTGGCTCTTGAGCCTGTCATTTGCAGTGGTTTTACTGCAACTGCCAACATTGTCTTTCTCATGGATAGCATTTGCGTTTCTGTCATCCTTCCCTCACAAGGAAATCAAAGCATTTAAAAACTCATAATAGCTGAAATTATTCAACTCCATCACAATAAATATAATTTATCCCTGTTACCCAGAAAGGGAAATTTAATCTGGTTGAGTGATACACCAAAATTCCAACTAAGAGGAGAAAACTCCTTTTCTGGCCACCCACTATTCAACAGGGGAATCCTACAAAAGTTCATTTGAAATTTATTTTGAAATTTGAGAAGTCTGGTCACATCTTCTGCTTGTATCTATAAAGGTTGGGTAAGAAGTTGTGTGAGATGAGGCAGAAACTAGCAAAGACCTCCCAGTCCTGTGGCTAAGGATCTGTGGACTGACTGTTTCCACTGTGTGTTTTCTGCATACACCCACTGACACACACCTGTTTCAGGAGACATGCTCAGTGCTTAGCATCTGAAATAAAATGTGCTAACAGCAATCCCATAGCAAGGTGGGTAGCATGTTCTTTGTTAATTCCAAAAAGGCTAAGAAAAGCAATGGTTCACACAAATTTGCCCATAAGAAGCAGTCAATACTAGAGAATATTTAGCAGTTCAGCAAATGCCAGCCTCCCTCAATGGTACCTGCATGCATTTGACAGGTACATGAAAAAATCAAAAGTAAATCTTAATTTGGCCACGAGTGAGTGTAAAAAAAGCCAAGTTATTGTAACAGGTAATTACCTTTTACATACCCTTATCCAAATATATTATCTGTACCATATCTGTGATATTCACCTATGCTTAGGCTATACACATTTGTAAAATTTCCACATTTCAGTCAAGTGAGAATGAAGTTGGTAAGAACAGAGAAAGCATTAACGGCCAGATTTTCTACTCTGATAGGCTGTACTGATGCATTTCTACCATCTGTACAGGCTCTGTCCTTCCTCTCCACACAGAAGTATGTTAAGTGACAATTAGCATAAAAGCAGCTACAAATGCTTACAGTAGGGTAATCCATTAATATCCAGTTTGGCTAAATCACAGACATTCTGTTTCCTCACAGTACGTATGCTGTTTCCCTTGTTGCTGCATTAACATACATTGCTGAAAGTAGAACTGATGTGAACTCTGCTGGCAAAGCACTCAGGAATCCATATTCCCTCTCACACTCAAACAAGCCAGTGTTCATGGTAATAATTCATCACTTAGAAAAGACCCAAGTTACAAATAGGAAATCTTTGAATATATGCCAACTGTTACTGTTGGTTTCTTGTTCCAAATTACCATAATGCAGATGAGCTCCAGGGCTCCAGGCTCCAGAAGGCTGACAAAAATATATTTTAGCAACAGCTTCCTAGCCCGTGACTTCACTATCTGGATATAGTTTCTGAGGTCTCTGCTGAAAGTGAAGGGTGACCTAGAGATTATGGAGTGGATGTGTTCCATCCTGTGAGGATGCCCTGCTCATGCCTAAATTTTAGGTGGCTTTAGCTGTCCTCTTACAGTGAATGCTGAGCTTTCCTAGAGGTTCATGTAGGCATTGGTGGTTTTGAAGTCATCCAGAGTTTTGCGCATCCTGTTCAGTAAAGTTTAGGCACCTCAGTTGGACAGACACAAACCCTACCAGAGGGGAGGATGACATCTGAAAGCACTGTGTCAAGGTGTTTGAGATACTCAGAACTTCCACTACAAGTCAGCTGCCTCCAGAAGGTCACTGTCTAGAGTGTCCTTCAGCTTCCTTCTGTACAGCAGTGGATGAACACTGGCAGCAGAGTCCTGCCTCTTCTGAAGGCAAGAGCAAGTTTTCCAGAGGTGCCCTTACAGCTGCTGCGCTGTGGAAACTCAGGGTGAGGTCTTCGTCAGCAGCAAACAGATGATGTGCAATGCTCATGTGCATGGACTGGGTATCCAGCACCCACTCGACCCAACGACAGCACATCAGGCAGCACCAAAACACCCTGACCAAAATAAGAATTTCTCAGGTTTTTTCAGGAGGAATAGGTGCATTTTGGCTTAACACAGCTCATTATAGGGTAATGGAGAAAAACACATCCATTAGTAAACCAGTCACATTCAACCTCTGTGCCTCCTTGTCTGCTAGGCAACATAAACTCACGTGTAGACAGCTATTAGCATCCAGCAACACACAAAAGCAGCAGCATCTGCACATTCACTGGGTCCAGGATTCAAGTTCAAGGTGATTCAAGGGGAGTAGCTTACCCTCTAAATCCATGGTAGAGCTACACAGAAATCTTACACTGGAGTGCAGCTTTCTCAGGTTACTCAGAGAACAATAACTACAGCAAACATCAGCCTTGCTGGGTTTTGGCAGGCAGTAGAAAGGAGAGAGAGGGACTGTGCCTGGCTCAGCAGAAGCAGCACAACCCCACCTGCCAGCAGCCTGCCTCCCACTGTCTGAGCTATGTAACTATGTTGTGTTGGGCAGATACATTATTTTGGACCCGGGATGGGGATCATCACAAGCTAGCATACCAGGACCCACATGATTTATAACGAAATGTGGAGAGGCATCCCTTGGACCTCTGGTGCTTCCCAAGCATTTGGGGACTTGGATTCTCCTGGCATTGAGTGCCTAAGCCAAACATAGCAAAGAGGGCTTCCCCAGCCCCCACCTACAGAAGCTAAAGATCAAATCCTTAATGTGTCAAAATGAATTTGAACCAAAATATCCACTGGCAGAACTGTGCCCTGATCACTGCCTTACTGTCCCCTGCTGATGCCGTTTTGCTTTGTATGAAACAATTACTGTTCCTGGAGCAGGGTTCTGGAGCAAGTGCATGTTGTATGGAGTACACTCTCAGTAGCAGAGCTGTAGGGCCCTAGAGAAATCCTTTCCATTGCTCCAGGGTCTGCTCTCCCTGGTAAGGTCTGTGTTGTCTAAGCACCTCCTCTTGTGGAGTTCCTCTGCCTGCATCTCTGGAGCACTTGTCAGTGACGAGAAGAGTCAAGTCAGGACTGAGACCCTGCTTGCAAACGCTCCAGCAGTGCCCCTGTGGTTGCCTCCACAGCTGTCTGTGTGTGTGGCAGGAGTGGTCAGTGCTAGCAGTGAATAAAGCGTTGATGTGTCACATCTGAGCAGTTTTCATGCTGACCCAATTCTGATGTCATTTTCTTCTTCTCTTTTAAAGGGAAAAGTGATGTAGAGCCAAAGACCCCAGAGAAAAGCGCAACCCATACATCGTAAGTCACATTTGCTTTTAAGATTGGAGAAGGCAGCTGTGTTTTTATCAGATCTGTTGGGCAAAACAGAATTTGTTTGTTTTCATTAAGATAAAGCTCTTTCACTGATGCTTTTCGTAAAACGGCTTTTTAGATAATGACTAAACATTAATTATTCCTAGAACTTCTGCATGCTGGTAAGTCAGCAATCCTTGCAAGTGAAATGGCTTCATATCATGCTGAATAGATATGAGATTATTTTTGTGGGTGGGCAAGGCTGGCCTTTAGAACCTTACTTCAACATTACCTTAATGCTGCTGGAGTTTGTCACACTTGCTAAAAAACATCATGTCACATATGCCTTTGATGTACTGATGTAATTTTAAAAGACTGCAGTCTGCAGCTTCACCTCTGAATTACTTGAAATCCAATTACAGTTATCTCTGGTCTCTCACGATTTTGTTGATGTTTTTGAATTAACGAAAGAAGTCAAGAAACAGATAGGAACAGGCACTTGTAATATATCAGTGTTCACCTTCACTTTAGTGCAACAATAGAAGCTTTTACCATTTTTTACTCTAGTATACAAAAGACTGAATTGTTTTGCCAACATCAACCAGACTATGAAACAGATGGGCTGCAAGCTAAAAAAATTTTAAAATAGCATCAGTCTTCCAAACTAAGCGAGATAAGTGAATTCTTTTAATAACTACCAGTTAGGAGCATTATGAATTTCTGCAAAATCATTCACCTTTTTAATCCCATTTGAGAGAGAGAAGTTCTTGTAACAGTCAGTCATGTGAGTTTTAGAGTGCATCTGGCCCATAATTTATGTTTTCTGATTCCTGTTATTTAAATTCAGAGCATTATATCATGTAAATCTCACAAGGTGTCACCATTTGTTACATGGCCAAAAGTAGTCACAGAAGGAGGTACAATAACAGTGATTTATTGTGGGACGTTTTGATTTCTGCTGCAAATACGCATTAAAAATCTTCTGGAAATTAATCTGGGAAAAGATTTGACACGGTGTAAGAAATGGCTTGTCCTGCAGATTGTGTTGTGGAATGTAATTATAGTATGCAAGCACATTTAGGCAAACTTATTAAATGAATTAAGCATTAGCAACCTTATGCCTTCTGATAGCATGATTGCTGGGAACATTTAATAGAATGATTTCAATAATTATCATTTTTAAAAATAATATTGCAATAAAGACCAAAAGAAGAAGGGTTTTAATGCCATCTGGAGGTATTTTGGAGAAATGAACACATTTATTTTTCCTGATATTTAGCAATATGTAAAACACAAGCCATCCTCCACAGTGTTTTTTCTAGTTAGTATTTTATTGATGAGGACTGTTCTTTTCTTCTGCATTAGATTAAAATCCTGTAAGATTTCTGAATGACAACAGTGGTATCTCTGAACCCAAAATACGGGTTCAGAGGTACACCCCAATATGGTTATGGGTTGGATTTGAGACTACATACTGGGTGATATAGTGTGCCAGAATCTAGTTAGGTGTGAAAGGTTCCTTGCCTAATAAGAGATCTTGGTACCTTCTGAAACTGCTGTCTACTAGATACAGTATATTTCTAATGCTTATCTTTAAATTGTTCTATGTTCTAAGGCTACCCCACAGCATACATTGGTTCACAGAAAATTTTTAGTGGCAGAAACAACTTGTTACTGTTGATAAATTACTGCATTCAGGAATCAGAGGCCCCTCTAGTTAGGGAAATTCTATAGCAAGGGAGGCAGGAGAAAAAAAAGGAGATGAGAAGAAGGGAGCCAACAAGTGTTGTGTCAAAACATAAGGAGGAAAGTGGAACTGATACAGTTAAGTTGGAAAAGGAATTGCAAACATCAAGTTTTCAGAAAGTGATAAGAAACTGGGAATAGTAGAAGAGAAAACCAGAGATCAGAAACTGAAGACAAGTAAAAGCCATTAGCAAACTAAAGATGTGTATGTTACTCAATAAAGGCTGGATCTGTGAGTGTTAGTGAAGGAAAGTAACCCACACTGATATGTAGGCACACACTGATGCCCCAGTTCTCTTTATGCTACCCTGGGTTTCTTCTCTTTTCCACCACCTTCTAGGACAGCTTTTTATCCCTGGTGTATCAGGCAGTCACAAATACAGAACTCGTCTGCTCTTTTGGGGCTGCAGCAACTCGCACCTGCGCACACGATGCACAGCCAGGAGAAGCTGTGGTGCACACCTGCACATGGGCCTGTGAGCCTGGTCTCTCTGCAGATGGGTGCTCTCTGCCCTGATGCACCTGGAGAAGACCATGCCTGGGCAAGAGCTCCAGCAGTGCCCAGCTGGAAGCCTCAGGGCTGTGCAAGGGGCAGGAATGCTGCCAGGGGTCCCTGTGGGTAAAAAGGTATCACTCTTGCAAGGTGTCACTCCTCTCAGAGTGTCAAAGGAGCCCAGCTGGCAACTCCTGGCAGGGGTGCTAAAAAGGAGCAACACTGATGTAGGAGAGAGATGGCACATTCAGGGCTGACATGGAGAAACTGTGGATGCACCTCGCCGTGAATCAGCGTTTCCATGTCAAACAGGAACAAACAGCAACAAAAAACCTCCCCCAAAGTCATGTTTGCCTAGAGGAAAACTACAGAAAAGATAGGGAGGATTACATTAATGTTTTTTTCTTGAAAATGTATTTTTTATTTTCCTCAGGCATTTTACAAGCCTCACACTCTAGCCAAGCTTATATGATTCAGTGGCAGTTAATTCATCCCCGGTGCAGATATACTGCCTCCATCCAAACATTATTTATGCAGCTTCAAAGGACAGGTTGATTACCCTCCTGAATCAGGCAGTGAGGCGTTTGTGAACCAAGCATTAACATGACATCTCCCCTCAAGATAACCCTCATGCCTTGCTACTGGGTTCCAGGTCCTCAAAAACAATCATAACCCTGAGACCTGGAGCCCCAGGAGCAGAGGTGCTGTCTGTAACCTCCCAGAGTACACAAACTGAGAGTGCATCGTGCTCTGTTCAGAGGCTTTGGGTACAGGAATCATTTGGAACAGCATTAAGCACAGGGGCTTTTCCTGTGTGTCTAACTCCCTAGACAGACTCATTATGACATAGCTCTCCACTGATAATAATATTAAACATTAAAAAAATAGTAGGCATTAGATTATGCATATTAATTGATGCAGCATCCTAATGAGGCAAATGAATAAGGGCAGTTATTGCAATCCTAAGGATGACAGAGATGGATCTAGGAAAATAAGACTGATGTAAAAGTGGGAAGGAAATCTAAGCAGAGCTGTATCGTTTTGCACAATATTCCTATGGCTTTCACTGCCTTGGCATTCCCAATAATCACCTGAGCTGGCACTAAAGAATAGCAATAAAAGGTGCAAACAATACAGAAGTGTTAAGCTGTCTGGAGTCTTCCCCAGTTGATTCATGTTCCTTGTAATTGAATGCTTTTAAAGCCATGAGAATTCTGTATTTGAAGGGGTTTTGTTGTCATTGTACTCAATATATATAGCTCTCTGTGGGTCATATGGTTATAGCTTTGCTGAGCATTTCCAAACTTTTAGGACTGATCAGAAATATCTAGTGATGTTTTGTTCTTTTGGTTTCGTGATCAGAGGGTCAATTTTCAAGGGTCAGAGAACTTTCACAAATTTTGTTTAAAACATCTGATTTTTATTAAAATTCTTTGCCTCCCCCTGTTTTTACCACCAGAATCTGGAGAGCTGCATTAAGACATGGGCATGAATGAAGGAAGAGTGGCCTTTGGTTCTTTGATATTTGCAGTTACATGATTTTAGTCTTTTTTTGACAGATCTGTGTGTCCTTTCAGTAAGCCTCAAATGGTTGTAATTAAAACTTTAAATTTTACGACACTTCTGTGGAAGGCAAAGTGATTCCAACCAGTGCACATGTTTCAGAGGACCTTGCAGGGCCACAGAAATGCCTCCCTGAGCTGGAGATCTGGGATCTTCCATCTTCCCACGTGCAAAATATGACAATAATTAAAAAATAGCACAAATATACAAAGTGCCCAGCGTGACTCCTGCTCTTGGAATGACTTTTGATGTACTGTCTGTTGCAATGTTCTTCAGTACCTTTGTGTTTGTAAATGATTTCCAGTTCAGACTACCCAAGGTTAATCATGCCTGACTGTGATTCACTGCTATGCATTTACCTCGACATTTCTAGTGCACTTACTTAATGATATCAGGGCTAGCAACCAGATACCTCAGTGCTGTCTCTTTATTAACCCTCCCACCATTGTTTTCATGCTGAGCTGCTCCAGATTTTTCCCTCCCTTTTTACAAGAGAATTAACTAAGATTGAGGGAGGCTTTTATAATTTATGGCAGTTGTGCAGGTTTTGTCCTTTGCTAATACTCTCTGAGAATCACAGGGATCACAGTGTGTGTGTGTGTGTGTGTGTGTGTATTGGCTTGTTTGCTTTTGCCAGGCAGAAATAGATGTTGGCTCTGTTCCCTCCATGTACTGGTCCCCAGCATCACGTGCAGAATGGTTTCCTCAGAGGAATCTTCATTAACAGCACTAAAGTCAGCAGCTTCTAAGCTGCCCATTTGCAGACATTAGTGCTGCAGTTTCTTGCCCATCCAACACCTGCTCATCATTCTCACCACCCTGAATCTCCTTCAGGAAGGAAACATCATGTTGGAGCAACATCACTGCTGTTCTTGCTTAATGTGACACGTTTATATTGGCACGAGCATCTCATGTTGCAGTGCATCTTTCTTCCTTTCTTGTCTTGCCCGTTCTATCTTCAGAGTGGCTTCAACAGCTGAAATCACCTGCTGGCTTCCCCCTTCTGCAATGGGAAGACTGAGGCAGAGGGGTTACAAGATGCCTGCAGAGAACAGAGAGAGCCAGTCTCAAATACAGGCAATCAGTTTGAGCAGGTGCTGCCAGCTCAGCGTCCAGCCCTTAGCCCTCAGAGAGCTTGTCCTCTCACATCTGGCTGACGTGGGGTCTTGACCTCAAGTCTCTCAGGCAACAACTGCAATCTAATGGGACATTGGGAGCTGGAAGAGTAGCCTTAATCCCACCTCACTTCACTGAAAGCCCTGGTGCAAGTTATTTTTAAGTTAACCTTGGGCTTTTCCCCAGCTAAAATAATTAGACCACCCTGAAGACTATCTCATTAATATTTGTACAAAGTGTTGAAAAATGTAATGTCCTGTAAAAAAAGCTGAGGATTACTCACCCAGAACAGTAAAGGAAATGGGTAGTAGTTGAAGTTTTCAAGGACACACATGGGTAGTGAATGGTAAATGTCCTGAGGAATGCCACATGTAGGGAGAAAGGGAGAGCAGAAGCTGCCGCCTTTCCCAGGTACCTGCAGACCTGGTGATCAGTGGCAGCTCCTGCCCCATCACCATTCTCCCATCCTCTCCCCAGAGTTTCAGTCTTGGGACAAGGGTCAACAGTTTAAATTAGAAGACTTTGGCTTTAGTCTTGCTGAAGTGGAGGGAGAGATGGCAAATAGAGAAGGGACAAACATGCAAACGGTGGAGGAAAAAACCCTCCAGCGGTACATCTTCAATATCCTTCTCTTTGTTTGCCAAAAGAATCATGATGGATCAAGTCAATTGAACCAGAAAATAGCTAACAGATGGGCCTGGAGGACAATGGAAGGGGTGAAATCCATGCTAGTGAGGAAGCTGGTTCCAAAAAAGAGGGCTGCACACCCTTCTATGGGACATAATCCACTTTTCAGCTTTCCGATTAAGATACTGGGGCAATTTCCTAATCTCTCACAGCTCAGCTTGTGGGCATTTTAGATGGCAAGGACATCTGCAGCAGACACATCAGCCAGTGATTTGGTGAAAACTCTTTTAGTAACTCCACGGGCTCTATCCAGGGCTGTCCTGGGGCACATCAGTCTGCTTATGAGCCACCAATGCCCCTGCTTTGCTGAGAAGCACAACTTCCAAAGGATGGTAGCCAATACAAAATAGCACCCTTTATGATAATTTTGGGGGGTTTTTGTTTCTAAAACCTTCAATATGTCAATGGCTTTTAATGTATACCTGTGATGTTTCTGAGAGAAGTCATGCAGTCCATGAAAAAAAAAAAAAAAAGAAAACAACCCCTCACTATGATGAATGAAGGCAGTGTTTTTCAGAGTGATGGAGGTCTTTAAAATTGCAGAAGTGAAAGTCTGGTGTTTATCCATGAACTAAGTCTCTGGCAGAAGAAGAAGGCTGGTTTCATTGCACTATTCCACCTGTTTACTTGAGCCTCAGCTTGCAGAGCTAGCCCATAACACAGCCAGATTCTCACTCGGCTCAGCCAGTCAAGCAAGGGCAGATAAAATTTTAAAGCCCCCTCCTCAGCTCTCAAATTTCCATGAAAAAGTTCCTCTTTTCTGCTGTCTTCCCTGAAATTTTACCCTTAGTCCATGTACAGAGTGTTTCTCTGTGTGTTAAATATATAGACTGTTAAAATACAATTCTACCATAACTTCCCCCAAAAATGAAGTGATTTCACCTGTGGGATGCATCAGAGTCACTGTGGTATTGTCACAATGCTGATGTGAACCTTTCCTGCCAATTCCTAACCTTTTCTGAGTACAGATTTTTTGAGTTTACAGAGCACAATGCTGCCGATAGTTCACAAAAAAACCCTATTGTAAGTTGACACCAAGAAGTCTATTTTCTTCAAATGCTATAAAGACGTTTTTTTGGAAGACATTTGCTCACACACATCTTGACTGAATCTGTCTTTAAGGTCTACAAAGTTAAGGAGAAAGAATAAATTTGTATTATTGGTCATCTTTTTGCCATGTAAAAAATATAGACACACAGTAGTCAAAGTGATACAAGTAAAAATAATCTTTAAATAGCACCTAAAGTCATAAAAAGATCTCAAAAATATGATCTCCCTGAAAGAAGATGAGTTGGAGCTGATTTGTTGGGTTCAGAAAGAAAACATATGGAAACCCAATCTGACCTTAATTGCAGCTGTGGTTTTCCTGGGATAAAATTGAGCTTCTGTTGATTTCGAGTCAGACCAAAAAAGCATTATTTGAGATCTCGACAAAAATGGGCATAGGTGAATGCTAAATAAAAGTACTACTGAGGTCTGGGGAAGTTTTGTTTGATTTAGATGGGGTGAGATAGGGCTTTCACTGTCCTATTTTTAAATGCTATCCCTCTCTTCCACCAGATATAACAAATAGCTTGCACTAACCACCCTTATGGCTCAATGCAGAGTTTTATTTATAAAGTAGCCTTGATACAGACCCTCTTATGCAGCACCTTCACCTTTACTATCTATCTGTACTCCTCACACGGTAGGGAAAAATAATTAGTTGCAGGAAGCTGCCCTCATTTTGACGCCACCCTTGGCTCAAAGCTGAAGGGGAAAGTGTTTTTATGCAAGAGAAACCTTCACTCCAAAACAGCAGCTTTTGTCCCATTGGAAAACTTAATATTATGCAGGGCATAATTTCTAATTTTATACCAAGTCAAAAAATGTTTCTGTATCACCAATGTTCATTAAATGCCATTTAGAGTGAAGCTGACCAACTTAACTGGACAAAATATCATCATGCTTGAGGAAATGTTTTCCTGTATCATACTGAGAGCATATTCTTCTCTTAGGGACTGTTTTCCTTGGACTTTGTCAATTGTAAGAGACTAATTAGGAATTTTGTATGAGCTATGTATTAGCTCAGAATGCAGTGGCTAAAGAGGGGTTGCCAGGACAATCAGGAGGTGCAGGTAGCTGGGAAGAAGCCTGTTTCACTGGCAATGCCTCCAAGAAGGCAGACACGACACCACCGACCCCACGCTGTATTTTCTCTCTGAAGAAAATGATAAATGGAAGCTCGGCGTCTCGCACGTTGGAGTCGCGGTGTGCGTGGTGCTGGTTTTTGCTGGGCTAAAATTCCTGGTTGCCAGGGTAACACATTTTGGAAATTCTCTACCCTGGGCGAAAGCTGCTGCAACTTGAAACCCGCCGTAGCTGATGCTTGGCGGGGGCACCAGCACTGCTGTGTGTGGGGGCTGCTGGCTTTGCCCAGGGCTTTGGGGCAGGGAAACAAAACAAAATGGGTCCAAAGGAAGAGAAGAATGATTGGGAGCGTTCAGTACTTCCAGACTTCCAGGATGTCATAACCTGATTATTTTCTCCACACCATGTCAGCCAAAGATGGGGGGGTTAGCCCATCTCAGGGCTGAATTGTGGGTGATGGGAAGAGGAGAGGTGTGTGTGCGCCCGGAGGGTGGGGAGAGGAGGAGGGTGAGAGGGGAGGAAAGAGAGATACAGGGTTCTGGCCACCTGCCAAGAAAAATAACTAACATTTTGCAAAAGTGAAATCCTAAGGCTGAGGTCATAGTATGGAAAAAGTCTGTTTCACAGACTCTTGAGCCTGAATACAGGCCAAGATTTTTAGGGGGTTTTTTTTCCCCCTAAATGCAGGCATCCTATTAACATTTGAACACTAAAGCTCGTCCAGGAATGGAAAGATTTTGGTATCTGAAGTGCCTCAGTTTTATACTTTATTGGTAGACAGATATAATTTTTTAGTAACAAGAAAGTGAGATTCTGAATGAGCAGCTCCCTCATTTTGCAATTAACTTATTTTATGACTATGAAGAACAAATTAAAGGAATCTGAAGAAGTGCCTGTTTCTCCCACAGAGTGACCAACTCGAAAAAAGAGACATTTCAAGCTTGGTGGACAACTTTTTATTTGCCATGCAAAATACAAAAAGATACTGAAACCTGAAATGATGAATTTTCCTGTGTGGAAAAGTCTGACTGTTCAGCCATGAATAGCTATGATTTTTTTAAACCTTTATAGTGGCAGGCTGGCAGTTTCATGACAAATTACTTTTCATACCTAACTAAACAAATTATTGAAGTTCTTCTGCCTTAATCTTTGGATTTGGATTAAAAGTCAGAGTGTGGATATTTTTTAACTGGGAAAAAATAACCCTTTGGATTTGTTAGGATGTTATTGCAAGCAAGTTTTCTGGTCTTTGATTTGCTAAGCTACAACTGGAGTCTGCCTTCCTCAGGGTAAGAATATTTCCACATTATCATTTCACCTATGGTATTTTAAGAGGGAGGATATTATATCTCAGCGTGTATCTTGGCTTTGTGCATTCTGTTCTTTGTTTAGCATGCAGACAAGCCTCATCTCCCAAAAGAGATGTGGAATATATTTATCGGCAGTTTTAGAACTGATGATAGATTTGACAAGCGAGCAGGGTGACACACTGAAGCTATCAAAGCTGGAGATGAATGAGGACAAAGGTTTGGATGAGGTATATTGTTCCTGAGATTCAAAAGGATTATACTTACTGATCATTCCAAAATCAGGGCAACTGTACCACCGACTTACAAAGATAAAAGCTAAGTTTTTCCAAAGGAAAAAAAAAACAACCACATGGTTTGATTGGCCCACCGACCTTTTATGGCAAAATAGTGCAATTACAGCCGGCATTTCTGCGTGCTGATTTTTATTAGTTTTGTAAGATATTTTGTCAGGATTCATTTGTGCTGATTCCCCCTTTCATGGCGTAAACTGTAAGCAATTGTCGGTAGAGAGAAGGAGTCTCTTGACATATTTCTTCGGAGACACACTCCAGGAGGTGTGATAAATCAGGTATACTAAATTAAAACAGAGCTGATCTGTTACTTGATAATCATGTGAACTTACTGTATATTTAATTGTATTAGAATTTACTGCAGTTATGGGTAAAAATCCTGTACATTCACCATCAGCTTTCCTACTATCAAAGCAAAGCAGACAAATCAGCACAAATAATATCTTTGAAGTATTTAACAGCACAATACAGACAAAGAATGAGCAAATCACCCTTTTGTCCCTGGCTTGATGACCAATTTTTGTGGCATTTAAGTGGGCATAGAGGGGGCCTTCTGTTCTGAAGTCCCCCAGAGAGATGAGGCAGGCACCCGGATGTGTGACCTGTCTTGATGTAGTTCCGATGAAGGCCAAATATAGCAAAGAGCAAGGAAAGGGTCTGGGGCTGGGAACCCCAGAACACCACAGAATATACCCTCAAAACCAATTTGTCATTACTCTGGTCTATACTGGTTTTAACTTTTGGTCTTAAGAAACAATTCAGATCCCTGCTCATGTAAAATCCATGTTTTCCTTATAACATAAAAAAATGTGATATGAGGCACAAACTTTAATACTTTTAATAACTGTAAGCAACAGCAGTTTCAATACACTTCTATGAAAAAACAATGAAGCCTTTTGCCACAAACTGTTAAAAAAAATTTGGGATTTCCTCTGTCACATGGGAAGATTTTGATCTTATAAATAATTATAGACAGGCATGATGCCTTTTAGCACGACTTCTTTCAGTATTGTTTGAAAGATCAAGAATTCCTGTGAGTACCTAGATTTGTGCTTGTGCTGTGCTGCCCATCTCCAGTTCAGTTAAAAAGCATTTCCCTGAGAGCAGCAGGCTTTACTGAGAGCAGCCTCAGTAGAGCAGGATGACTGGCACGTGTAGAAAAAAAAGGGTTTGCTACAAAGTGACTGCACATGGGATGAGCAGGGGGGAAAAAGAGGTTCCCGTGTTTGTCAGAGTGGAGGCCTGCTTCTCCTGCCCATCCCTCCCAGCTGCCACCAGCACCCTGAGCGTTGTCCCACAGCTTGGCTGTCCCAGGCTCCGGTGTGTGAGCGGTCCAGGAGCCAGGAAACGCACGGTCAGCTTAGGACAGATGCCCTGTCCCCTCCTGAAGAGTTGTACTCTTGCAGGCTTTGTATTCAGGAGAAGGAAACCTCTCCCTGAGCCTTCTGCATGTATTTCATTAGTGTCTAGGAGTGGGTGATGCCACTCTTCAGCAGGCAAGCTCTTGTGAGGAGCCCTGCTGCACCCACAGCAGCATCCTGTGACTGATGCTGCGCAGGCAGGAGTCAGGGACCAAATTGCCAGCTCTGAAGCCTGGGAGACAATGGAATAAAGAGAGAAGGGGGAAGATCAGAGGTATGGTAACAGAAGACTTGTCATCCAGGATTTTAGGAGTTGCTATTACTATATGTAACACATAAGACTAAACAAGTATAAAGACATACATAATGCATAAACAGTGAGAGGTGGGCACAAAGCTGAATGCTAAAAGTAGGATTTGTAGAAGGACCTATAATACAGATATTATTCCAAATTTGTATATATTTCCCTCAGACAAAAGTAGGTGGATTACTTAATAACCATCATCTCCAGGCCTTGTGAAAAGATTATATAAAGCAACAGCGCTCCTTTTAAAATTATTTTGATTTATTTTTATCTAACAGAAATGGCCAAGTATCTCTTTAGCATGATCCCATTTGGCTCAATGACATTGCAGAGCTATGAATTCAGTATGAGAACAACTCTTTCTGTGCACTGAAGAACTGAAGAACATAAAAGCTCGGGTGCCTAGCTGCAAAGCAAATACCTCCTGCTCAAGCCGCTTATGTTTTTCTACTTGAGAGAAATTAAAATCTCATCTTATTTCTTTGCATGGTCTTGTCATCCACTCAGATTTTTTATTCAAACAAATCTCTGGTTATTTTCAAAGAACGTCTTCTGTATGAATTGCATTAGCTTTAAGGACTCACCAAGAACAGCACGGTCCAGGCTGACACTCTCCCATCAGAGAAGGACCTGTATGAATCTTATCCTACAATTCTGCAGCTCAGTTAATTAAGTATTTGATGTCCTAAGAAGCTGCTGCCTCCCAAAGCCAAGGAGAGGAAGCTGCCAGACCCCATTTCCATCTTTGGCCACCAGACCCAGTGACGTTCAGAGACTTTCCACCCATCACACCATGTTACACAACTCTTCCCCTCTCCCCAGCCCAGAGTGTTGATGAAATTAGGTAGCATGAAAAATTAACCCCACTGTTGTTGTAATGCAGCTGGGTAATGTGTGGCCTCATTTGCTGCTGCTTTGGTATTGTTTGATGCTTTGGTAGTGTGGCACTGTGAATGGGCAGAGGGGAACCCAGTAGAACAAACCTAGGGAACAGCGCCAAAACCCTACCTATTCTCCAGGTATCCTTGGGCACCTTAGGCCCAATGCACACTGATTTCTGATTTCTCTTTCCCTGCCTTCTCACTTGCTGTCCATCCTTTGCCATCCACCCCTTCTCCTTTTTTCCCTTCATTTTCTTCCTTGCCTCAACCTTTGTGTTGTTTTCCTACCATTGAATTGCTGGTTTTGTCAGGATTCATCACCTGCAGCCTCATTTCTTATTGTTTTTCACCTGTGTGAGCCCTCCCATTTTCTATTTCTTTTTTACAAAACATGTCTCCATGTCTCCTGAAAAACAGAAAAGAAATAGATGTATATAGTAAGAGATACAAAAAATACACCCACAGTAGCTCAGATTTCTGGATTAGTGCATATCATCATTTGCCTCCTTTCTCCCATGATTTTTCCATTGTGTCATCTCTGTTTAATGGTAAAGACTAACTTCTAACTCTTTTGTCAGGTGCTAGGTATTGCCCCAATCTTCCTTCAGGGCACATAGTTTTTCATTACTTCTCTTTTAAGAATCACACAAGAAAAAGAAAATAAAGAGAGAGACAGAGAGAGAGAGAGAGAGATTAATATGGAGAAAAGTTTTACTTAGCTACAAAATGTTTTCCTTTTATAACTTTAGGCATGATTGACAGATAGGTTTATTTAATCAAATTGCCTTTTCTGACAGTGTATTATTTAATGAGGGAGTTCTCTTTTTTTGATTGCATAGGAAGTGTGGAAGCATCTGAGAATTTCTGATGTGCTATTTACTTATCCATTATGTTGGGAATCAGTGTAATTTCAATGTCAGCAGTGGAATTAATAACCATAACTGTTATCTGTCACAGAATGATCTATTTGGGGATTTTCTCAGCAAACCAGGATATATTCCCCATCCTTACACCACAGAAGGAAGTTTTAAAAAATAAGTCAAATTTGAACATGTTTTTGTTTTGATTATCCCTTCCAGGCTAGTGGTAAAGGCACATATCTTTGGTCTTTAATTCAGCATGGAGTCACTGATATTAAATCCTTTAGCAGAATAAATTATCCCTACTTTTTTTTCCCCACTATTTATTTCACTCTGTTTCTCAAAAACCTCTGTCAAGGATGGCTCCCCATTGAAGTGCACCCTCTCTTCCCAAAAACAAAAAAAAAAAAACCCTAAAAAAACAAAAAAAATCAAAACAAACCCCAATAAAACAAAACAAAAAGAAAAAAAAACAAACAAACAAACAAACAAAAAAACCCACAAAACCCCATCACCAAAAGAAAACAAAATAAAACAATCCCTGATACTCTGGTTTCCAGACATAAGAAAAAAAAAATCCCTTTTTGGCAGTAGTGTGAATTTGTGCTGACTTTGTTCTGGTTTTGGTGTTGTACTTCACCATGTGAGAGCAGGGAAGTGCCTCAGCAGAGAAATGGAATTCCATGAGAGAGGCAGACAGGGCCCAAATCTGGTTCTACTCTCTTGAGGTTATGTGCAGCCTCACATAAGTAAATAACTGATAAATGAATAAAACCTTTCAACTGATACATCTGATAAGCACCAAGACTTTTTATATGACTCCAAAGTAAGGGCAGTAACTATTAAATTAATTGCTTTTTAAATAAAACACATAAGAGAAATTTTTAAAATTCTTCATTGTTCCTTAAAGTGTTTTAGTGCCTCATTAATTCTTGGTTACTCTGGTTGTTAAGAGGCCATTATTATGTGGTAATAAGGTGTAGGAAATTACCTCTAGGACTATAGTCAAGTCACACAGACCTGTTAGAGTTAGCACCTGATCAGGTGCTCAGACCAAGTGCCAATGGTGTAAATCAGGGGTGCCCTGCCCGGTGGTGGGGCTCAGGGTGCTGGTCCTGTGTGATGGGATGTTAGCTGAGATGAGGTGAGTCCTCTGGGCTCAGAAGTCCTGACAAAATATGATCCTCCTAGCAGCCTCCTGTCCTTCAAGGGCTTGCCAGTCTTGCCTTTGGCAGAACAGGAAAACTGCTATAAAACAGTGGAATAAAATTATTTTGCAATTACACTCATTTAAGTAATTTAAAATATGCCTGAAGCTAGTGCAGATGAAAATTCACTCTTTGCTGTATGATTTGTTAGGTAGAGTCAGAGGAGATTTGGTGCCAGTCCAAGAGAATATCCCTAAACTAATGACCTCTTCAGGTCATTAATATTTCTTTTGAACACACAACCCCTCTCAAAGCCTGCTACAAACATTGGTAAAGCTAATCATTATTACCCTTTTACAAATAGGAAAATGAGCCTTGGGAGCTATATTATTGTGATTTGATGCAACATTAATCAGCATTCTATGGAAAATATTTCTATGTCCTAGTCTGCATCTATTTATTTTTCAGTGTGTATTATTATTTTTTTCCCTAAATCTCTTTGAGGTTGGTGATCTGATGCTCACCATACATTATACAGCTGCCATTCATTGCCTGTCCAGGGGGCAATGTGATACAGCAGCATCACCATCTTTGAAGAGTACTGAAGATGCTCCAGCTAAAACCACAAAGCTCAGTGTCCTCAGAGGAGGGAGAGCAGGGCTGGTGTGGCCTTAGTGCTCAGGAGTGATGCCCTGCAGGGTGTGCCAGTGCCTGCCCCCTGCCCTCCTCCTGCAGTGGGTGTCAGAGGACACTCACACCTCAGGATGGTGTCAGAACAAAGATGCAGAAGGCTCATGTTGTGCCTGAACCCCCAAAATGGGGCTGTGGCCTGGATTTCAGTCCCAAATATCCTTGTTTGTTGGTAAATAGCTAAACACTCAGTTCTGTATGCTTTTGCCCAGGTCTTCAACATTTTTAAGCCCCTGGTGTGGTTTCTTGAGGTGTGTGTGTGACAGTGTCCCTAGGTCCAGCTCTGAGTGCCATCCCAGAACTCCTCAGGGACTGACCCAGAGCCACAAGCAGCTGGGGAAGGGCTCCTTCCATGTCTCCATTTCACCCTTTGCAGGCTCAGAGCTGGGGCTGTGGGACAAAGTCTCCATACTTGGTGTTTCAGCTGCATCAGAAGAAGCCCCAAGACCTGTGCATGGGAAGGTGCTGCAGGCTATGGGCACCACTTCCCCTCATTCCCAGAGCACCCCAGAGGGCATGGCCATCCTTCCAAGCTCATTTGCAGCCTCTCCTTCTCACTGTGACAAAGGACACCCTGAGTTTGGCACTGTGTTTGGCTGATTTTGGTGTGCTTGCCTGCCTGCAGGGTCACTGCCATGGCAGTGCTGGGCTGGGACAGAGCCAGGCCCCACAGAAAGCCATGCTGGTCATGCCTTGTGGAGGCTGACCCAGAACAGAGGTCAGACAGAGTTAAACAATAAAGCAGGTATTTATTAGAAAGCCTCAATGGATACACCTTGGGAACTACAAGATCCCAGCCAGGGCTACACCCAAGATGAACCCAAAATGGTCACAAAATGGACAACCAGGCACAGGGGTTCCACACTTTTATAAATTCTGGTCCATTTGCATATTGGAGTTAATAGTCCAATTACAGCTTTAGCTTATGAAGTCCCATCCTTCTTGTTTTCCTCTCTTCAGTCCACCATTGTTTATGCTCTTGGGCCTGAGATTTGGATCATTTGTCCTTGGTCCCCAGCTAGAAAAGGAATTCTTTTGTCTACCTACTCTGTGAAGAGAGTTTACTATCCCCTAATATGAAGCTCAGAAGTTCACACTAAAGCAGTACAGAATCTGAAAAATACAAAAGTTGAAACCTGAGGCACCACCAGCAGCAGAGCTGTCCCCATCAGCCAGGCAGTCAGGGGCCATCACCCCAGCTGCAGTGACATCCCACACAGCCCCAGTGGTCCCAGGCAGGGCTGCAGGAGGCACCTATCTGCTGCTCCTTTCTGCTGAAATGGATTTTTCATATCACATCATAATAATTAGCAGGCCAATTGTCATAGCTATTACAAGGATGGGGGAAAACTCCACCAAAAAACAAGTATTTAAAGTCCACTTCTGAGTGCATTTCAGATCTCACAAAAACTACTGGAAGAAGCAACTACAGCCCAAACCAAAGACATTTAGGAGTTAATAACTGCATGAGTGTAGCAGTAAAGAACATCAAGAGTTAACAGTCCCAGAGTGATAAAATATTTAATCCTAATCTAAACAAGCAATATAACAAATCCTTGTAAGGAATGAATGATGTCTCACATGTAGCTTAAAATAATCAAATTTTGATTTAAAATACTAAAATAGGTCAAATGTTATGGGTTTTTCTGGAAGAAATTGAAATCGTCCAGTC
This sequence comes from Ammospiza caudacuta, assembly GCF_027887145.1. Taxonomy (NCBI): domain Eukaryota; kingdom Metazoa; phylum Chordata; class Aves; order Passeriformes; family Passerellidae; genus Ammospiza; species Ammospiza caudacuta. The sequence continues at coordinate 90,275,683 of NC_080594.1, read as the reverse complement.
CAATTTTGTTTTTTATTTGCAATATTCTGCAGATGAATAAATGCATTCTTTACATAAAACCCTCTTGCTCTGTCTCAGGTAGGAATGCCTGTTTGCCAGAGAATATGTTGACATATTCTGTTCCAGTAGCTCTGTTCCAGTGCTCTGATAGAAGAGAGATTGTTATGTGGAGGCAGATACAGTTTCAGCACCTCTTCACCTCCCCACCTTGGCTTTGCTTTCTTTCACTTAAAATCTCCTCCTAGTGCAGGCTCAAAGATGAAGTGGAGAGTGAACAGCGTGAGATGTTGGGTCACAGGCACATCTGAGGCAGTGCCCATCCCAGCAGGACCTGGAGTTTCTGTTCTGGCTGAACAGTGACTTTGTGTAAAAGCAGTGAATCTCTTTGCCTCTATTTCCTCTTTCTGGCTGAATGAGAATTACCATGGGTTTGCTCACTTTTGATTTCTTAGGGTGTTGGGAAATGTACCTATGCAGAGATCTCTCACTAGAGAACAGTGCAATAGGATGAAGCCCAGCAAATTGGTCTTGATAGGATGGATCCTGTTTCATACTAGGTAATGGTCCTGGTAATGAGAAGAGCAAGTGTGTTCAGCTAGATGGAAGAGTGAGAGAAAGTATCAATAAGAAAATTCTGGCAGAATTCCTTTTTTTACTCTCTGTTCTTCTTTGGAACTCCTCTCAATTGCAAATAAACTTGAAGCTTTTGAGACATTTATAAAAAGATGTAATGAGGGCTGGTTGCTGCATTTTTGGAACAAGAAAAACCTTTCAGTAGTACATTGAAAAATACACAGTGATTTCTTTAGACTAATAAACACTCTGCTGGAGATAATCTAAGGGTTTGTAGAACTTCTGGAAAGTAATTTACATATTTCAAAGCTCTTTATTGTCAGTCTCCTGCATTTTGCCTATTTTATTTCTTATTTTTATCAGCCATCTCTGCTGTCATCAGCACTAAAAATATTTAAGTGCCTGATATAATACATACATCTGAAGTTTTTTCTCTTATCAGTAAAAATCATTTGCCTTGAAGGTAATACAGTGAGCTAAATTAATTGCTGATGAAACTGGTTTTACTAGAGTGACACTGATGATAAAAGTAACCCAATACATTTAGTTTAGGAGATCTACTTTTGACCATTAACAGTGTTACTACTAAATTGAATTCTTCAAAAGTCAAGTGTCATTCCTTGTATATATGACTTTTTGAATATATATTGCACAATATAGACACCATATTTGCACTTGTACTAAATTCATGTATGATTATCTGTAGGGTTTATTCTTATTTAAATATCAAACAGATAATTATTCACAGCTCTGACAATATTAAGTTCTGCATATTTTATTTTCATACCCAAAAATACTTCTGAGATAATAGTGATTGTTTTGATTGGACTGAAGCTGACATCAAGTAATAGCAAGTTAAATAATACTTGAAGCCATTTTTTCAAAGGTAGATCCATAGGTAGATCCTGTTGGGCCTACATAGAATTCTTTTCCTGGGAACTCAGTATCAGATAATCATAAATTACAAACATACAAACCAAGCAACCAGATATGTAACAGAGTAGATTTAAGCAAGTATTCTTTATTCCTATCCGTTTCTATAAAATAAACAAACAAAACTAAAAAGCCAGCAACACAAATCCTTCAATTTCAGTCACGTAGCAATCTGAGAATCCAAATTCTGTGTGCTTGGTTCATTGCAACACTTGCTCACAACACTGCTGGGGATATTTGCATCTATTAATGTCAGTCTGACAACTGATGACAGAAAAAAATATTTCCCTGAAAGTTTCAATTAACTGCCAATGAGAGGGAAAAAATGAAAGAAGCCAGTAAGTATTGTGGACCCATATGAAACTCAAAACAAATCTAGGTTTAGAACTTTGCAAATGGAATTAGATTAGCTTCTGAATCAGCAGGGGTAATTGATATTTTGTTTAATACAATAAAAATTATCTGGGGTAACTGAAAATAAAAATAGTTTTGTTAATTTTCTCAGCAAAATGTAAAAGAACTACATTCAGGACTGATAATTTCATTTAGGTTACCTTACTCCTAACAGTGCTTGGGCAGCCTTGTTACAGTACTAGATACAAACATATTTCAAAGTAATGTTTTTGAAAGCAGGAAACAAAAGCACAGCATTTCATAAATGTTGCAATTTATAATTTTATATAGAATTTAAACTTCTTTGGTTATTTAGGGAAAAGCATTGCTCAAATCTAGCAATTGCCAAGCATTTTGGCTGGTCCTCACACTGTTCCTCATGGTTAAACGGTGTTAGAAAATTGCCCTCAGTTCTAAATCCCTCACACAAGACTCTTGTCAGTCTTGTCCAGGCTTGAGCCGTCGTGAAAAATTATTGTTGACATTTTTCTTGAGATGATTCAACATTTCCAAAGCTTTAGGATGGCAGAAGGCATTATCAGACATCATTTAGACTTCCAAATGAATATTTTTTATGTGATGGTTGTGGTGGTTTACTGCTGGGTGGTAGAAGTTGGCAATCAGAATGCAATTGTGTCTAATTCATTTTTATACACTATTCCTATTAGTTAAAATAGGCTATTTCTTTTCAATTCTTTACAATTTCTTTGCAATTTCTTTACAATCCTGACATAGGATTTTTGATTGATTTTTTTCTCAGAAACTGCCAGTATGATACTGCCAGCATGCCAAGCTGGTGTCCAGAAGAAAATTTAAGAGCAGTGATAAAAGGAAAGGATAAAATAGAAGCCCTTCTTGCAAACAAGGGTTTGTAATAGATATTCTGACATGATATGAATGATGAGGGATGGAAAATTCATAAGGTTGTGTAGAAGTGCAACACACACTCTGAGCATAGAAGACTGACCTATAACTCATAAGATAGTGTGTTTCAAGTGAGTTATGAGAGTTGTTCCCTGGTGTATATTTAAAAAAAGACATTAGAAAGGAGATATAGTGTGGTTTACTGTTTGAGAGCTAAATTCATAATTTTTTCCAAAGAGTGTTTTTTAGAAAGAGGACTTTTTATTTTCTTTTTTTTTAAATGCATATACACTGGAGTGCAGGTTGTGTATTTCTGCACAGCATGTGCATCTGAATGCTGGGAATAAAGCTCTTCTCAACTGAGGAGCAGCCCTCAGCTGACTATTTTTGCTGTTGTTATGTCCAAAGGAGATTATTTCTAAGAAAGAGAAATAGCCAATTTTGCATCCTAGAAGGGGTTATCTCAAAGTGAAACAAGCAGGCTGGAAGCATTTGGCGACATCAGACCCCAGGGCAGCTGGGGGAAACCCCCTCCTCAGAGGAGCTGCACAGCACAGTTTGAATTGATGGGAGCCTACATGAGCACCCATCCCATCACTGCTGCTCCATGGGAAGCAAAGGAATTCTCTGACCACAGCAGCTTGCACATGTGTTGTGTTCCCCCAGCAGCAAAGTTCATGGCCATGTTCAAGGTGCCAGTGCCAGCCTCCACCTTCCCTGTCCCTGCAGAACTTGTGCTCCAAGTCCTGGAGCTCCCTTAGCAGCTCCTTCCCTCTCTCCCTTCCTCCCTCAGCCCATCCTCAGGCAAACCTGAGAATTCCTGTATTTTGGTGGGACTGCTATCAGTTCAGAGATGTCTGCCTTGTTGGGATTATCTCTTCCCCAACATATTAAAGCAGAGAGGAATAAAGAGAGCACTATCACTAATGCACCATCTCCTAATAAATTAAGCTTGATAAGCTTAGTAACCCTGTTGAAAACACCCTGGCCATGGATGCAGCTTCAGAAGCAGTGCATTCCCTGTCTCTGAGCTGAGCATGCAGGCTGCAGGACTCCTAAGGAGCAGAAATCCATTTGGCCCATGGAGCAGAATCTGCCTGGTGTTGGGCAGAGAGTCTGCCTTGAAAGGAAAAAAATAATGCATTTTTCCCTGTGCCTGTCTTGGCTGAAAATGAAAATCTCTGAGAAATCTGCTCATGGGAAAGGTTTAAGCCCATTCCCACAGAAATCTGAGGGCTGGAAATTTTGACAAAAGTCACAAGGGTCCCTGAATGTTTAATGCACAAACTCCCTACACCTCACTCCTCAGCATCGAGTGATAGCACATCACCCTGGCCATGTGTGAGCTTTCAGGTCTTTCTGCCTTTTGTTTCTTTCTTTTTCCCCCCTTCTTGCCACACAGTGAAATTAGTTATTAGAATTAGTTATTTGACAATTTATTCTGACATTGTATTATTCCAACAATAGTGAATGTAATGGTATGTAATTAGGAGCCAGAATATAACAGTGGGATGAAGATGATTTTCACAGTGAGATTTCTTTAAATTAAAATTTCATTACTTGAAAAGTGTCGTGCTTTCGCCCTTTCCAGAGTGCGAGCAGTGTCCATGAATGAAAGGGATGACCCTCAGGGATGGATAGCATGAGTTTCAGTCTCTTGCACTCCAGTTGGAGATTCTCCCAAGGCACTGCTCTTCCATACTATGCGCACCTATAAGGGCACAATATATTTTAAAGTCTCTGTAAAGTGTTGATTTTACAGCGAAACTCCTTCCACTTTTGAGGGGGTGGGGTTGTTTAGGGAGCTGTCTGTGTAGCATCTGGAGTTGTGAGAAGTCTGTAGCACTACAGACCTGTCAATTTTCTATAGATTATCCTCACAGCCCATATCTTTAAATAAAACGGCATGCTTCCTTTCACAGTAGCCAACTGAATTCTTGTCTGTTTATTTTCTTGTTTTAATCATTTTTTTCTCCATCTAGTCAAATAAACCGCTAAATTCCGTGTATATGCTATGGAACTTCATCCAAAACTCTACTGTCTCCTTCCTTACAGGGCTGACAGAGAGTATAATCACTTGTATTGTCCAGAGTACTGTTTACATAAAGGAGCAATAAATACCTGTTGAAATTTTTACTGGAGGCCTCCCAGATGGATGGTTCATTTATTATTACAGACAGGGTTTCATTTACTTAGTTATTAAAAAAAGCAGGCCGCTACAGCCCATTTATAACTATATTAAAACTAAATGAAGCTATAAGTATTGCAGACGGGACTGAGTAAAATACATTTAGTGACTTTCCAGGAAATGGCTAGGCAAAGTATTTGAAAGGAAATGCTGAAAACTTCAGGGGTCCTGGTGTGTCTTTCACAGATGTGCTTCTACTGGCTGGAGCTGCAGAGGGAATGGAGGAGGTATAGTTCCCATATGTTCCTGTGCCATTCATATATTCTGCAATAGCCTCTCTGTATCAGCCAGTCAGCCATGAGCCTTTGGGAATTGTTCCTTTCCTCCTCTAGCCTTTCTTGACATGGAAAATTCCAGCTCAGGATGTCCAACAAACTTCTTTAACCCAGAGACAAAATATCAACTGAATATCGACTTCAGTTACAAGAGGGGATGAAGGTGCTCCATTGGCATCAATCTGTAAAGGAAAGGCAGATTAATCAGGTGGATTGCAGAGGTCTTAGTTTGGAAGGTATTACCAGAGGTCCCCACAAACAGCTTTGAAAGCAGAGTAAAGATTGTAGATGGTCTTTGTGACACTTTTCTAGCACTGATGACTTTTTACCAGACATTCTCACCCCTCCTTTGAATAAACTGGTCAGTGGATGGGAAGCACGTGGCTGCCTGTGAACCAGACCATTATTTTAGTATGTCCAAGCTAGAAAAATAAAGGACAGTCCCAATAAGGAAAGGTGGGTGTCCCAAAGCATAAGAAATTGTTGACCATAAATTGGTGGGGTAGAAAAGCCTAGAAACAAGGCAGCTTGAAATTTTTAAAGCAGAGTTTGTTACGTTAGCAAAAGGCTGCATTTCCACAATCAAGACAAAAACCAACAAAAAGCTAGTTCAGCATCAGTGGTCAGGTAAAAGTAGTAATTAGAAAGAAAAAGCAATTTGTGCAATAGACATGAAATTTAAAATATACATAATATGATTACATATGCATGCAATATAACAGCCTAAAACGACAATGTAAAATACTGACTATGGATAAAAGGAATGGATAATACTAGACAAAAGCTCAAGGACAATGAGAATATGGTGTTTCTTAAGGTACATGAAAAACAACAATAATAAAGAAATTCTGGCAATAGCCCCTCATTAACTGGAAGTATTAAAGCTGTAATAATGTTAGAGTCAATAAATATTTTTTTTACATGAGAAAAAGCAGGTTTGCCTATTAGACAGACAGGAAGCTGAACAGTGTCTAGAGACAATAAGTTATTTTAAATCAGCTACCCTAGACGGCACTATCCATATACCTTAGATCCTCCATGTCACCAAACAGGCACCGGCTGGACACCACTGGCCAGCAAAATCTGAGGGTCATTTGTGGTGTACCTTGAAATGTGGGGTAAACCTCACCCTCATGATGACTCCAGCGTAAGGACAGATGCTTGTACTGCTGGAGATTTGCAGTAAGAGATCATTTGTAGGGAAATAATCACTGAGTACAAAATCAGATGCTGCACATTCAGCTCGGAGTCTTGGCAGTGGCAGCTCTGTCTCAGACACATTAAATTCCCCAAGATTTCTGCCACAATGGCTGACACATAGGCAGTGCTGCAGTTCATGCACTCTTACTTCATTTCACATTTGAAATGAATATTTTTTAGGTGGCAGCATCAGCAATGGCTCAGAAATCAGAGGGAGAGCATTAGTAAATAACTGCTAATCACACCCAGAGAAGCTTTGGGGGCTGCAGGGGCAGGGAGGCAAGAAAGAGATCAGAAAATTGCAAGCAGCACATTCAAAACTCTTATTCCTCAAATGTGCTTCCTCTGTCACACAGAGCATGATTAGCCATGAAACTTTGGCAAGCCCTCAGACTGATTGGACTACTTAGGGGTGAGCTGCTGATTTGTCGCTCATCACTCTTCCCTTCTTCTGAGTATTTGTGCATTTTTTGGTGGCTTTCTTGCTCAGGGAGCAGCCTTACAGTTTTCTTGCTTTCCTCGATCTCTCTAATTTTTCAAGAGGTACTCTGGGTGCTTCTGCCCAAACACCATTCTCAGAAAGTGCTGTGGTCTGTGGGGCACTTTCTCACCACCCTGCCAAGGACTTAAAAAATCCAGGGTATGATTCAATGGCATTTGTTGTCCCTTTTTTTATAGGGGAAAAACATCACCAGGGCAAACACAGTCGCTCACAGGGGCAGCTGCTGCAGAAGAAATCTTATTTCAGCTTCTGCTCCTAGGAGAGAGTGATGGCTGTATCCCTTGGAGAGGACTGCCTTGCATTTCTAATGAGACCATCAGTGTAATGGGAATTTAGCTGAAAATTTAGCTGGTCTAAATGGTTTTGAAGAGCAGTGCAGACCAGCCTAGATGGATTCAAGCCAAGGACAGAAAACTTTTCCTTCAGAGTATCTATTTTTTATTGAAATTGCTAATTCTATTTCTATAGACTGAGTCCGTTTTTCAGGCATTTAAATTCTACGCTGTGGAATTAAATCTCACATTGATATATAGGCTTCATTCCAGCATTAAGTACATTAATATTTCACCAGCCTGATTTTACTGGCTTTCTCCCTCTGTTTTTAATTAGATTTGATGGTATTCTATATAATCACGTTTTCCTGCATGTTTCTGTGCAGCAGAACTTGCACAAACTGTTTGTTAGGGGATTTTTACCACTTAAACATCATCATATATTCAGAGTGAATTTTAGATGCTGCAAGCAGTGCTTGCAGAGGTCTTACAATCCTGCTGAAAGCTCTGTTACAGCACTTATAAAATATCCTCTTGATCTCATTGCTTACCTTAATCCATAAGCTTTTGAGTTTATTTTGTATAAAACAAAAATAAATACTACACTTTTCAGATAATAAAAATGCATGAGCTTTTCCAAAGTGAAACATTTGCATCAGTTATAGCACTAGAGTGAAAAATAATTTCAGCAATCAGAATCTAATTAATTAAAAATTACTACTGTATAAAAGCAGCCACTCCTATATTTAGGATTAGTAAACAAAGCTGTTTGAAATACCTGTTTTGGCTGTAGGTAAGTAGTAATATAACTGCCCATCTGTTACGTGCAAGTAACCAAGGTTATAGCAACAACATTAGTTTCCTTTTTCTCTCTCTCTCTTTTTTTTTTTGTTTTTTTTTTAAGAAAGGAAACATGTTCATCTGTTTCTTATGAATTCTCTGTACTTCTTACCAGGCATATTTTTCCTAGCATTTCTCTTTTAGAAAGCAATGGAAGACAGCCAGAAACTGAAGGTACGTTTGTCTTATTGGAGCTTAAGTCATATTATGTACTCATAGCTGAAACAATCCCAGTAACATAAGGGCACAGTCTGGGTAGGAACATCAGATTCCCACCTGGCATTCTCTCTCATTTTTCTGGGGACAAGAGTTAAAGGTCTTATACTGTGCTGTGCCCCGGGAAGGTTTTGTTTTGCTTTTTTTATAATGTGAAGGAATACTTCTCCTATATCAGTGCATCAGTTGTGACTTAAAACATCTGGGGTCAGTCTGAAAGTCTTCTAGCATACTGCTACTTAGAATAATATCTATTTTCTTTCTGGGTTTCTGGTAATATCAAAACTAATGCCCAGTTCTTCAAAGGTCAGCACGCATTTATGGGAAAGAAAATAAAATGCCTGTAAGGTACATTGAAAATAAGATAATTTTCCAAAAGCATTCAGAATAAAACATTGTGGTAGCCTAAACTCAGAGCACTTAGTTATTTGATTTTGGTACTTCATTGCAACTCTTTGCTTCAGCTAAAATCAAAGTATTTTTCCACTACTGAAGTTCCTTTCCTACATAGTGGGAAGAAATCATAGAAGTCCATAGTGCACACGGTATTCTGACTGAGATGTTGCCTAGAATTTAAACTGGAACAATACACTTGATCAGATTAACACGTTCAGGAGATATTTTACAGATTGCAAAGACAGCAACTACTGACTTTATTTAAATGACAATTGCAATATACATGTATTTATATCCTGTGCTCACAAACCATTGGCAGGTTCTCTCCTAAAGCTTTAGTGTTAATGATTTAATTACTATCAATATTTTTCCCTTCCCTTCTTGATTTTTTTTTTCTGGTCATTATAATGACCAACATTATCATGGGGAAAGACCATATCTTGTATAGTAGCTTAGACCACCAGAGGGACATAGAATTTTGTGTCCCTCATTTGTATAACCTCTCTTGAGATGCCAAAAGGGAACCTTTCTCTAATCAGCAAAAAAAAAAAAGACAAACCACAGAGGAATTTTTTGAGAGTTTTATGCCTCAGAAAGTAATTTGCAGGGGAAAGGAAAGAAATCATTAGGCCAAGGAATGTGAAATTTATCAGTGGTTAAAGTGAAATACAAGGTGTTAGGCCTGCTGCTTCTTTTATGTGCATCAGCAGGTGTGAAGAATAATTCCAGGATTCAGGCATATCTTCACTATAAAAGAGAATAGGTATCTTCCTAAGTAGGGCTATGCTGGAAGCACCTCAGAGTGGCTCCATACATCAAAAGTGACCACAGATTCTTGGCTGGCTCTTGAGAACGACCTCCTCCAGACACTGCTGCATTGACATCTCCTTCCCCAGCAGCTCCTTCTTCTCAGAAGGAGAATCATCCAGCTCTGTCAGAAATCTTTGACATAAGGCCTGACTCTACCCTCACACTTGAAACTTGTTGTTACTTAGATGTTAATTCCCAGAGGGGAAACCAGATGTCTTCCAGCTACTCCCTGCACTCTGGCTGGGCTGAAGATAACATGTGCTAGGGAGTTAGCTTTCCTGCAGTGACAAACCAGGTAAAAAGGCAGACAAGCAAAACAGCAGAGTTGCAAGTCTCAACTATTCCATTTGAGCAAGGTGGTTCCTTGGCAGCCTGTGATGACCTCCCATCCCATATCCCCTGTGATTTTGATCAGGAGCAGGTGCTGGCCCTTTGGCATGTTGAGATGAGCAAGAGTCCCAGAGGTCTCTCTGCAGTGCAGCACAAGGCTACCCCAGCCCCAGTGTCCTTCTGAACCAGTGCAGTGAGTAACCCTCAGATTAAAACAGGTCAGGGTTTCTAAAGAGCTGTAGGAGATTTGGACACACAGTCACGTTGACATTGGCAGATGTTGTACATCAATGCCTTCCAGACCACTCTGTATTTTCCTCTTCACATAAGTAAGCCTGCAGAGCCCCTCCTTTTCCCCTGTAACTGAATGGCCCATCACCCCAGGCTGCAACCCCTTGTTCCTGGAGAATGAAACCAGCTGGCTTGCGGAGGCATTTCCCAATATCCCAAAGCCATCCTCCTCTCCTTTCATTGTGGCTCTACCTGTCACATTCTTTGCAGAGAAAGGAGCAAATGCATTAATTAGAGAGCAGTGAGCACTCCTGCCTGAGCCCACCCCTCACTGCCTCCACAACCTCACAGAGATTTCACTAAAATGTATAATTAGGTTCTGCAAAGTGACTTCCTGGCCATATGTGCCCTTTTCAAGTGCAGAAGCCCTAAGTGGTGCTGTGTGTTTTTCAAAGCTGCTTTGAGTACCACTTCATTTCTCTGGCTTTTGTTTACAAGGTTGTATTTACTTACCTCTTTACCAGCGCCCAAATACATCAAAGCCAGGTTGATTTTAAAAAACCTGAAAGCCCATGCATGATGTCACTTACTGGCCTGAATTTTGCACATTCTGAAAAAAGTGTAAAGGCTGTGTTTGCACATGAGCTTGTCTGTGCTTGTCTCTCCGTCCTTACACTAAGTTTGCCAGACTATGTAAAGAAATCCCATCCTAAACAAGGGTGGTTTTAAACATGGTCTGAAGTGCTCTGCTAACACAGGGTGTACCAAAGCTCATTCTGTGCTGAATCTGTGTCAAAGTGCTTTTGAGATAAATTACAATTTAATGTAACACCTCTTGTGAGCTTAGAGTATTTTACTTCTGTTCTCACTCTCTTCAAGTGGGGTCTTCAAGTGGTCCAGTTGTGGAATTTTTCTTTAAACTACCATTGTTTTCAGGATGGAAATGAGCTGTTAAGGAGAAACATTCCTCAAAAACATCCATACTTAAAATCGATATACCATTAAAATGGAATCCCTGTAACATAAACATCCCCTCCTCAGTCCAGGCCAGGTGACACTGTGTCCTGCTCTGGCTTTGTGGATGAGGGCTGAGGGCCTCACCTGAGAGTGAAAGCTGTCTGGGAGCCAGTGAAGACTTTCAGGCACAGAAGTTATACCTGCACAGCTCCTGCTTTACAAGGTAGACATGTACTGGCAACCTGATACAGCCTTGTATCAGCCAGATCCCTCTCTAGGCGGGGAAAAAAAGCAAGCAAGCAAGCATTTTATGATGACCTGGTTATTTTTCCTATCCCCAGTGTTAGGAGCATGTTTGTAGTCTGATGGTAGTTCCAAAAGGGGCCATGAGCCCCAGGCAGGCAGTGCTTTTCTTGGAAAGCAGCACTGCTGAAATGAAAAACAGACAGGGAAAATAAAGATGGTCTAAGATGTACAAGCAAGGAGAGTTTGAAGGATCAGTGCTGCTGTTTGTTATTCCTTTTGTGTGGATGATACTGGATTGTAGTCCTTGTCTCACACCACCACACAGCCTGAAGGTTTCTAAATATTCTAGTTGCTTCTAATGACAAGCTCACAAAACACTTTTTTATATGTTATACAAAAATCCAGGACACTGATAAATGCACAGAGGTATCTAGAATGTTTCATTATATACTCTTGGTTTTTCAGCTTCCATTTAGGAGAAGAACTAAACTGCTAAACCTAAAGTAAATGTACTTAACTACCACATCACTAGCAGAAATTCATGCACTCAAGGAAGAGCAGGAAGTGACACCCTGGGAGTTCTCCTTTTCACACAAGCATACCACTTTCTGGTTAAATCACTATCAGTGCAGATTTCATCACATAGGTGCCAAATCCCAGATCTGAGCTTTCTATTTTCATGCACTGCTTTCTGAGGCATCGCTAAGCAGATCCAATTAAAAGCATGAGCAATTATAAGATTGTTTGGATCCCTGTAAGTGATGAGATCCAAGGCCAGTATGGATCTTGTGGTGTTTACAGGAAGTTTTGCCTCTCTGATGTGGAGCTGTATCTCTCCTAGGAGCTGTATCCTGTGTCATCATACCTGTCCTGTTTGCCCACTTCTCAACAGGGCTTGTTAGGTGGGTCAGTGCTTGCATTGATATGGCCATCAAAGGTTTGCTGATTTGGGAGTTGGCAGAGAGGGCTTTTTCCTGACAATGGACACACTTTGAGATAAAACATAGGCAAGTCCTGCTGGGAGATTGTCAAGTCCCTCCAACTCAATGAGTGTCCTGTATATTCGAGGTGTCTGCACTGCCAAGACATTTTGCTGAGTGTGATAGGCTGATTTTACAGAGGAGAAACGTTGGCACAAGTAGAAGGAAATGTGGGGAAAAAAGCAAGAGGAGAATCTTTAAGAGATGAACTAGCAAGAATTTTTGCTCCAACCCCCAGCCCTGTTCTCACCCACCTCCATTCCCTGAGAGGTGCCGTGGGGAGATGGGGAGGCAGCTGTGGCAGCAGCAGCAGACAGGGGCTGCGCGCACACGAGGAGCTGAGGAGGGCGTGCTGGGCTCTGGGCTCTTTTCAGCCACAGCACACCATGCAGCCCATGGAGGAGTCATGCTCTGCAGGCACGCTCCTGGAAGATCTAGGCACAAGTACAAGGAGGTGGTTTGAAATTACTACATATGTCTTCTTGCAATACTTACACTCCAGGGACCACCCACGGCACAGGATGTGTTTGAATTGCTCACCAAGCTTTCTTCTGGAGATGAGATGAAATTACAGATTCTTTTTTCCCAGAGTGCAAGAAAAATTAGCAACTTTCTGAATTATTACTATTATTACCGAGGCACATTTTAAAAATAGCTCCTCTTCTATAAGACTTTTCAAGCACTGGGGGAAATCTTTGCACGTCTTCAACTCCTTTAACTCCTGGTTACTTAATCTTAGATTGTAAAAAAAAAAAATGTATGGAGATAAAACCAGATTCCTCTTCTTTGTGAACCAGTTTAATCAAGTTGGGGAAAGGATATGGGAAGGCAGGATGAAACCCTCATTAGAAAAGATGCATTATTTTCTATATTTACATGACAGTGAAATCCTGTGGATACTCTTGTGCACTAAGAAAATATATTTTAGTTTTAATTGTTTCAGTCAATGTCAATTTTACAACAAGCATGCAATAAAGTAAAAGTGGCCTTTGGGATACATCACTGAACCTTATTTTGTGCTGCAGTATTGCCAATGTAAACACCTACTTCTGTTTTGTAAGCTCAAAGCCAAATGGACAAAAATTTGTTCTCAGGGAAAGTACTGACCTGTCAACATCAAAAATATTCTTTTTAGAATGTAAAATTGTTTGTCAGTGATTGTAATAACAAGAATCTTCGCAAAATCCATCATTATTCAAACAAACATTTTCTTTTAAGCAGCAATAGTAAGAAATTAATTAAAAAGTTAGCTGATAGCAACCGGATAAGATACAGTGTCACAGCTACAAAGTTCCTGGGATAAAATATATTTTCTTTCTATTTATATTATTAAATATTTACGGTAGCTCTGAGAAAATATCCAATCTAAAGCATTTTGATAGGTTACAATTTATTCTGCTTGCTTTCCAGAATGCTAGAAGATGACCTCAAGTTAAGCAGTGATGAAGAGGAGAATGACCAGGTAAGAACAAGACAAGTAACATGTCACTTGAAGCATGTTTCATGTCAAGACTGAGCTACTGCAAATATTTTGCTAATGCTTTTTCTAAACATACAGAAAGGTTATCAAAATACATGGCAGTACTGTAAGTGGAGTAACAGATGTTGCTGCTCAGAGCCAGCCTGCGTGTGCTAACTGCTGGATTGGTGGGGAACAGGCTGCAGCGCTCTTGATTTATTACCTTGATGCGACCCAGAAGGTTTTTGTATCAGCTTCCTTCTGATTTGAATTTGTTTTGTTTTAAAGAGCGGCCAAGGAGGGGAGAAACAGGAATTCTGGATTAAGGGTTCAGGCCAACTTTGCAATCATGAGCTGGCCCTGGGGATTAGCTGCTGGGCTGCTTATCTCTTACCTGCCTCCAGCAATCCCCCCAGCCCTGGCCTCTCCTCTGAGCATTTCTGGTCCTGACTCTGCGTGGCCCATGCCTGCTAAGAAAGCTAAAGAAAGCTGAGAAAAAGCCTTGGCTGTGCATTTGATTCTCTCTGTAACACAGTGATTACAGCAACTGTGTTTCAAACACCCCAAACTACCTGACTGGGAGCAGATACACCATCCAATGTTCTCCATATGTCAGGGGAGCTGGGTTTTGTTGGCTGTAGGAAGTGCCTCCCAATTTTTCCTTAAAATTTTGTTGTGTTTTGTCTAAATCATTAAGGATTCAGTAGAACAGGGCTGGAGCTTGACTTTCCCATGACCAGCTGAGTGCCTTGTTGCCAGGCAGTGCTATGCTCTGCTCCTCTCAGTATCCTGGCATGGATGATTTGGTTGGGAGTGAGAGGCCAAGACTCCCTTCCCTTCCTTCTTTCCCTAAAATGCACAACCCATGCCTTCACCAGGGTATGTGAGGGCAGTACTGCTCCTGGCTGCATCTCACAGATACAATGTGGTTTTCTGTCCTGGTTTTGGCTGGGACAGAGTCAATCTTCTTCTTACTAGCTGGTACAGTGCTTTGATTCAGTGTGAGAACAGCATTGATAAGTCCCTGATGTCTCAGTTGTTGCTGAGCTTACTTCAAGTCAAGGACTTTTCAGTGTCTGCTGCTCCACCAGTGAGCAGATGCACCAAAAGCTGGGGGAGCCTATGGCCAGGAAAGCTGCCCCAAACTGGCCAAAGGGATTTCCCTTCCACAGAGGATCATTTCTAGTACATAAACTGGGGGGAGTTTGCTGGGAGGCACCAATCACTGCTTGGGAATGGGCTGGGCATCAGTCAGCAATTGTATTTTGCATCACTTGTCCTTCTTTGGAATTTATTTCTCTCTTTTTGTTGTCTCCCTTTTCACTGCAATTATTATTCTTAAAATATTATTATTTTATTAATTTTATTTCAACTGTTTAACTGTTCTTATATCAAGTCACAAACTTTTTTTTGTCCCTGCCTCTCCTCCCCATCCCACTGGGGCAGGGGGAGTGAGCAAGCAGATGCATGGCACTGTTTCTGGCTGGGGCAAAGCCATGTGAGCTTCAAATATGATTATTTCAGTCATGGGTAGCTGGAGTATCTAGATGGGTAGGCTGTATGGATATCCAGACTTCTGAAATTCAGAAACTTATACAGATAATTCTAGGTTCATAGGATAGACATGATTTTCTTTAACTCTTGTTATTAGATGTCTCTATTTTACAATATATTCCACACAACAGGTAAATCAAAACTTTTAAATATTTATACTAAACCATTGTCTCATCTCTTTTGAGCTGAGCTTCTTGGTGTTAAGATGCAGCACATAGATTCTATTATTTACATATTTATTCAATTTCTTTTTGTTTAACATATTTTATCCTGAAACACTTCACATTTAATTACTCTTCCTGCTTGTCTAGATAGTTTAAAATAGAGCTCACAGACAGCATAGGACAAAGTAAAGTGAGGGATAGAAGGGATGTCTGAAGAGTAACAAAAGCAGACCAAGGGGCCATGATGTTGCAGCCAGGGGCTGGGTGATAGGGGAGGCAGGAGCTGCTGGCCAGCAGAGAGGTCCTTCAGGCAGGGAGACAGGATCCTGAGTGATGCATGTCAGAGTGAAACAGGCTGGGAGAGCCAGAGAGAAAAATTCTGGTTTGCTTCATAGCAAGCAGAAAAGGACATGTGAAAGTGTTTATTGTGCACAAAGAACATGAGTAGGTTTAGGCAGAGAAGGGATTGTGGAAAAGTCCTGCTGATCTGGCAGGCACACAGGGACCTCTGGTTTAGCACTATGATTGGTAATTATTAACATCTTCTGTGTGTTCTGTGCTGTGCCAGGGCTCTGCTCAGCCACCAGGGCTCCAAGATGCAGCTGATACAGGCTGGGTCTGTCACCTCAGTGCTCCAGCAAGCCCTACAGAGCAGGACAGAGCTCACCACCCACACAGCAAAGAGCAGGGCTGAGATCCCATGACTCACTTCTAATCTTCTAATCATCACAGGTCCCTGCATGAACAGCCTTTGGAAATTACTTATTTATTTGGTCCCCTTTCCTAGTCACAATTTTTTTCCTAACTTGGCTCTACAGACAAAAATCTCCCAGAGGCACAGGCTGGCTCCTGCTGTATGAAATGCTTTGTAGAACCTTAGCTGAGACCTGCAGGTTTGCTTAATGAACAATCCTAAATAAATATACCTGCTGAAAAAACAAAACACTGCCTTTCTATCCACCTTGCAGGAAATAGACACAAAAAAGAGTAACACAGATTCTCTCTTCCAATAACTGCTCAGATGGACCTGTGTTTAAATGTCAGCAGAACTCGTTTCCTTTTACTTCCTAACTCAGAGGCTCTTTAATCTCATATCTCCTGAGCTCAGAAACAGGAAAGAAAAAAAAAATCAGAGATTAATGGATAGGAACAGTACATGAGAGATTCCCAGATATTCCTCATGTAATAAATTAACCTTTTAGCAGACTCATTAAAGAAGTCCAGTTTCTCAAAGAGCTGAAGGTGAGCAGTACATAAGCTAGGAAGCTTTTAATTTTGCTGATTTCTAAATGGGGAAGTTCAGGGGAAAAACTTTGAAAACTTTGGAGGAGGTTTTGCATTGAAGTCTGAAATTGCCGAGCAGCAAATGGGAAGTTTCTGAAGTGGTGCAAAGGGGGACAGGTGCTTCTGTGCTCCCAGGGCTGGCGTTTGGAGTGCTGTGACCAAACCAAGGAATGTGAGCCATGGATGAGGGAGGCCAAATGCAAGACAGAGGCATGATTAAAAGCTTTGAGACTGCAGTGGGCAAAGCATTCCCAGCCCTTCCCTCAACACCAGCAATTAAGGTATTGAGATTCACAGACGCAGGAGAAGCCAAAGAGGCTGGGTTTGAGCTGAGTACATGTGCACCCACAGTAATTATATTATCCACACATATTAGTCTCGTAATTTTAATTACATAAATGTATTTTTCCTCTTTAATGAGCATAGTTTATCCATTTAAACTGATCGTTTCAATTTTACAGGCAGTGATCATAGGATCTAATATGCAGAGAGAAAATTTCTTGTTGGCATATTTTACACCACACAGATTGAAGAAAATATACTTTTTAATCCTCAATCAATATCTGAAGAGCATGCAATTAGCAGATACCAAGGTAGTTAACATAAATCTGCAAGTTAAAGAGCCAATTCATTCTGATTTATAACACATAAAGTAATAATTTCATCATCATCTCTCCTAGAAAGCATCTGAAGCTTTGTAGCATGAAGATGTCAAAATTGTACTTAAGATTGTTCAGACTACTGAATTGTAGTGGTTATTGCCTTTTGGCTCTTTGAAGTGTGGCACAGCACATGAAACAGTCCCCATTATAATAACCTGCTCTTCTCCGTAGAGGTCACTGGATAACTTAAATCAGTCTTGGGTGAAATATTAAAAGGAGATTTTCAATTGTAATGTGAACAATTCTGTTTCCCCCCCCTCACATGTCCTTTAAAAACATGAACATTTTGTAATAGAAAATAATTCCTTTAAAGGGAGAAAGATCCCTGGCATCATTTGTGCAATTCATGTCAATCAATAACCAAATAAATTAGCTGACTGGTACACATACATGGAATAATAATCTAACATATTTTTGCAGCCCAAGTCTGCTTCCTCATATGCATTTTTTTTGCACAGGATCAGGTTGGTTGCCGCTGAAGTTTTGTGGCTGTGAAAATTTATTACCCACAGAGTCAATCTGCATTCTGGCTGCCAAGTCTGAATAAATAGAGTCATTGTGCTTGTCTGGAATATGTAACCAAAGTTCATCGAGTCAGCTTGACTTTCACATCCCACGAGATTCATAAAAGCCAACACCCTGGTATGTGCTCTTGATTCCTGCCAAAATTTTCTAAAATTGTATAAACAGAAGTTGAAGAAGCGATCAGAACACACTCCCAGGGACATGGCTCTGCACTCTAGCCCTGGCTGGTCTCGAAAGGGAAGACACAAGATTTTTCTTTTCAAAGAAAAAATAGTATGACTACTCTCCTGTGGCAGCAGGCAACCACAGAGTTTTAAGATGCCCCCCCCCCTTGCAGGGCGCACAGGGAGGCAGCAATCAATCCTCCCACGTTCCTTCATTTTGCTCATGTGTCCTGCACTGAAGGAGGAGATCAGGCAGCATTTGCCTGCAAGTGGCCACCTTCCTCAAGAGAGGACAAGGACAGACTGGTCCTGCGGGGTGTGAGCGGTGTAAGTGAAACCAGCCCCTCCGCAGGCAAGCCAAGAAGAACAGAAAGCCTTGTCATTTCACAGTAGACCTCAGGGGAAGAGCAGCCTCAGAAAGTTCACAGCTTTAGCACAGTAAAATGAAAGTCTTGTCAGCCTGATCTGGCTGGCCACTGGAGCCCCATAGGGTGCTGGAAGCCCACCCAGCTTGGTGCCTTCCTGGGCATCTTGGGGTTGCCTCCCACCCATGGCAGCCCAGGGACAGTCGGGGTGGGCTGCTGGCCCTGGAGGACTTGTCCATGCTTCAGCATCACCCTGCTCATGGGCCAGCCATAAAAACTGATGCTGATTTGAGTTACCCTAGTAGCTCCCATGGGAACACACCTGCCTACGTTTTGTTCCCATCATGTACGCGCTGAGGGTTACCAGGTGCATTGCTGGAAATGCATCCTTCTGGCAGGACTGTCTGCAGCACAGGCATTATGGACAGGCCAAATCTGTCACAACACTGCAACAGGACAAAAGTCCCTCTATGTGCTCAATGGCAATTGGTGTGGGACTTTTCCCTTTCACTTCTGGATATGGAGCAACAGTCAACAAAAGAAGAAAATCATACTGAAATGAACAGTCACATATCTACCTTCTCCCCAAAGAAATGATTCTTAGTAGAGTCATTATAAACAGTACTTCTGCATATGAAATGTAATATTTCAGCTAATTTGAAGCCATTTGTAATGAATTGTGAAACAAATTGATAAAGGAGCAAAGCTTTCTTTCTGTAGACCTCTTAGGAGAGCACTTTCCAAAGTGAAAGATTAACTGAGCAGAGCCCCAAGGCAGGAATATCTGGAGAGAAAAGTTTTATTGGGCAAATTGCAACACAACACTGCATAGCCCTGTTCATTGTTAGAACCATTTTAGACGGTGCTAATTGTCTTCACATATGCCATGTCCAAATATTTTAACCACATTTTGTAATTTTAGTGTTGTAATCCCTTTTATTCACCTTTTCATTGAGCAATATTTGATCCTTGATCAGAAAGGAAAATGAGTGAAAAAGGAGATGAGAACACTCAGGTCTGGAGAAAAAGCACAGAGCCTGCATCATTTCTGCAAATGAATTTCTCTCAAAAAAAAAAAGCCTTGACAAACTTGGAGGAAAATATCTTTCTGATGAGAATTTTTTCACTCCACTGAGCACAGAAAACTTATTTCATGAAGTCTGGCTATACACGAGTCTGACTGCAACCAAAACCACACAAATCAGAGATAAGCAAAAGTGGAAAAAATTAAGTTTTGGGTAAAGGAATGGCTGGAACCTCAGGTGTTTTTTTTTACTTAATCCAAGTGCTCTGTTCAGCCCCCTATCCCTATAATGTGAGTGTGTTTTCAGACTGGAGGAATAGGCAGTGTAACAGCCTTACTTAACTTGGGTAAGTCCATTATTTCCTGTGTATTAGAGAAGCAATTCTTTTGGTATCCAACTTAACTAGAATCTAGAGTAAGATTTAAGCCAGCTGAGCCAAGGTTTTTTGCAGTTTGCCAGCTCTGATTTTAAAATCTCCGTGACATCTAAATTTGCACTTCCACAAGGCATGACAAGAAGACCAAGATTGCCTCACTGAAACTGTCAGATGAAACAAAATAAGAGCTCAGTCTTGTCCTGCCAACTTGGCTCACATCACTGCCTATCTTACAAAATCAGATTCTATGGCTGGCAAGCAGGATCAAGCTCTAAATTTGAATGCCACCACTATAAATGACAGTGAAAAAAGTTAAAACCTGCTCAGATCTTGGACCTGCACAAAATTTGGGGACATTTGAAGATGGCACTTTGATCTGCATGCTTCTTAGTAGCAAAACTCTGAAATAGACAGGAAATTAAATTTAAAGTGTAAGGGCATCTTCCTTGCCTCTTCATGTGGATGCTGTGACTAAGCTAAGTTTTAGCTTGGTAAATCTCCAAAGCCTGCCCTTTTCCACTCATATCACTTTTTTCCAAGACTTCTTTCTGTATCTGATGTAATATTCTTAACCCCATCTTCTTGAAATATTTTCTTAGAACTTTTTCCCCTTGTGAAGTAGAATTACTGCATCAACATCTGTTTTGACTGGCGTGGGAACGAATCCTACTGCAATCAATTCAGCAGTGTTGGCTAACTTGAGGCATAAGGAAGGATTAGATCCAACATTTCCAGGCTGGATTTTGCTTGTCCATGACTCTCATAAGCCTTCCAGGCTGTGCACTTTTCCTCCTGCTGCAGAGAGCCCCTACTGCAGCCAGACACTGTGCCTGAGCCTTGGTCCTGCTCAAGCCTGGCCACCAAGCTCTGTTTGCCCTCAGGCAAGCGCATTCCAGCATGCCTGCAAGAGAAGGGTTAAACAACCAGCAGTCACTAATAATTAGTGCTGTTTGTAACATCCCAGCTGTTAAAGGCTGTGTTTCTGTCACACGTGTGCGCACGCTCAGGCATGCACACACTCGCAGCCTCCCCAGGAGCTGCCTCTAGCTCCCTGCAAGGCAGAAGGTCAAGCTCACTTCTGTCCCCTTGGCCATTGAGCCTGGGCAGGGGTGATGCCAGCACCACCATCAGCATGAGGAGCTGTGTGAGGGAGATGTGGTGCACAGAGCGGGGAGACAGCAGAAATAGAGAGAGGCAGCTGAGAGCCTGTCAGAAAACAAAGTGAACACAAAAAGGGGAAAGAGATTAAGGGGAAAAAAATAATGAAGAAAATAAATTGTGGGGAGAAAGACATTATAAAGGGAGTAGAAACTATATTAGAACATGATGAGAAATAAGTAAAAAGATTCAGAAGCCAATCCATCAAAACTACCATTTAAGAAAAAGAGACTGAGGAACCATTGGAACCAATTTCTCCTGCATCTAGGATGGAAACTGCCTCCTCTGAAGTCAGTGAGAGTTTAACCACTGGTTTCAATCAGCCTAGGATGTTACTCCTGTCTTCTTTTTTATTTCCTTGCACAATCCAAGCAAATACTTGGGTAGTAGCAAATGCATCACAGTTGATTGACATAGCATATTCCTGGGAAGTGTTACCACTATTTGGAGAATTTAAGTCTTTCCCTTATTTTCACATATTTGGACTTCTCAAAAAAAAATCTACTTTAATTTCTGAGCTTTCATACTTCCTAATAAATCTTTTAAAGCCCATGGCACAACACTGACAATTCTTGTCTGCAATAGCCTAAAGTGCAAGCAGCACTTCAACCAAGTTACTTTTTCCTGGATAAGGAGACTACTTCTGTTGAGACAGAAGGGGTTTTCCAAGGTGACTGCTGCTTTGTTTGCAATGACTGAGACCTTCCTAACACTGGCATTGGAAATTAACCATTTTATTAATGTAAAATAACAAGGATTTTTCTTCTGCTCATCTCCACTGGAAAAGATTAAAGTTAGCTCATCTGTGTTGCAACCTTGCTTGGTTTTTTTGGGGCTAGACTGCAGGAAAAATCTGAGCAGATGCAGGACAGAAGACTCAGCATTTACAGATTTATAAAATTCTCTGTATGGTTAATACCCATGCTGATTATACAGCAATTTAGAGATCCAAATCACTTTACAAGTATTAACTACTTAATACAATGCCCCTGAGAGGTATTTAGGTAGAGCTAAGCAAGAATTATTATCTCCCTAGAACTGACAGGGAGACTGTGACTGAGATGTGGCTTGTTTGAAGCCACACAGCAAGTCAGCTGCAAAGTCAGGATTAGCACTTGGGTCTTTCACTCCCAGGTGCCATGTCCAAGTCACTAGACTGTGTTGCCCCTGAAGATTAATAAGGATTAATGGGCAAAGCAGAGTAGAAAGAACAATGTATGCCAAGAATATAATAATAAAACTCCAGGGTGAAAAATTAATACTGAGGTGTTGAAAGGCCTCAGAGAAATCATGAAATCCAGAAGGAGTTTTACAGTTTCTTAAAAGATGTGGCTCTGATGATAACCAACTCCAAAATGGGAAGAAAGGAAGACCCTTTTAACTCTTACAGTCTGTAAATCTTAAATAAATATGAACCCGACAGTGAAAATCACATTCATACATTTATATTGCAAATTTACAGAGAAACACTCAAGCTGCAGTTTACAAGTGATTTTAAATCCCTCAGAAATCCACACTGGAAAGCAATCCTCAAGCAAAGCCCCTAGGAGCAGTGGGGAGTACAGAATGATGCAGTGAGAGAAGGCATGTCAGGAATCACTTATGATAAATTGCCTGACCTGATCTGCTTGAGCAACTTCCTGTGGCCACAAGATACTCCTGGGCATTTAACCAGAGCAAGTCTGTGGGTGCAGGAGGTTCCCATTACCTCTGTTTTCAGCCCTGATGAGCAGCTCTGCACTCTTCAAGGAGAACGCTGAAAACTGGAGAGGATTTCAAGACATGGGAGAAAGATGCTTAACACATTGGGAGAACATGGCTTGGAGTGAAAGATACCCACAGGATGAGCTGAGCCTGTCCAGAGCAGGGCTGCTGCAGGACCACAGCCTGGAAACACCTGGGCAGGGAGGGAGAGGAGCTGGGAGGCTGCAGGGCAGCTCTGTCTCACAGGCACAGGTCTAACTTCCAGCACAATGAGGTGTTTATAAACTCATCTTAGCATGGAAGGTGGAAAACTCTGCTTGTGGTTCACAATAAGAGAATTATCCAGAAGTTTTGCTCTGGGTCCACAACAGCACCCAGGTTTGAAGCAGAAAAAAAAAACCCACTCTGTTGAGTCCCATCACCCAAACTGCGCCATGCAATCAGGTTGTGCCCTTGACAAAAATTTCTTCCTGGCTTCACTGGCTTTAGAATAAACTTCATTTAAGCTAAAAACAAACAAAACCTTTAGAAATGAAAACAGAATCAATGTGGAAGACATGTGAAGAGTGAAATGTGAAAGAAGACAGATATAAAAGTGTTTTTCCTGGTTTGGTTCCCAAATGGCAGTATATAGTAATGACATCTTTCCTTAACCCTGGCTTGGAAAAAGTGTGTCTACAGCTCATTAACTGCAGTCCAATACAGGGCGACATCCAGCACTCTGGGTGGTTGCTAATATGAGAGCTGCTGACTTAGAGCATAAATGGTTCACTGCACAGCTCCAGGGCAGCACCTACCACCCAGGGAAGACAAACAAGATGGTCTGGAAGCTGTGCAATTTGCTCATGCACAGGCAGCATGTCCCCAAAGAAATGGTTCAAACTCTCACCACGTGTACACCTGTGCCATCTCAGGGACGTCTCTGCTGTAGCTCGTGTAACTCCATACAATCGCTATAACTGAGCTCTCTCACAAAAACAACACTTAATCCACAGGACAGGCAAAATGGAAAGCAAAATGCCTGAATCTGCCAACAGCCAGTTTATTGGCTTTTATTTGCCAAAGGTTGCTGTGGGTGAGGTATAGGAAAATGCATCTACAGTCAGCCCGCAGTGCCTCCAAGACAGTCTTCCAAGCCCTGCAGAACATACTTCAGTAGTTTTCATTTGTTTCTTATCCAAAAATGCCTGTGAGCCCAGCAGTTTATGAAGCAATCCTTTTGCAACAAATTAAAAAAAAGAGGGATTTCTGGGGAACCCTCTTAACACTCCTATATCTCCATCTCAATAGCTGTATTCAACCCGTTCTGCTCACTGCTCAGTCCCAATTACAATGAGCTAGCTCACTGCTCAGTCCCAATTACAATAAAAGTATTTAATTTCCTCTCTGATTTCCCTTCAACAACAGATTGCAACTTGTCACACTTCAAGCTAATTTTGGTAGCTCGTTTAACACACACTGAAACCTAAATATGTTCCCAAGTTCTGGCTCATTGCAATAAAGGATGGAGAAAGGAGATGAAATCTCTGGAGGCTAAGAACCCGACCATGATTACTGCTGGCTGAAAACTTGTTTTGTCCCAGTAGTCTTGGGTGCAGCTAGAATATTCCATGAATGATTAATAGACTATCGACAGATCAATGAAGATCTGCCCTAAATGTATCTGAACCAACTCAGCTGGGGATCAAAGAAGTCTAACCAGCCACTGTCCTGCAATTTGCAATTCTTGATGTAGTGAAACAGCATAATTCATACTCACTTACTGTGGCTGGTTTCTCTAGCTCAAGTACCTGAGACATCTGAGTGATTGGTTTTTTCCCTTCCCTGCTTCCTACTCAGCATTTAAGTTACTATGTGGTGAGTTGGCCTCCAATATCCATGTTCATATTGAGGAGAATCTTCCTCCATTTAGTAACCCCACTGATTCTAAGAACTGAAAATTCAAGATTATGTTCCTTGCTAGTGAACACATTCTACCACTTATCAAGAGAATATTAAGCTTCCCATAAAGCACTTTTTAGTGCCAAGTCTTGGAGATATTTAAATTCTGTCAGCAATATCAAAATTATTTCTTACCCCAAATTTCTATAACCAGCATAGTAACCTACTTCCAGGAATAATAAAGACTGTAGAACATATTCTCAGATTTCTTGATGGATGATGAGTTGGCCTCAGTAAAGTTGTTAACGATGTAAAATAAAATGCAAATTAAATAGCGCAATCAAAATGTAGCTATTAAAAAAATAGTCATGCAGGCATTATATGATACTAAGTACCACCCCTTTGCTTACATTGTTAGATAGATAATACCAGCATATTAAAAATATAATAAATCACAAAAAACTGTTTCTATAGCTGTGAGTTCCTCAAACTATGGGTCATAACCCTCCATGGGGATTCCTGAATGAGTTTGAATGGGATCACAAACTGTTAGCAAGAAGATGAGGGCAGATATTTTCCCCTAAATTGAGTAGCCCAGTCCTGTGGCAAGGAGGGGAACAGGAGAGCAGACTGTAATTAGTGGCTGCAAGTATTTATACTTGCTAGGGAACTGCTAACTACCTTTAATTACAACATCTCACTTTCTCCAGGAGAGGGGAGCAATATAGACTAGAATTAAAATTGCTGGATAGTTGCTAACTGCCTTTCATTGCAGGCAATAGATCTGTTTCTCCAGGGAGGAAGAATAAACTTGTGACTGGATCTTATTCCCCATCATTTAGAAATGGGGCCATTACCAACTCAGGGGGTCACACAAATATGCAGTCCAACACAGTTGTATTTCCAGCCTGTCTAAGAAAGAAATCAATAGTCTCATTTAGAGAATGTGTGACCGCCAGACGAAGACTGAGGTGCCCCATGCAATCTGCATTGCACCTCAGTGAAGAAGGATGTTTATTAAAGGACTTTAAATGAGAGAGTAATTGAAAAAGTAGAATCATCTCACTGAAACACACTTGTACGTTTCTTTCTGTGTCCCTGCCTGTCATCTGAACCCACTCCAGAAGGGAGTGGAAGCAGTGCCAGGTGGAAGTGACCTTACTGGTGGTCATGATCTAATGTCAGCAGCAAAGGTCTCCACTCCTCCCCCAGTGCTGTTCATATTCCCACACTGCACCCTGTGATGTCACATCCTCTCCCAGGGGAAGCAGCTCAGAAAAGGGATCTAGCTTAGAAATAACATAGGAGAAAAAAAAAAAATAAATAAATAAAAGAAGGAAAATTGTTATTTTTTGATTGGATCAGTTTTCTAACCTGCTGTATTGCACAGCCACATGAGCACCTGTGGCGGCCTGAGCCAAGAGTGGGAAACATGAGATGTGTCTTGAACAGCACTGCCATGTAGTGGCTGTGTGAGATGGAAAGACTGGCCCTGGCTGACGTGGGAGGAAAAAAAGAGGTGACCTGAATGCTGTCTACACAACTTGGCCATGGAAAATGGCTCAGATAGTGAGAGAAGCTCCTGAGTTTTGCAGACAATGATGCAATGTAGTGCAGGCCTCAGCACTGAAGCTGGGCAGCTTGAAATTCGAACTGGTCTTAGCCTCCTGCTAGTGGGAGTGATTAGGCATGGGAGCACAGGAACCCCTGTGGGCCCTGGGTGTTTAAAAAGAGTTTAAGCTATAAGTCATTCTAAAACCTAAGATTTGAGTATCCTCTGAATTTGAACTTACGAGAATGTGTGACATTGTCCTAACAAACCCCTTGCAGAGGAGAGAGGAAAAATGATGCCACCCCATGGGACTGGAGAGTGGCTGCACACTCTTTAAAGCCTATAGCCAGTGGCATGGATAGTTTTGTATACAAGAGCATGGAAATAGTAAGACCTCCTGGAAACAGTGAAAAATACTAGACTTGCCATATTATTTTCCTAACACTAAAAACAATATGTCCATGCCGTGATAAAACTCCCACTGAGCTGCTGAGACCTTCCAACCCTTCCAACAGGTTCTCTACCCACTGCAGAAAGTCAACACTGAGGAAAAACTCTCGTGTGGGCCATGCCACTGTGTCTTCTGCCAATCTGGTGGGTGATACACATCAAACTACACCTCCCCAGAAACCCAGCGGGCACAAGTTATTCCAGAAAGTCCCAAGAGAAGAAATCCTGCTTCTAGAATCAAGTGGAAACTCTTCCCACTCTTGGCAGATCTTCAGGCATCCATTCAAGGGATCATTTCATATCTTTCTGTGAAATACAATATAACTGCAGCCACAAGTCAGGTTTTCTCAAGTTGTTATTTGCAATTTGTCAGCAGCATTTTTGCCAAGCCAGAAGGGTTACATCCATACTCTCTGGTGCTGAGCAGGATGCCTGTAAGTCAGCTAACTTGTTTGGAAATAGGGATGGTGGCCCCAGCAGGCTGCTAAGACAGGAAGAACAGTTTCAAAACATATTTACTGGTAACTGCAATGAGAAAATAAACTTTAATTTCCCTTCCCCTTGACTGTCTGTACTGCTTAGCTCTGTGCCATGTGAGGCACTGCCTGGACAGGTGCAGCTGAGGATAGGTCACTCTGGGCATGTCCAAGTGGAATGGAGTCTTTAAGGCAGATTTTCAAAACATTATGGATTTCATCTTTGCTTAGCAGCTGATTACTGTGCCAAAGCCATGAATCATCACTTGAAATGATTGAAGGAGGGGGAAAAATAAAATTATAATATTAGTAAAGTGGCAGACTAGCTCAGGGATATGCTTTGCAGTCCTATTAAACTTGAGAGGCTACAGTTTCCATTCCCAGACCTGGTGCTTAACACAAGAACCATGTTTCCCCACCGCATCCAAAGAGTTGTACTAGGCAAAAACTGAAGCTCAAACCAGCAAAAGGTCAACCCTGTACTGTGGAGGCAAATGCTGCCAGCAGATCAACATGGCAGTGTTCATGAAAAGCCTGCAGCAGCTCTGGCAAGCTTGGCAAAATTTATAATTCATCGCAGAGGAACCAAATATGTGATGTTTGTTTCTGTGGAAGAATGGGAGGAGACTAATGGTAAAGGAGAAGGAGTGGGAGTGCTGAAGCGGGGAACGGGAAAAGCAGAAAACCAAGCCCTGGCGAGTTTTCAGGGACCTACAGAAAAAAATTGTCTAAATAGAGCAGTTCAGACCTCAAATACTGTGCGGTGCTTGGACAATCTTCTGGGGTCTGGCATTTTAAACAAAGTGTTCTTACATTTACTAGGCTGGAATGTCCATTTGACTATAGACTCTCTGCTACTTTGCTCGTACTTTAACATTTTGGACATGTGACAAAAATGTGTGTAATGCATTTTTTAAAGTGTTGATTGTGCTCGTAATTTTCAAGTCAGAATATAAAATAAACATCTCTGCCCTTTCTTCCAGCAGGCAGCACAGAGATCTGCTCTCCGCGTTCTATCTGACAGGTACATTTTGTCATTTTTATGAACTATAAATTGCTTTATGAAACGTTGAGCCCTATTTATTGTGGCATATAACTCATAATCGGATTTTGTCCCCAAAGTATCTGTGGACTGGGATGTTAAACATTTTGCATGCTTGGATTTGTCATGCATGTGTAGAGTTTATTACTGCAAAAATCACAGTCTTGTTGTATTTCATACAGAGTATGCAGAATCCCTTGTTGTGATACCAAACGAGAGATAAGAAACTTACTGGAGAAGGCATGAATGATGCAGTAAATTCTGAGCTTTAGAGTTTGCTGAGATATATCTGAGCTCATTTCTCAACAATAAGTACTTCATTTATTCCGAGATGTTCTCTTTTGACTTTTTCCAAATCCTTTCCCCGGGAATTACTCTTCCTTTGATGAGATTCTCTGTATGTTTTATGCACAAAAACAATGCCCTTTTTTACCCCTTAAGTTTTAAGAGATTGGTATTTTGGAGGAATTTAATTAATTTTTTCACTTCTTCTGGAACTGCAGCAGTGCTCCAGGCAGATAAGCAGGGGACCAAATCCTTAGTGTTCAGGTTTTACTCAGCTCTTTTTCAAGCAAAAAAATCCATTAACTTCAATGAGAAACTTGCCTGAGTGAGGAATTCGGGATTTGGGCCATAGTAAATGTTATAGTTGGGCTGTAGGTCTGCACAGGTATTTACCTTAAATGACTTTTATGAAAGAGGATTGATTGAAATATAAGGTAGCTTTCTAAGACGGTCCTGATTTCTTTTCCAGTTTTGGGAAAGGGGGTAGGGAAGGGGGAGGAGACACTGTACATTTTAGTGCCTGTGAAAAAGAACTAGCAGATTTACATTTTTCCACAAATGAGGTACTGTGTCATGCAGGCTGACACAGAGTAAATTTCCCCATGTCTTGTTGGCAGCCCCTTCTGCTCCGTCTGGCCCCCAGCCCCCCGCCTCCCTGGGAATAAGTGGTAATTGACTCTGGAAGCCAGCTCAGGCCAGGATTTCTCCAGAGCAGAGCCTGTCACTTAGGCTGAATTATATGTTGTGCATGGATGAATAACATTTCTCTCTGCTCGGAGGGTAAGACCGCCAAAATTATTGACCTTCCCTCTCCAAGTTTACAAACACTGTTTTGTTTAGAATTTTTTGCCCCGCTTTAAGGGGAAAAAAATTCAGAGTAAAATGTATGGGATGTGGGTGAAATTGCTGGCGCAGTTATAGGGCTCAGAAGTATTTGCTGTAACTGGAATGAATGCAAAAAGAAAGTGGAGTTGGAGTCAGCATTATGCCCCTCTCCCTGGAGGTGTGCAAGCTCACTGCCAAGGCAAAGCAGATGTTGCACTTGGTGGGGACAATACCGTGACCAAAGGAAACATGGGGATTTTTTTCACAGCATTCTCCCCCTGGGCCGCATGTGGAACATTCCTGCAGGAGTGGCCCTGGAGGTAATTAAACCCCAAATCCTGCAGTTTGATTTCTCTCTCCCTGGAAAGAAAAGTGCTGGTGATGGATAGATGTTCCCTACCCCCTCAGAGGTGGTGAGGTAGCTGGGTGCAGGCTGCCTTCATCCACAGAGCAGAAGGGCCTCAGTATTAATAGCCATCGTGGCTCAGATTTAGGATTTATGATCAAATATTTCCCTAACTGGCCCTAAAAGCGTGCTCAGGGACTACAGCTTTTCCAACCTGCTCTCTAGAAATTTGGCTGCCAGGGTACCCTCCTTCATCTTCTGGAGGGGGAGCTGGGAAGGCTGGGGGTGCACCCTGGGGGTTTGCCTCCCTGCCACCCATGACCTCACTTCAGCGAGCAAATGGGAGGGCAGGGGGCCAAAATCCCCCACTGTGACAGCAGTTTCTGTCTCTTCTTGGCTAGAGCAAGGATGCCTGTGATGCTGCTGCTCATTAGTTGTGTCCCAGCAGCAACTCAGAGCTCCCAGCCACACACCAGCACTTCCCAGCAATAAGGGAGATGGCAGCTTACTATAAAGCTTTCAGTAGTTTTGCCCTTTTTTTAAAAAATACTCTCCAGAAGTTCCTCTTGCAGTTCCTGCTTTCAGGTTCTGTTAAAGAGGTAACAGCTAAACTAAAAGATGAAGAAAGAAAACTAAACAAACATAAAAGAGAAAGTTTTTAAATCTAGCCATTGATTTCTGTAGTGTATCACATTCAGTCTTGTTGTCAGAATGACACAGTAACCCCCAGCAGATTTATGTGCAAACACAAAGATTAGTGACCCAGAAGCTTGACTGAAACAGCTTTTCTGCTTCCAGAAGACAGGTTGCTTTGCACATGCACTGACTGTTTTGTCAGCAAAGATGCACTGGCCCCATTAGCTTTTCATTCTCTCATGAAAAGCCCTCGGTGTTTATTCAGCACAGCTTGGTTTTAATTTTATTGTGCTCTTCAGTAAAGTGGTAAAACTATACAGATTACTCACTTTCTGGGACAGAGAAGAGCAGGAACTTAACTCATATACCTTAATGGTATAGAGCTGGTATACTTTCAATTGTCTCCTATATCCACTGCCTGAATAGCTTTCAAGTGAAGAAAAATGCCTGCAACTATAATATCCAGTGTGTTCTGTTGTTATTTAACAGTAAGCAGTGTGGTTAAGCCAGGTCTTAAATTTGCTTAATCCCACTGAGCTAAATAGATTTTATTATTGACTCCCATGGTTCCAAAACTCTGACCTTAAGGCTGAAGTTAAAAGCTAATTTTTTTTCCAGTCTGTTCCACTAACCCAGGAGAACTTGCTTGCTGGATACATTTGCAATGGAGAACGTCCAGCTGTAAATAACAGCTGTTTGCAATCCTACCCAAACACAACACTCATTATTATTCTTTTGTTCTTTTTAGGCTGAAAAGCCCATCATGAGGGAGACTGTACAGTACTTAATCCATGCATTAAATTTACTCACAGCTCATATTCATGTGCAAGATAAGATTTTCCATGAAGTAAAGATTTACAGTGGTCCTAGGGCACTTTTATTCCCCTGGCTGTTTTTAATTCTCTGTGCTGGAGTGTAGGCCAAGTGG
Organism: Ammospiza caudacuta; assembly: GCF_027887145.1. NCBI lineage: Eukaryota > Metazoa > Chordata > Aves > Passeriformes > Passerellidae > Ammospiza > Ammospiza caudacuta. Next base: position 90,244,616 of record NC_080594.1, on the reverse strand, counting down.
GTCTGCTGAAGAGTTTTGGACACTTAGAGGAAAGTGGGGTACCACTGCTGAAGTTCCTCTCTGGCTGTAAAAAGGGAAAGGCAGGTCCTTTGCCAAGGGCTTGGGTGATACCTGGGAGATGTACTGACTTACAGCCACGATCTGATCTGCTCTCCTTTCTGTGTGCTTGTAGTGCAGGAGGCAGGCAGAACCCACAGCTCTGCCCATAAAAACCTCAGTGCAGGCTGTAAGGTACAGGCAGAGCTGAGCCCAGTCATCTCAGCAGCCATATGGCTGTGCTGGCAGCCCTGCCCTTCCCAGCTGATAAGCCCTGTAAAGAGTCCAGCTCAATAGCTTGCTCTCAGCCCCTCAGTGATACAAACATGTCCTGCAGACCTGTACTGTGAAGCATGGGCTGTGATAAACCTTTTAGATCTACCACCTCTTGCTGTTGACAGAGCAGGCATTTCAGCACTAGCATCCATTTGGCAGTGGAGACAAGCCCCATTCATGGTGGTTGGTGAGCTACACAGCCTGTCTTAACCTTCAGTCTGGGCAGGAGGAATATTGCACTTCCACGTAACCACGTTTCATCTGTCCATGTCTGATCACAGTTAGTACTCCAAAATGAGGGCTGTACCAGACATGAGCTGTTTTACCCTGATGGGACTGGCCAGTAGCATGCAGGATCCTGAAGGGCAAATGAATTTTCCCCCTTTCCCACTGGAGAAGTGAAGGGTTTGGGCAGCTGAGAAGCAGTGGAGCCTCACATCTGTGGGGAGAGACATTTGGAAGCAGAGGTGATGCTGCACTGCCTCTCATTGTTGCATGCAGGCATTTAGCACTCAGGTGCAAGAAAAATCAAAAAGGTTGACCTTGGGCAACCCAGTCCCTTGCCCTGATATTGTAAGCAGACACAGAATTGGTGATTAGTCCAGCAGGATGTGTAGCACAGCTCTTCTTCAGACAAAGCCACAAGGAGACACGCTATTTGTGTTAGGAGGCCTGGAGAGGCACTGCCTGTGAAATATTAAAAAAACAATAAGAGGCAATTTAGATTTTTTAATAGATCACTTAAGGCAGGCAAGACAGCTGTCCAAGCAGCCTTAAAACTTTTTGTGAAAAGAGACAAAGTTTTCTTGTTCTCAGGTATGTGCTTCAGCTGTGATTATGCAAAGCAGTTAAACTTGTGATACCCTGAAGTGAGTAAAGAGTCCAGTGACAGCTAGCAAAAACACTCATGTGCTTCATGTCACTCACACACTTAATGTTTGTGTTGGAATGATGTTTTTGATAACATCGCCTTTCACACCATGAGAGCTCTCCACACCAGAAGCTACATGGTCAGTGTACCAATGAGTGACTCAGCTAGCTGGCTGGCCAGAAAGCTTCATGTGGCAGCATTGTGCAATCAGGGACAGCCCAGGGGAAGACTTGGCTTGGGACAGGTGACCTGGAACCTGGCAGAGAGTGACGGAACTGAGATCACAGCTCCACGGGAGTCAACAGTTGGCCAGAGAAAAGGGTACAAGCACAGGACTCGCTGCCACAGCCAGGCATGCAGCTCTCAGCATTAGCACACTGCTTACACTTTCTGGGTTATCTTTGAGAGTAAAAAGAGATTACCACTGAGAGGGGAATATATGGATTTATCATTTGTGTCTTGCATGAAAGCTTGGCTGTTTGGAGATGCTGGTGTCTCACACTTGCACCCTCCCTGGCCCCTGCCCCAGTACAGGGTAGCAAATGGCAGCTGCTCCTTGGAATGGTCTGGACTTTCTCAGTCCTGCTAGTTACAGACTGTGAAGGTGGAAGAGTAATGGTACCTATTGTATATGGGATAGTTTTTGCAGTAGTGGAAAATGTTGTCAATTAGTGAAAAGGGGCTTTAGAAGAAGAGCCTGTGTCAACAGCTTGGAGTGAAAAGAAATAGATAAAACTCTGTAAAACTCCTTCTATTTAATTTGTGAGCAAGACCTGTAGCACTCATCTTTTTGCTGATGGATGTTTTCTCATACCTTGAGTATTACTGGTGTTTATTTAGAACTGTTCTACCATAACACTAAAGATGTGATGTGGAGGTATTGTTGTGTGAGAAGGTGGAACAGAGCTGTCCCAGGGAAATGCAACAACTTTGAGCCCTACTAAATACTGGAATTCATTTGATGTTTAAAGACAGAAAAAGAAAAGTTTAGATGTATTTTTCTCTTCAAGGAAGTTATAGTGTTTTGCTATCATGACAGCCAAACATTTCCCACCTCCCTATGGGCAACCTCATGCATTTGCTCCCCAAAGATATCTGGGGGAACTCAGTCAGTTCTAGTTCTAGAAATATCTGCATTTTGAAAAATATCTATCTGCCAGAAGAAAAGTCTGACTAGTAATGTCTTACATATTTTCTTTGACTTCCTTGGTCTTTTAAGAAACAGTGTGAGCATGAATGTAGAAAGTAAAGAGGCAAGGTGTAGGTCTGTGGTCTTTCATATATTTAATAAGGAGAAAACAGGTCCCATTGCTGGCTGGCAGCATGAAGAATATGCAAAGTGCTATTGGGAAGAAGAGTGTATATGTGTGCAGCATATGAAGTGCCTCAGCATATGATTAACCTCGCTGGGTATGTAGTAAATAGTAGATAACTGTGATCAAAAAAGTATTCGTGTGATTTATCAAACTGAGCAACTGTGCATTTTGCAGTGAAGCAGGAGGTCAATCCTGAAATCTAGGGCAAGTAGAGCAATAGGAAATTGCAGGGACTAAGAAGTTAATCATACTGTTGGACTGCTTCCATCTGGTTTTGAAAGATGGAGCCAGTGCAGTGCTAGCGAGGACGCTTCACGGCAACAGATCAGGAATTAATTTTTTTCAGCAAATCTTCAGCTATCATTTGTGGTAACACAGGCTTATAAAAATGTAATTTAATTTCTTTGGAATAAATCAAATAGGACAAGAAGCATGAGAGTGGTTTTTTAATGCGTGTGTCTGAGGCAAAAAATAAAAAGTGTGAGTATTAGAACAGCAACAATCCAAGAGGAAAGAAACATTAACAATATAAAACCTGGAAGGCATATATGGCCATCCAGTTAAATTGTGCACATAATTTTCTTTGAAAAATCAGTTCACAGTTGGGAAACTTCTACATTTTTATGACCCTTGGAGGCATAATCTTGTCTAACCTGTCTGTCCATCTTCATAAATGTGGATCAAAGGAGCTCTGACCTAATGTTTTGTGGAATTGATGCTCTGAACACCACTTAGATATATCATGAGTGCACAGCTATAGGCAGAAAGTTTGTTAATAAATTCTGTTTACCTTATTATTGATACTACTTATGATATTTCAGTGAGGTTTGAACATCTGGACAATAAAAGTCCTTGTAGGCAATGAAGATGTTGTAAAACAAAAGGGATTTTAACCCTGATAGTAATTCTGGTAGCTAAAACTTGCTTTCTTCAAACAGGTGGGAGAACAGCTGATAACATTATGCCTTTCTTATTTCAGCAGTGGGATAAGAGAACAGAGAGCCCCATACTAGGAGTAACATGTTGTGTTATTTTTAGGGCTAGGCTGCAAAAAGTGAAATGTTATAAATACATTTGTATCTATTTCCTGGCAGTCTGATGAAAGAGAGCTCAGGTTTACACAGCACCAAAAGCAGGAAACCAGCGGCCGCTCTGTTCACACAAATCACCACTTTCATTACCACTTCATTTTGAGAAAAGGTGAAAATTCATAGCAAGCAGCAGCCCCTCAGCCTGGTCCAGTTACATGACACGAGTTTGGGGTTTTTGACTCCTGTGTGCCTGTGAGTCGCATCCTTGCTGTAGCTCGGGGAGTCTCCAGAGCAGGTGCTGCAATGCAAAGCAGAAATCTCAGTTCCCTGTGAGTGAGGCAGCAGTCCATGCAGCAGATGGAAGGAGATCCCTCCTTCAAGCTTTAATCGTCCAGTAATCAGCCAGGCACAACAGGGCTTTCTGGCACCAGCCCCATAGATGATGGCATGCTTGCTCCAGTCAGTTTTTCCTGCCTTCCTGCAAAGATGGTTTAGAAATCTCAGCTAAATTTCTGGGTTTGCCTTTGCCACTGGTAAGGCTATCTGCCTTCTGTCCTCTGTAGTTTTTAATTTTGGATTCAAGAGCATTTTCCCCTTGCCCTTGCTTTTGTTCTGACCCTGGCAACAATGGAGGCAGAAAGGAAAGGGGAGACTGGCTTGCTCAGGGGAGAACAGTCAGGGTCTGCAGGAGGCCAATCCCATGAAAAAGACACACTTGTGCTCAGGACGGGCAAGGGATTCCTCAGAACAGTGTCTTTGTGGGGCCCCAGTAGGGACAACACTGTGCAACAAGTCTGTGCTTTGGCTGGCCCTTTGTTCTCTGAGGGGTGAAGAGGATACTGCACAGATGCAGAACTCTGTCCAGTTTCTTTGCAGGCAAAAAAAAAAAAAATAGCATGAGTTAGTACAAAGAATAAGGTACCCTGTGATTCTCCATGGGGATTAGTTGTGGCTGATCAGGCCTGAAATGCTCCTGAAAGGAGTCACATTGTTTGTGATCTGAGATACTTTGCTCCCCCATGCAGTCCCATCCAGGTGTCTCCTCCGTTTTTTCATGACTGCCTCCATTTTGATATAAGTTGCAGGAAAATTTTTATCCTTTCCTCTCTCTTGGAAAAGTATCGGATTTGATCTACCACTGAGGAATGGTTCATACTGTTCTAGGTTTCTTGCATTTCAGTGAATGGAAATGTGTGTTCTTTGAACAGCCTTATTCTCCCAAATAAAAACTGGAGCGTTTGTGAAATTAAACAAAGCTCTTATGGTGGAATAGCTTTTTACCACAGCTATGTCACATGTGCTGGTGGGAAGGTACAGCAGCAGTCCAGCAGGGCACAACTAGCTCCCCCAACACCCTCACTGGCAACCTGATGAGCAGGGAAAGTATTCAGGCTCTGGAACCATTGAAGCTTTTTTTGATGTAAAACTGAGGTCCAAAAATCTCAAATGGCTCATTTTCTGAAGTTACAAGGTTGGGTTTTTTTTGCTCGCTCAACATTTCCAGGGAGTCTGTCTGCTGACATTTTCTTTACAAATTACCAGACCAAACACTTTCTGCTTTATTTTTCATTATTATTGCTTTCTTTTGAGGTTCTGTTTCTGGGTAAGTTCAAAATTGGAGGGCTTTGTTCCAAACTAGAATGGCATGAAATTTCAAATTCCTTCTCCAAATGGAAGGCCTTCCTTTTCTCAAGGACTGTATTTATAGTAGGCTGCCCTTTTTGCAGTCAGAGAGGGGCCAGATCATATTATGACTGTTTGCTCTAATGTGTTTTTAACTGAGAAGTAAAATTACGCCTGGATTGAAACTGGACATAAAAAATTCTAAGTTCAGACACTGCATTTTTCTAACCTGGAAATTTTATAATTTTGAAAGACAGAAATAAATAGAAATTACTAAAATTAAATTAGGTATTTTTCCACAATGTATGACTTAAACATGACATATGCGATCTTTAACATGGTCTGCAATCTTCTTCCATTTTAGCCAAAAAGAAAGTTGTTTATTTTAAAGGTAGGTATTTTATATCCTAAAAAATTTACTTTGCATAGCAGTGTACCTTCTGTGTTAGATTGTTATCAAGATTTTAAAAGGTTTTTTCATTTTTGACGCAGGCACAGAACTCTTTTTCAGGCTGAAACACTACCTCTCACCCACACATTCACACAGAAGAGAATAGGCCCTTCTCTATGAAAATTTAGAAGCCAAATAATTCACAAGTACCTCTCACCTATTATTTACTGACACAATCAAACATAACTGCTCTAAATGAACAGTTTGTCAAATAAAATTAAAAACAACCAAAAACAACAACAAAAAACCCCCACAAAATCTAGGGAAGTGCGGGTAAAGAATCCCATTATTCTGATTTAACAGACAAAAATCCCCCCTCAAAAAGTCATAGAGACCTGCCAAGTAAATTTATTACTTTGCAATGATCCTTTAAGACCCTTTAATATGCTTTTTTTCTGCTGTGGCCCTGGTGTCGTGCATACCCAGGGAGGTTTGTGTTGTTTCATGCCCAGGCAGGCGATGCCAGCTGGCAGGGAAGGTGCTGCTTAGGGGACAGCTAGGCCCTAATTCCCAGCAGCCCTAAGGGACTCTGCTTGTCATTCCCATCATCCCCATCTTCCTTTTCTTCCTTCCTACGTTGCCTTTAGAGGGAGAAGAGGAAAACCAGACATGCAGCCTCTGTCACATGCACCTTCCCCTACGTGGCCTCAGATCTCCATGAGTTTGGCCATTTCCCGAGGCGACCTTGTCCCAGAACTTCTCTGTCTGCCCATCATGGACCCTTACTGTGTTTCTTGCTCAGGTTGCCCTTTCGCCGTTCCTCAAAACCACTGTGACCCCACTGGGGTGCCTGGATCCTCCCCTGGAGCCCCCATCTCCCACCAGTCTCCTCCAGCAACCCCAGGAGCCGAACCCCTCTGGTCTGCAGTGATGCCCAGTGCAGGGTACCCAGGCATCACCCACTGCTGAAAGCTTCATGTGGCCCCCATCATTGGAGGGGCACAGTGGAGAAACAGCTGTAGAGAGGACCAGCCCTGTTTTGCTTTGTTTGCAGCCCCACAGACACCTGAGGCAGGGTGGGGGCTGGCACTGCCACCCACCCAGCCAGGGCTGCCCTCGGCTGCCGGCCCACACTGGGACAGCCACGCCATCAGCGGGACAGGGGGGCTCTGTCTGCACCCTGAGCCTCTGCACTCAACTCCCCTCAGTAACCATCACTCTGCCCCGCTAATAATGCCCTCAAATACTGACTTCCTCAAGCCACTTCTTTTCAGGTCATGACGTCCCTTTTTCTACAATTTAATAAGCTTGATACTGACCATGTGGAGTTAAAGTGCCTTTGTAAATATTTGTATCTTCAGTATTATTTCTTTGATAGCAAACACTAGGACAATAATTCCCACATTAAAAAGGCTCTTGGGAAGGGTTTAGGAACTCTGGCCAGGCAAAAATAGTTGCCTGAAGGAAGAGGAAAAACCTTGGAGAATTACCAGACTCTTTTTTTAAATTTTGAGACAAATGGACTTTTCAAACTTTGCCCTGAAAAGAGATCTGGTCATGACCTACTATAAATCTCATATGGCCATTTAAAACCTCACAGTGCTCTGGTTAAACAGCATTGCACCAGACAAAACCTCCAGGGCATGGGGACATTGCTGCGGTTTTTCCCTTTCAAGCTTGTATATTGTCCCCATAACATATTGCCAATGTTCACAGGACCAAATGAGACTGTGGCCTTTCTTTAATGTACTCAGAGCTCTTGTGTCGAGAGCCTGTGAGGTCAACAGGAAAACATGGAATGAAATCTCAGCTGAATATCAGTCTTTCCCAGGCTTCCTGGCAATTTCCAACTTCTCACTCTTTTGTTTTCACTTAATAAGATAGAGCTTGTCCTGTACTCAATTAAAAAAAAAAAAAAAAAAAAAAAAAAAAAGTTGTGAAAGAGCTAAGACTCAGAAAATGAGAAATTTTATAAAAGCCTGGCAGATGCCCAGTCTGCTGAACTTAATAAGAAGCACACTCATTTTTCCAGTTTGAAACTTTTTGGTGCAAAGACCCCTAGTGCCAATATCTCCCACAGGACTTGTGGGAAGAGTGCCAGTGTATAGAAAAATAAGAGTGCTGGTACTCTGACATGAAAGCTGTAGCCTACATTTTTGAAATAATGGTGTTGAAAAGTGGAGCTCTGAGAAGAACCTAATTTTGGGCTTCTCCAGCTGTCAGATCACCCTCAGCTTTCCTATTTCTCCTTCTGCTGGAGGGACTCACAGCACAGCACCTCTCTGTTAAAGATGAAGAGGAAAGCAACAACTGCAATGTTATTTGTGCAAACCCAGAGAACAGTCTGAGAAGACAGCAAAACCTAAACACTCCTTTGAGATTATCACTCTATAATTGATAGAGATGTACTGGTTCAGATGTACCTCTGTTTCAACTTCTCTTTTTACACCATTTCTATATTAGCATATTATGTGCTTGTCAAGTGCAACAAAATTTTAACTTCAGATTGCTGATGGTTTATGAGTATTATATAAATGTGTATATATATTTCCTAAATTATTGTAAAGGATTTAAATGTTGATGAAAAGCAGCAGGTTGTCACCTGATTATCCAGGAGTTTTTCCCTTGCGTTGCAAGTGCATCTGCCCCCTCCTGGAGCCTTGAATTATCCCCATGCATATTCTTTATGTGTGCAGACAAAGGGCACTGTTGAAGCAGATGAGTGCCTCAGCATTTGATGTCATTAATTAATCTGAGCCAATGCCACATTATTTTCTAAGAAATGTATTGTATTATTTTAATCCATTTTCTTCCATTTGGTCAAAATTCAGCATTGGCCATTTAACAAGAGCCATGACAAATTTCTCTCATTGTCTACTGTATGTTGCTGTCCTCTGCCTTTGCAAGATCTCACAGATTGGTTAGACTGGGAATTATGACAGAGACATACCCAAATTATTAGGGCTATTTTTATGACCAAAATCTGGTATCACTGTGCAGTAGCAGTAAATTGTGGATCTGGTTTGAATTGTTCATATGTCAGTCATTTACCACTCCAGCCTTTTAAATATATTATAACAAACTATGAAAACACTCTCTGATTAAATGAGGGAACATGGAAAATCAATTCCCACTGTCCCAATGGAGAAGACATACTCCAGTGTCACAATCCTTGTCTGCTTTGGAGTCAAGCTGCACAGGGATACCATGCACCAGTGTTCATCTGCTGAACTGGGAGGTTAGCTGGAAGAACTGGTAACTCCAAACTCTGTAACTGTATGGACGTGCCAGTCCCTCCTCTGGTTAATCAACAATTGCAAGGATGAAAAAGAGGTGCAATGTGGGTAGTCTGGCCGGTATAAAAAGGGATATCATGGAAGGAAGGTAAAATCTGGAATGAGAAAAGATGAGCCTCTGTGAGGAGACTCTTCATTAGTTTTTACTAAGCCCATACCATACCTGAAAGATCAGATTTTCTGATACTGTTTACAGGTTGTCATAGGCTGTCATAAGGTGATTGAGTCAAGGCTTGGCTTCTGAGAGTATTTGAGGTGTTCTAATACACTTTCTGCACTTGTGCTGAAAAGAATAATTACCCGCAAAAGATGTACTTCTTTTTTTTTCAGAAGTAACACTCAATTCACATGGTCATGATGAGTCTAAAATTACCAACATGTGTCCAAAGCTAAGACAAGACAAAGGTTTCCCTAGTTAGGAAGTAATTGCACTAGGCTTATCTTGCAGCTGGTGAAAAGCTTGTTAAAGGCAATAGTGCAACCCCGAGATTTTCTGTTTAATTTCTTACTTAGACATATTTTAATATCTTTGCTTTAATGTTGATATGGTCTTGTCAGGGCTAGAGTTATTTTTTTGGTTGCGGGCCCACAGGCATGGGAATTATGTTATTTAAATTACATACATCTTCAGTTGACATGACTCATGTTACAATTGAAATGAATAAGCCAGCCCTGTATACTAAAAATAAGCAAACAAATGTAAAGCACATCACATATTAGCAGAACCACAACACACTGATTAACGGTGGACAGCACAGTCATCAAATCAAGGTCACAATCAAGATCTGAACCAATGAATCAGAGCTCTGAGTTTTCAAACAGACACATTCAATTAAGAAGGTAAACAGCTTTACATGATAAGCTTGACATGATTTGGAACTACATTCAGTTAGTTTTGCATCAGGAAAAGCTGAAGAGAAAACAGTTCACATTTCAACCAAGCTCCTCACAAATGTTCAAGTCAACACAAGCACTGAGTAAGGCAATCAAGTACAGTATTCTTCAGTCCTTGCCAGTGGTGCATGAGGACTGGTGCTGTTATGGTTCAGTCCAGAGAAGTCCAGCCATCAGAGCAAACTCATCCATGATGCAGAGTTTAGAATTTCCTTCTCAGTTATCAGTTATTACAGATAACTGTATCAGTCTCAGATACAGTTATCTTGTATGGTTGTTCTTCTGCTCTAATTCTTGCCTGGCCATCAAACTCAAGTCAGAGGTCACTCTGGAAATCACATGCTCTTGCAGCTTTTAAATTATTGATGTAACATTTATGAAAATACTTCTTGCATAATTACTAGGTAAGGACTATTAATAACTTCTGGAATAATTCACCAGCAGAAAATGATGGATCTAAGAATCTAGCATTTGCTGCTAGGCCGGCGAGCAAGTATTATGTGCCTTTTCACTTTTTTTCCTTTTTTGGCCAAACAACTATGCATCTATGTGAAATAAAGTGGGATCCTTCCCTTAAAAGAAGTGTTCAGCCTCATCCTTTCTTCCTAAGGATCTTTATTTCACATGGTTGCTGGCTGCCAGAACAACACAGCAGAAGCTTTGGCCAGGATGACAGACTTTAAAACTGACATCTCCTGCTTGGTGGTCCCAAGAAGTGGCAACGCTTTTCACAGATCCATCCTTTTTCCTATTTACTTCACTGCACAGATGGAGCCTGCTTTCCTGGATGTGGTCAGTACAGCCTGGTGTCTGGCTGTGGAACACTGCTGAATATACCCATGGCCCTGCAGGCAGAACAACAGGCTGTGACACAGCAGCCTCCTGCATGGTGTGTGTTCCAGCCAGCAATGACGACCTTTTCCTGCAGGGAAAGCACTTAAAACCTACACTCAGCAGGTGCCACCTCCTCAGGACAAGCTAATAACCTCATCAGCACACAGTGTCTCCATGTCTTTCTAATAATAATCACTTCTTTACCCAAATTAGGAAGCTAATACGAATCAGTTCACAGCTTGCCCTGATGACTTTTAATCTAAGACCACAGCTGGCCTTTGTGCTTTTCATCAGATGAATTCCAATAATCATTAAACAAAGTTTTCTCAGTTCTGCTTTAGGTCTGGCCCAACATATCTTGCAGACCTTACTCCTGTGCAATACTGGCAAAATCCTGCCATCCTGTAAAATCAGTGATGGCAACATGGATCATTAGCTGCTGTATTTATACAGCATCAGACTTACAGTTATTTTCCAGTTGTTCATACTGCTTTTCTTGGTATCTAGTCTAACCCTGGAGAGTACAGAGAAGTCTGCAAAGTTTTAGTCCGTGAGATCATCTCGGTAATTTCTTATTGAAGGCACTGTCTGTCTAAGTTTAGTTCCCCTTGTTAAATAATTGTGATATTGTTTCTTTAAAACCCTTGACAACAAAAATCACAATAACTGTAAATAATCCATAGACATATGGAATTGTTTTGAGAAAGAAAGCAAATTGCTGAGGCTCTTTAAAAATGAAAACCTACCAAGGAAACCCCAGCAGCCTCTTTGACAGTCTGCTCTAAAAATTTTCACTTGCTTTGATGTTGTTTGTAATTTATGCTCCTCAGAGGCTTTTAGATGAAGGAAATCATCTGTTTTAATAATGTGAAACCTTCTTCTGGCTACTTGAGATGGGAATTCCTGCCCTGTTTCCTGTGCCTCTCTGTCATGGCCAAAAGCGGAAGGAGGGCTTAAAAATTGCAGGGCTGTTAGTGATCAGAGCTGTGGCATCACCTACCATTTCAACATGTCTACCCAAATATTACTTACCTCTGACTGCTGAAGTAACATATTAAGGAAACCTGTTAAGCTCATTCTCCACTGTGGTGTTATTTCACTGTATTAGTAATTCATAATGCTAGGTTATGTAGTAACAAGTATAGGGAAAAAGCAATTATTGAAATAGTCCCTTTAATTCAAAATTATTTTAATTACTAGTGATACCTGTCCTTTTTTTTCCTCATTTCTGTCCTAAGTCTCTTCATGATTCAAAAATTGCCACTGGGCTATCACCTCTCCTAATTGCCATTCTCTGAGCTGAGTGAACAAAGGAAAAATTAAACTGGAGTGTGTCAGGCAAGCAGAATAGGAAATATATGTTCCTGCAGGAAAGCTACTCTCCTCCTAATTACCCTGCAATTGCCAGGTTCAAAATGTAATTTATGAGCTACATAGATAGAATGGCCACATTAGTCCATTATTTCATGATGATCTTTTCTACTCCAGCTTCAGAAAAAAGGGATTTTGTAGCTGTCAGTGCTTTGGCATTGTCAGCAGCTGCTCTGGGCAATGATGCTAGACAACTGCACTGGAGACATACTCCCAAAAATATGTTAAGCAGTCTCCTAACAGCCCAGTTTTATAGAAGAGAGATGCTGTAAAGTACAGCTCAATAAATAAAGCTTAATCTGATGGGCTACCTTAGACACTGCTGGTCACATTCAGAAACAGATCCAGAAATGTTTGAAGAAGGAAGTTTTCCAGCCTGTGGCTGCTGCTGTTGCATGTTTCACTTACTGTAAAATTCACCAAATGCAGCAAATGAACCTCACAAACACTCCCTGAGTCCATTTTACTCTGACAAGTATGGAGTAGCCTGCAAAAGGATGGAGAAGGGGGTGAAGCTGCAAACATGTGATAGGCAGCTGACATGTTTCAGCTGTAGGTTTGGTGCCTGAGGCCAAGTCTGCATTTCAGTCGAGTTGGGCAATGACTTACTTGTCATCTGAGTGAGCTTTAAACACAAAACAGGGGGACACTGGAGGCCAGATGGAGCTCGGGAACCATTTAGTGCCCACGTAGTTATCCCATTATCACATTAGTTAGCACCATAGTTTGTGCTACTTGAGCTAGTCCCAACAGGGTCACAGAGTGACTGAAGCTGGAAGGCATCTCTGGGGATCATCCAGTCCCAAGCCCACTCAGAGCAGCATCAGCTAGAACAGTTGCTCAGGGCCAAAGTTGGGTCTTGAATATCTCCCAGAATGGAGACTCCACAACCTCTCTGTGTAACCTGTTCAAGAGTTTGACCATCCTCACAGGAAAAAAAAAAAATTGTTATATTGAAGTGGAACTTCCTATGTTTGGATTTTTGTTCTTTGCTTCTTTTCCTGTCACTGGGCACCAGTGAGAAGAGCCTAGCTCTGTCTTCTTTACTTCCTCCTGTCAGGTATTTATCTTTCCTAGTCATCTCAGTCTCCTCATGTGAAAGATGCTCTAATCCCTTAATCACCTTCATGGCATTTTGCTGGTCCCTATGTCTCTTTTGTGCTGCAGAGCCCAGATCTGGATCCTGGGAGAGGCCAGGGGAAAGCAAAAAAGTAGAAGAGGAAAGGCTAAGTTCAAAGGCAAAAGGGAAAACTGTCGTGCTGATTCTGGATGTGACATGCAAACTTCTGAGTCAACTGACTGAGAGTTCATTGCCTCCCAGCTGTACACAAAGTCCATCAATATTTTTCTTTGTTGCAATCTAAATCCATAAGGAGGCTTGCCCCTTCCCTGAGAAAGCATTAGATTATATTGCTTGGGAGTATCAGTCCTAAATATTCTGTTTCAGTTTCCTGCAGAGAATGTTGAACGGAGTGCTCTTAGGAATGGGAGATGCCTGCTCTGATTCATTCTTCCAAGGTTTTGTTTTTACTTTGCCCCTGAGGAATTGGCCATTTTTAATGACTTTTTATGATTAATAAAACTGTCTGAAGGCCTGCTGGGGTCTTCAAGCTAGTAGTTATCAACAAAGTCATCTAGCTTTCTCCCCTAGTGCCTAAGATAATGGCAAAGACCCAGCACTTGATCTTTCTCCCCAAGCTGAAGCTTGCCTAGCTGCACTTAGGGTCATGTTGGGGTGGTAAGAAAAAATCCCCAAGAGTTACTTTCATGCTGCACTGACTATGGAAAATCATACTCTCCTGGAAATCTGTGTCTCATCTTAGGAAAGCTCTTGTGCAGACTCTCCAGCTTTCCCCCAGCTGTTTCCCAGCTGGAGGCAGGTGATGTGATATCCTTTTAAAGAAGCACTGAATGTATATCCTCACAGCTGGGCACTGAACTCCCAGCAGCAACACATGTTGACTCCTACACCTTTAAGAGTCTCCATGCTGGGTCACACTGCTGAACACACATTCCTGCTCGGAAGAGGCTCACCACTTGACACAGCACATCCTAGGCCATGCAGGAGCTCAGGCAGGCAGGGGAATGTTTGAGGCACTGCAGTAAGACCGGTGCCAGAAAGGGACTATTGGCCTGGGGCAGAGAGAGGAAAAAGCAACAGCTTGTTGTGGCACTGGGAGGGGAAAGCAGCACCAACTGGCAATATTCCTCCCTGTCCCTGTGCCCTCTCCCCACTGTCATGTGTGCATTTCCTTTCTGCCCCACTGGGAAAGCCAGGGAGAGCAAAACATCCATTGAAGAATAGACAAGGGCATCTCCTCAGCTTTAGTGATATTGTAAATTCACAGGAAACCTAAAAAGATGCATGGTGGTTAATGAACAGCAAAACATGTGAGATACGGATTGAAAGGTATATTGGAAGATATATGTTTAACTACATCAGGACACAGCATGGTATAAGACCAATTTTTTTTTTTTTTAATTAAAATGTCATATAGATCTAGTGTTTTTTGTAGTAGTTGGTAGCACATTTCACAGAAATAAAGGATTGATAACATCCTGCAGGAGGTTGCAGCTGGGGAACCACTGAGTCCAGACACATTGGTACCACATAGTAGATTAATAAAGCAAATAAAATTATATTTACTTTGAAATTTATTTCTGCCTCCCCTCATCATCTGTGTGCGCATGAGTAAACCTCAAGTTTACTTTCCATGGATAACAACTAACAAAAAGATGCAATTCACATTCAATTTTTCCTTTGAATTGTAAAAGACAATTTATATTACTCTTTGTAACATTTATATTTGTGCATATCATATTTCTGCACAGTTTTTTACAGATCACATTATACCTAAGGAAGGCACAGCAAAGGTTACTCGTAGACACTGCTCTCTGCTTCAAAATCCATCATCAATTATCTGCACACTGTGTTTGCTGGGTTATTTACAGTGGGTCAGATCCTGACACCCCCAGTAGACAGACTATTCCTGCTCTTCAGGAGCACTTCTGGGTACTCTTGTCCAAGCTGTAAAGTATGATATTACTAAACCAGAATAAGGGGTCAAGAATCTGAGCCTGGTCAGAATGGGAGAAGTTTTTTTGCCAGGGGCTCAGACCCCTGAAAACCTAAGGCTGCATCACAAGCAAATACTCAACAGCTAAAAGTTCATTTTAAACATTCTTTATTTCCAGCTAACATGTCAATAATAGGTAAACAGCATATCCTGGGCACTCTTTCTAAAAACATATCAAAGTATTTTTGGATGACGATGGAAAACAGGGTATGCCTACAACAGAAAGGAGAACAGAAGAACCTTTTACAAGTCTCCAAATAATCTCAAACTAATTAGCTTTTAACATCCTCTCTGCTACAATTCTGGGCTTTATTAGCTGTTCTGCTTGCCATTCCTGAGCCTGCCTAATGTCTTATGTAGAACAACTATGCATTTTTTTCAGGCATTTGTCATTTCTTGAAACATATAAAAGAGAGCACTTGGATTCAAATAACAGACCATCTAAATGCTGTTCTGCATAGGGAGTGATATATGCTGACAAGGACTAGAAGTCAAATGTTCTTTTTATGGTTTTTTATGGTGAGCAAACCTACTTAAAACAAGGTTCTTCTCAAGGCAGCATATTGATTAGAGCTGACGAGCCAAAAAGACCTTTGGGAGACAACAGAATATGGCTTGAGTCAAAGAGTAACACTAAAGCTGGCAGCAGCAACATTAAGAGTCAGTGAAACCTGAGAGAGTTTGTCTCATGCTGAAATTTATTGCACCCATTTGGACATCCATTATGGTAGTTAGTAATTTTATCTGCACAAGTTCATCTGTATTTGGACTCTCAGAGCTCAGTGAGAGGTCCTGCAAGGCAGAACCATACCCAGGGCTCTGCTGACTGAGGCAAATGATTTCTGTGCTGAGGCAAGGTGTGACTATGCCTAAAGACTACAAAAGGCTGTTTGTATTGATGGCCAGCCACAGCAT
The DNA here is from genome assembly GCF_027887145.1 of Ammospiza caudacuta. Classification (NCBI taxonomy): domain Eukaryota; kingdom Metazoa; phylum Chordata; class Aves; order Passeriformes; family Passerellidae; genus Ammospiza; species Ammospiza caudacuta. The sequence continues at coordinate 90,228,685 of NC_080594.1, read as the reverse complement.
TAATAGTAATTTTGAAATAAGGTGATGGCAGGCCAGTGCAGATGAGGATTTTCTGGTCTGCACTACTGGGGTTTTCTTCTGAGGCTTGATGAAGCTGTCACTCACAAGCAAAAATGGCTGTTCTCTTGGATAGAAGTACATTTACACTTCACATTTTAGGAAATAAATGGGCAAAAAGAGCAACACCCAGTCTAATACCCAGTGAAACTGTATCAAAATCTCCTGATGAGACATATTGAAAATGGTAGGTTCAAGCCACTCTACAGAATATATTGCACTGCTCCTTTGCCTAGTTTCAATTGTATTGAAATTGCCATTACCATTACCTGTGGAGATGTTCCTTATCTTCATTGATGACTGGTTCCAGTGCTTAATTACCTTTATTTTTCTAACCTGTCTCTTGGTGGGTTGAAGCCAACCAGACTGCTGGAATCACCTTCAAAATGTTAGTGGAGGATCTGTTCCTGAGAGAGGTATAATTGTTCCTGATACTGATATAATTAAATCTGACAGGGCTTTTGATAGTGGTCTCATTAAATAGTGGAGTGCTGAGTTGGGAGTGGATATAGGTCTTCATATTGGATACCAACCCTACCTTAGGACAAGTGGAGAGAGATGACTGAACCCTGAAAAGAAGATTATGAAGAAGAATCTAAAGCAAACCTCCCTGGCTTCCCACACAGATTACAATGCACAAGGTGCTGGGCATTGTAAAGCACAAAGTTTAAGCAATCCTTAGGATCTTAGATTCTTTCTAAGTCCATCAAGAGAGGTAGGAATCTCCAGAGAGCACAAACTGACCTTGACCAGACAATAGAGGGATCTCAAATAGAAAGTTCCTAACATGGCCAAAATAGTGGGAAAAGAAAATTAAAAGTTCTGGGGTGCTTATGAAGGAAAACACACAAAAGCCATTGCCCTTGGTCTCAGGGGGAGATCAGAAGCAATGTTCTATGACTGAATCTTCTCAACAGCTTTATCCAGTTCCAATTTATTTCTGGCCCACCCTCCTTCCCCTCAAAAAATGTCTCTATAGAGATTGCTTCCTGATTTGAAAGGGGATGCAGAAGGGTGCTGTTCATGGACTATTCTCAAAGCTGTTCATCATTCTCCAGGCCATTGGTCCAAGGCCATGTTCCAAGGACAATATAGGACATACGGACTATGACAGTCATTTCTTCAAGTCCCTGTACTTTAAGAGGCTAATTAATCTACCAAGGTAAAAAGACCTTATCAGTCCTCTTCTGCTAAAGAGTTAACTTGCTGGACCAGGGATTCTCTCCACTCATATTCAGCTGATGCAAGGTCAATGACAAACACACCAAGGAAGTCAGAGTTGCTTTATTTTTCTTGTGAGCAGGTCAAATAAAACACTGCTGATGCTCCATTTATCTGGAGCGACAAGCATACACTTGGCAGCAGTGGAAAGCAGACTCTGGAATCTGGCACCAGGCTCCCAGCACAGCTGTCAGCCTGCTGACTAATCACTTCACCCCCACGTTAATGCTGCTCCAGGTCTGCTGGACCCTTTCATCTCAGATACCCCAGCACATGCTCCTCTTGATAGACCAATTGATACAGAGGTGTCACCATTAATTGTTACATAGCATTTTATTTTAGGAGATTTTTTTCACTCAAGGTGGGTTTTTTCTAGAGGCTTTCTCATTTCTACCATATTCCTTCACAATGAGAGCTGTGATTTGACTGCCTCCAGTATCAACAGGACCTTAATTAGATGCCCCTTGCCATAATGGATTTTTTTTCAGGGTTTTTGTATATTTATGTGCCTGAGCTTCATAGCTTGTTCTTTTAAACAGCCTTTCCTATAATTTTTTCTTTGGTGACTATTCTGACAAGCTGCAATTGCACAGTGCACACCTGACTCTCTTTGGAGGGATCTGGTTTGCCTTCAGTTTGTGTTATCAGATGATACTTGTAGTCTTGTCAGCACAAACTATTTAAGAAGCTCCCAGGGAAAGTGTTAAAATATAGGGGGGGCCTATGAACTCTCTTCTTGGCAGCTGTGCTTTATTAGCCGAGCTGTGCAAAGGTGGTGCAGCTAAGGTAATGCAGTGCTTTCACAGAGGCATTATATATTGTGACAAGCCGAACAACCTCCAGGACTCTCACTCATCATGACTCCCATTTCATACCTCATCCATTACAGGAATGAGGTATGAAAACATTTCTCTGTTTCCTAAAGATATTAACAGACTCCTGGGAAATCGTTTACCTGGAGAAAGGGAGAAAGGAAAATGTTGAGCCTCATTTTTTTGCGTTCAGGCTGAAACAGGAAGCTGCAGCAGGGCTCACTGTCTTCTCCTGTTAGTGAATGATAGGTTTTTGTAATTGGTAACTGGAAAGAATTCAGACATTAAATTGGTTTAATGCTTCTAGTTAGCAAAGGCACAAAACCATAAATTTGTGTCACTTCTATACTGACTTCAGAAAAAGGTTATCCAAGGGCTTTTTAAAGAATAATGAAAGACATCTAACACACTGACGGTGGGCAGTTCAGTCACACCCGTGTATGGGATGGTGGCTGGAGCCTTGGAATGGTCGTTGGATTTGGGCATTCAGACACAATGGAACAGACCTAAAACTAGAGCAGAGCCTTTCTGTCACAGAAGCATACAGGCATGGAAAGGCTTGGGTTAGAACAGACCCTAAATATCAGGGGAGTTGGAACTGGATGATCTTTAAGGTGCCTTCCAACCCAAGCTTTTCTATGGCTTTGTGATTCTACTCATCTTTGAATGTTAAGTGCACAGAGACTTTTGTACTGGTATTTGAAGCCATGGTGGTATCTGGCTGTTGTCTGTGCAAGTTCTAGAGTTTATGGTATCATTTCCCTTTTCTCAGCATGATTTTGTCCTGAAACAAATGGATGAGGTCCACCTCCATTCTGTGGGCTGTCCTTATGGCGTTATTTCTTGGCATTCTACATTTGCCTCAGAAGATATCCCCATATGTTCTGTTACAATATTGGGATGGCCTGATCTTCAAGTCCTTATAATTCCCATGCTTCAGAGGTCTTTGCTGGAAGAGAATTTGAAAAATACCCAGGGGCAGCAGCAAGAAATGGGCATTTTCATGGCTTCTGTGATCCATTCACAATTACTGAGACAGGAATTCCCTACTGTGTGCATGAGAGACATGCAATATCTTCAGTGCCAGGCAGCAGAGATATTTATACAGATCTTGGCACAATGTTCTCCGTCTGTGCTTTGAGGAAGCACCATGTGGAATTTGCTTATTGCAATAAAGGGATAAAGAGTTTTCCATAAAAGACCTTCGATGGGTAGTAGGTTGGCTCTGAGGGAAGAAGGAAGTGGTGTTTCAGATACTTTAATCTGAAATCAAAATAGAAGCTCTGCCAACAGAGCTCCTTTAAACCACGGAATATATTTTCATCACTAAATTTGAAATACTGTTTCAGAGTCTTGGTCAGATTTACTGTTGGATTTAAATCACTGTAGCCTAATTGAAGTCAATGGAGCTATGACAGTTTATACTAGCTAGGGGGCTGGTGTCTGTTTCAAAGTATTGTTTTCCCACAATTTGCCTTGATTTCTAGACAGTGATAGACTTTTTTCTGGGTATCCCAAATAGTCCAAGTATTCATACAGCCTTTCTTTCCACACTTACCTCTCAATGTTGACAATGTGATCCCTAACAATGTCTCTTGTTTATTCAAAAAGGCTCTTCTCACTAGTTATTGCATTTCTCTCTCCTCTGGGAAGTCACAGCCATTTAGCAGTTGCACACCAGAATGAGATTTAGAAGAAAAATAGTTTAGATGATCACAGCTGTGCAGATGACACGGAATAAATAGTGTCCTATCTCCAGACACAGAAAAAAGAAATACAGCAGACAATGTCTGATAGTGTTAGTGACCTTTTTGGTAAGAAAGCTTTGGATACAATTCTAGCAAAGTGAAATTACACAGACCAACTGGACTCTAAAATATGATCCATTTTTCCCCCCGCTCAGCACTGCTGAGGCCACACCTCAAGTACTGTATTCAGTTTTGAGCATCTCACTACAAGAAGGACATTGAGGTGCTGAAGCATGTCCAGCGCAGGGCAACAATGCTTGTGAAAGTTCTGGGACATGAGTCCCACAAGGAGCAGCTGAGGAAACTGGACTTGTTTACCCTGAAGAAAAGAAGGCTCAGGGTTGACCTTATTGCTCTCTACAACTACCTTAAAGGAGGTTGTGGTGAGGTGGGTGTCAGCCTTGTCTTCCATGCAACCAAGGAAGGACAAGAGGAAATGGCCTCGAGTTGGGCCAAGAGATGTTCAGGCTGGATATTAGGAGAAAATTCTTCACTGAAAGAGTGGTAAAGGGAAATAGTAGAGTCATCATACCTAAAGTGTTCGAAAAATGAATAGACATGGCACTTTGTAAAATGGTTTAGTGGGCCTGGTGGTATTTGGTCAAGGGTTGGACTTGATGATCTTGGAGGTCTTTTCCAACCTTAATGATTCTATGAGCATTTGCATAGCCTTTGTTGTGGCTGGAAAAGTATTTGAGAGGCTCACTGATACGTTCCTTTGGCTGAGTAATTTCTCCAAGGCCTGATTCTCCCTTGCATTGCATTCTTGATAATCATTCATGCCTGTGTAAAGTGCCTTCATATTGTAAAGCAGTGAAGAACTGGGATGACAAATTCTTCAGCATCAGAGGGATTTTTTTCTATATATTGTCACTGAATACTTGCAGTTTGGTAAAGAACTGCATCAGTTTTACTTGTATCTTTATCCATGCTGCATGTGCTTGAGCCTGAATTCCTGCAATGCAGCATATGCCTAGCCTGGGAAACTCTTGTGGCCAGTGCTGAATGCCATGATTTATTATCATGGGAAGCAGTGCAGCTGTAAGCAGCAGCTTAATATGAAGCATAGAGTGGGATTCAGATCCAGCACGATTAACCTGAAGAGGTCTCCTGAGGGCCACCAAAGCAATTTCATTTGGGAATCTATCTCCACTGACTGAATAGCCAAGTCTAGCACCTTCCTGCATTACTGTTCAAACCATCTTGGTGCCACTCAAAGGCTGGCCATGGCCATGCAGCCTGATGGGGCTAACAACTGGTACCACATAAATAACCTCTAGGCCTTGTCCAGGGATTGAGATGGCTCCACCTCTCAACTTGGATCACAAGTCAGTTTGAGTGGGGAAGTAATAATCTCCCCAAATCACTGGATTTCTGAACCAGCACATAAGAGAAAAATTGGGGCTACAAGGAATCTAGCAGTTCTTTTAAGAAGGGCAGTTGTCCACTAGACAGTGCAGGAAAACAGGTTGTTGGAGACTTGCATGGAAATTAGGTGCCCCTGTAGCCAGGGCAATGGGAGATATCTGATCAGAAACTTCAAATGGTGTGTTGGTTTTTAAATGGTCTTATTGCTGAACTTCTGGCAAATTTACAAGGTATTTACTCTCTCTCTTAAGTCAGAGAGTGCAAGTTATGATTAAGAGCTCTAAAGAAAAGTGGGTCTCACTTAATTGTCATTTAATTCCTTAAAATAAAAATAGAAATTCTATGATGTGGTAATTAATTCTGGGGCATAAACCAGTAGCAAAATATGCTCAAATGTTATATGCCACAGTCATTAAAATGTAGATCAGTCTAACTGCATGATCTCCCTTACATCCTTCAGAAAGAGCAGTCCAAAATAAAAGTTAGCAATTTTTAAAAAAAGGTTGCTTTTTAATAAGAATGCATGAAGACAGATGTAACTGTTATTACCCTGGTCACTATAACATAATGAGGATCCTTATAAGAATATGCTATATTTCAAAATTGAAAAAGTAAAAGGGGGACAGGAGACTTCAGCAGTGTTAGCATAAATGGGAAAATATTGCAATGTTTAATTTTGTATTATATTGGCTACCATTAGAACAGCAAACATAGATTTCCAGATGTTTGTAAAGAATCCAACAGTTATATTTTATATCTATGTCTGTAGTAACAATTTCTATTCAGCAGCCTAGAAAAACGTTTCATGTCACAACCGGAAAGAAATATTACCATGGATTTTTTCCCCCTCATCCCCTATATAACAATTTCTGAATATTTCAGTCAATGACAAATAAAAATGATGGTTTAAAAATTAAAACCACAGTCACTAAGGGCAGGATATAAATGTGCAGATGTTTTGTGATGCTCAAGAACTTTTCAGTCACAATGCTGTTGTGGAGAGGACTGGAAATCCATCGGAGTCAGACACTGTCAAAGGCATTCCCTAAGCTACGCTGTCTGCAAAGACAGTTAACTTTTCATGGTTTTTCCACATTTTCTTAAGGAAAAAAATCAAAACCACAAAACCTATTCATAACGGCTTGTATATAGCTCTCACTATTTTATTATCAAGGCATTAACTGCAATCTGTTAATATAAGTGAGGAGTCTAAATCTGGAGTTCACTGGGCAACCTGTACAAGTCAGGAAAGCATTGTCCTGAAACTGTTTGCAAAATATCCATTTTCCTTCTCCAAGAAGGAAGATTTTTTACAAGCTTCCCAGCTGTTTCTGTCACCTCTCTGCCTTAATGAAGTTATACAAATGGCTGCCTGAAAATCTTGTCTTTACTGCACCTACATGGCTGGACAAAAAACCAAGTTTTTAAAGGCACTCCTTGTAACTGGTGCATTTAATGCCTGTGCATGAAGACAGACCTCCTGCCACCCAGGAGTTGGCAGACTGTGACCATGCATGTAGCACCAAGCCATCCTGACACAGCACGAGCTTTTACTGCCACCTCTCTCTCTACTGCCCAGTAGTAGTTACAAGGATGGGAATAAAGATAAAAAATATAAATGGATGTCAGCTCCCCTCTCCTGTTTATTTTACTTGCTTTTAATTAGTAAGGTGAGATCACAGCTGAGATTTTTTCCACTGCCTGGCCCCTCTGTGCTTTGAAAGGTGCAGAAAGCTCTCCAACAGTGTCAGGATTCCCCAAGCAAACAAAAACTAAGAAAGCCATGCACAGCTGTGCCACCTCCTAGCAAAAGGCAGCGGGGATGCTGCAAGTAAAGGCAATGTGTTGGCTTGTGAAAGACAGCTAGTCCAGATGGGAAAGGCTGGCATATGTTAGGGGAGGCAGGTAGAGGGCCAGAAATTGTGCAGTCATGGGGAATTGTGAAGTTGAAACCACCTCTCTGATGGGCTGGCCCCTTGTCAAAGCCTCAGGAATTGCCTGTTGTATGTGGCTTGTGCAAGGTGTCAGGTATCAGTTTTCCATAATGAAAAACACCATTACCATGTAAAGACAATTCATTAGGTGCAACATAGCAGAACTGTAATTAATTATTAGATATTATTTCTCACAAAATGCTTCTCCAAGATCACATTGCATTAGCCACAATATTGAACTGATGGAGCATAAACAAGGGTGATGATAAACACCGGTGAATGGAATTGGGAAGAGATGGTTATCAGGGTACCAGTGTGTTTCATGTGGGGTTTATTTAACAGTCTCATTAATGATCTGGAAAAGGAAGTGAATAACCATTTAATTAAGTTTGCATTTGATACTAAATTAGAAGTTGCTGCAGACACCTCTGAGGGCAGCAAAATAAATCAAAAGGAGCTAGAATCCTGCAAGGTAAAAGAAGAAAATGAGATCTGATATGAAGGAAAAAAGCAAGCTAATCTCTCTGTAGCAAATAATCATGTAGCTATCAGTAGAGGAATTCTGAAGAAAGCAGCGTTGAAAGAGAGGTAGGGATGTTAATGGACAATACATTCCCTCACAGCTCAGATATATGTTTACAGAAGCAGCGCATCAAGGAGCAGGAAGGTAATAGCCCTTCACTGCAGGGCTGTAGTGAGAAGCAATCTATAATGCTGCACTCTGTTTTGGGCACCCTGTTATCAGAGAGATATAGACAAATCGGAATGAGTTCAGAAAAGAGCCATAAAAATGATCCCATATCCCTGGAGATAATGACTTTTGAAGAAAGATCAGAAGAAGTAAATGTGTAAGGCCTTGTCTGAAAGATGACTGAAGAAGGACAGGAAAATAATCTGCAAAAATGTGAGAGCAAAAAGGGAGGAGGATAATTTGTCATAGTAACTATTAGTAATACGATGAAATAATAAGTAACAACTATAAATTCTAAAAGGGCAACTTGGGTTAGTTTGCAGAGAAGTTTCCCAGGGGTAAAAGTAAAAGCTGCATTCAAGTCATTTAAAATCAAATTGGACGACTCACTAGAAAATGCACCCTGCTATAGGGAGCAATATTGCATTGCCTAGAGAAAAAGCTGAATGACTTAATATGATATTTCACACTCAAGCCTTTATGACTGTGATATTTTTAATATGCATGGTCAACTATTTCAGGAAAATACACATTTCTTCTGCTGTCAGGCCTGATAATACAAACACTTGCATGCAAACATAACATTTAAGAGGGCAAGTAGCTCTGCTGACAGCACTGCATTGCTGACATGCCAAAACACAAGCCTGAGCTCTTCAAGTTTTTGCAGGCTGAGTCTTAGATCTTGAATTGTCAATAATCAAGATGGTATATACAGGTAACCACATCACTTATGGGCAGGTAAGGAAGTGTGCAAAATGGAAGATGGGGGTTGGAAGCTCCAGTGAAGATGTATCTTTATTGTTATTTTTATGGTTATTGCTATTACTGCTTATGACTGGTAGTGTGGGGTTCAACTCTATTTCTCAATTGTTCACCTTTTTGGTCTCCTGCTTTCACCTCTGGGCTGAGTGTTCATTAGACAGCATAAAACTGCTTTCTGTACTGCTTTTTTAACACTTAGTATTTTTAATATATCCTAAAATATCTGTGGAATGGAAAAAGAGACAAGGTGAAGTGAAAACTTGACTCTCCCCCAGATGAAAAAGATGACAAAGGCTATGGATTTAAATGGATATGAGAGTAACCCCATCTTTTCCCCCCAGTTATAGCAATGTAATGTTGAAGACACTTCACTATTTATTAGCAGCAGAGAAAAGCTCACAGGCATTCACAGAGTATGCTCCTAAAACAGCACGGTTCTTATATGTGGGGGTTTCATGTTTATATTCCTGTTTTCTTCTCTTCCCTCCCTGTCCCACACTCATGGGCTGTGTGTTGGGCTGGCAGCCTGGTGGTGCCGCAGACCAGTGCCCGAGCCTCGGGACTCTCCAGCAAGGGCTCGAGCAGCAGCAGCTCCAGTGAATCCGAGAGCAGCTCGGAGTCCGACTCCGAGAGCGAAAGCAGCTCCAGCGAGAGTGACGGCAGCAAGGCCTCGCACTACTCCAGCCCAGAGGTAAGGGCTTTGCTGTCATTTGGGGTGGCACTCCATTGCTACACACACTCATACCTTCTCCCAGCCAGACCAACACAAGGAGGCTTTGAGGAGATGCACGGAAAAAAAATGGGAGAGAAAGGCCCAAGGATCTTCCTCCTGGCATGCTGTGAAATATAAGTGGCAGTGGATATTGGGGCAGATTAAAGCATTTGAAACAAAAATGAAGAAAGAAATATCCCTGTTACATTTTGCTCAAATTGGAGGTGAATGGAGCACCTTGCAAGGCTCACAGCTTGCCTGAAGTTTTATGCAATTCTGCCTCCATAGCAATGGCTTGCTTAGTGTGTAAGTCTTGATGTGGGCTCCCAGCACCGCAAGGGAACTAACAGCTTCTCCACACAGGGAAGCTATTATAAAATCAGTTTGAGGTTAAATTTTTAAAAGAAACCAGTTGTTCACTCATGCACTTCCCTTGCCTCACTCTCTAAGTGAATTATTTTCTGCTACTGCTGCTTTTATGTGATTTCTTTCAATTCACCTCCAAAATGGACTAAACTGAATTACTCATGGTGCAAAACACTGAGCCCAAACTAGTCATCTGGAAAGCTAGCACTGAAAATTTCCACATGTAGACAAGCCCTAGCCAAACTACAATTAAGCTGCCAGTGCTGTGACACCTTCTGCTTCCACCTCTGCAGAAAGCTCAACAGACACAACAAAGCTGCTTTCTCTGCTCTGCTTTTCTACCAGGATTGACATTTTTACATGTTTTGGTCAATACACACGTTTAGAATTAAACTATAAACTCCACAGACACATCACACACATTAATGTATGTAAAAATATTCCAAAATCTAGCATCAAGATTGTAAATACACATGAAATACAGTCTGTATATTTTCCTACTCCACATATACCATCCAATCACAAGAATCCTCCCCCCAAAACTATGTCTCACCTATTCTCTCATTCTGAAAAAAAAAACTATGCTGCAAAAACAGCAAACCTTTCCTCATATTTTCCTTGGTAATTTGGAGACATATTTCCAATTGAGCAAAGTGCAGTACTCACAGAAACATCCTTAATATATTTTTGTCGGTTCTGTCACTTTTGTTCCTTGTTTAACACTTATCTTCTGTTTTTCCTTCACAGCACTTTCAGACCCATTTCCAGCTAATTCTCCTCTTACTTTGTCCACTTTCTCCATCTCTCTCTTCTTTCCAGTCTCTCTTGCTCTCCCTGCAGTACTCCATGTCTTATTTCCCATTCTGAGCTTTCTTACCTGACCTGTTAAGACTTTGTTCTCTGTCTACTTAATTTCCTGCTGGAATTAGTGCAAAGATCTCATTCTTGGTCTCTCCTCTCCCTGTGGGATCTCAAAAGGCAGAAGAAAATGGGCAAAGAGAAGAAAGAAAGGGGAAGGAAATATGAGATGAAAGGAGGAGAAGCACAGGAAGGGAGGAGTGGTTATCATCTAGGCAGATACCCATGCTGCTTGAGCCCATGAGCAGAAATTCCTCAGAGAAAGCACAAAGCTAATTAACTGAGGCAGGTCTTGGATTTCATGAAGTCCAGCAGAGAACTAAATCATGGAAACATGGAGGAAGTGCCTCCTCTTAAGCATTTTATGCATATCCTCTCGAGATCTGTGGAACTACTTTTGTACAGAGCCTGAGCTGTCAGTGATCATTGTCACGAAACAGCTGCCCCACTCCAACAGATTGCTTGTCTCTTTGCATTATATTTGTGTGGTTTGCCTTCTAGGACATGCTGTATGACACATGCCTACACACAAATGTAAATGACTCACAAATGTGATGGCTGCAGTGATTTTCATAGGCAATTTTCATCCCTTGATGGGATCTAGGAGACAGCACACACAGATATGGGTGTCCCAGGGAAGTAGAATACCTGTGTTTTCCCCAAGGGTAAATGCTTTCCCAGGGCTATCATATGACTGATGGAACCAGTTCAAACATACTCAAGTGATGTCTCTGACTGGAAGTCCTTTTAGCTTTACATAAATGCTTTAACATACATTTATGCACCCAGTGAAGCCATCTTTCTAAAGATATATGCCAGTTTCTTAACCAGTAAATGGAAAGAGACAGGTCTTTGGAAGCTCCCTAAAGGGAGGCCATGTCCACCTACTTTTAAGTAGTGGACTCTATTCTAGATTTAGTCTTAAAATTGATTGGCTAAGACAAAAAAAATAAATACATCTTGGTTTTTGATTTTGCATTAACTGGTGCTTTCAGGTTCAGTGAACTGGAGCAGTCCAGCACAATGCCAGGCAGAAACTCCATATTTAAAGGTTGGGAGGAACTTAATGTAGAAATCTGCAAACCATTATGATGCCTTCATTATTCCCCACTACCCCCTCCAAATAATCTGAAACATTATATGCACATTCTCAAAGATTTTTATTTCTGGGACAGTGCATCTGCTGCACTTGAGGTTATATAGCAATTCAAGTGCTATTTCATGTCTTCTGTAATTTTTTCCTCATCTAATTTTGAGATTTTCAAGTTGTCCTCAGGTGTCTAAATGCAGCTGCCTAGAGTGAAAAAGCAGCTCATTGTAAAGCATACATATAAAGTAGATTAGATGAATTGTACCCTAAAAGTGTCTGTTTCTTTCCATTGACTATTTAGAGCCAGTAGTGACTAGCTCAGCTGTCTTCACTTTATGTCTGCAGTAAACTAAGAATAATGGCTGAGCTAGAACAGGAAACAACATTCAGACTGGTTTCAGTGATGTGGACAAATTAAGGTGCCTCAGACATTAATGGGAGTAGTTAAAGCTTTGTGGACTTCAAACCTAAAATTATGAACAAGGAACTGAGACTTCTATCTCCTGTTTCTTTGCTGAAGTCATGAATTCTTGGAATGACCTTAATTAATGTCATAAATGAGGAATCTGGAAAACAATGACATCTTATCCTTTTTCAGGAGGTTGAAAAAAATTTGGGTGCCAAGTATATAGAAAAAGCTACATTTCCAAGCTAAAAATTTGGTTTATTTGTTCTTTGTTACATTGAATTATCCTGCATGCCTTTACTAAAGCTGTCTTTGGTTAGACAACCATGAATTCCTGCTATGAGGGAGGATAAGAGTGGGGAATGGGCAGGAAGGAAGCAGAGAATCTATCCCATGGGACAAAGGATCACTGGCCTCACCACCTATAACCTGTCCAGAAGAGAAAGATGCCCCTTTCTGAACCTCACCAGCCCCATATACCAGATGCAATGGCCTTTACAGATTTTGCTGTTGCAACTGTTCACAACCATTAGTTTCTTCCTCCATTTCAAGGAGTCACATATAGGAATTTTACCACTAGAAAATCTGTAGATGCTATTGTAACCTTTGCAAACAGGATTCATGTGTTCTGGCTGTCCTGCAGACTATTATTGACAAAGACTGCAAACTACACTCTCCCTTCCCTCCAGAAAACTCTTTGTGCCAAGAACCACCTCTTAGAGTATATGTGTGCTGTGCCTAACACATGGGAATGCCCAGTTCTAATTTGTTAAAGCACCATCAGCAGTGATAATAGCAGCAATATAATCCAATAGTAATAATAATCATCATCACCATTGTCTTCTTCATCATTGCTGTCTGTGCCTTGAACATAATGAGAAAGCACCACATTTGTATGGGCATTGCCCTGAGGGAAGTATTTGATAACAGGGCAGCACAAGCAAGTTACCACAAGGGTAAATTAGTACCTGGATTTATAATAGGCAGGGTAGCTTGCAGGGATGGTGGGCTAAGTCCATGCACATGTTATGGGCTCTCATATCTCTCAGTGAAAGTGGTGCTCTACTTCAAGTTTACCACATATTAGCCACGCCTTAGGTCCCTCTTTCAGAAACAAGCATAGAGGGACCCCATTACACTGGCATTGTTTAACAGCCCTTTATCCTAGAAAGTGTTTCTGGATAAGATTTTGACAAGTTTCTTTTTGGATGCATGCCATTCATGCCTCTGGTTGCACTTGCAGCCTTGAAGAGATCTGAGATATATAGACATGCTGCGTGGGAGTTATCCCACCTAAATCTGCACACTTCTCCTGTAGATACCTACATCTGCTCACCACCTCAGCCTCCCCTTTACGGTCTGTGGAGAGGAAAAGACGTTTTTAGGGCCCAGCTCATCTGGCCTATTTCATATGTCTATTTCAAGAGGGAATTTTTCACACCCTAGAAGAGTAGTTCACTGACTGGAGAAGGAACTTGTTGACTAGCTAAGATATAGGTGTCTGTGTTGTACAGATGAATCCACCCACAATATTTAAGGAGATGTGTCACATCCTGTTTCTTCATGAAGCCTGGCACATGTGTATGTCTGTGGTATGTTGTTCCCTGAAAGTATCTTAGTTCTGTGAAGTTTCCTGGCTTGAGTTTTCATGCCAAACCTATATTTAATTGCAAGTCAGCTGACCAACCTATATTTAATTGCAAATCAGCTGATCACAGACTGGTATTCCTATTACCAGTGCCCATCTGCACAGCACTGGCTTTACCCCAGTTGAAAACTGCCCAGTTCTCTAAAAGGCCCTAGGGGCAGCATATTTCCATGCATCAAAACCAAGGGGCAGAGAGCATTGTGGTATCACAATACTCTGGATATATATTGATAAGTATTTATATCCTTACATGCTGCTGAAAAACTTTCAATTCAACAAACTAACTTTTCTTCCATAGAATGGTGCGTGGAGCGGAAATTAGGGATTTTCTTTTTCTCCCACAAATAATTACAATTAGGCATGTATAATGGATGGCCAAAAATTTTCAAGTGAATTTTCCCAGTCTATTTTTTTACCAGTCCTGCTATCTATTCTTGGCTGTCATGATTTGTTCTCTTGCAAGGTGCCTTCTTTTTTTTTTTTAATGTGATCTCAAAGTACAGTAATTTTCAGTTAGAACAATCAATTGAATAAATTACTTCCAAAAATGAACTGGCATCACTCATGTACACTGAGAATCTCAAATATTCAGAAATGGTATCAGGGCCCAAAATTAGTGAGGAAAGTTTTAAAATTCCAATTTTTAAAGTTTGGATTCTTTTAAGTTACCTGATAGGCTGCAGACATTTTACTTTTATCAGATGAATCTTAAAGGATTTTTTTAGCAGACGGATCTTGGGGATTTTTTTCAGAAACCACAAGGATGTGAATTTTTATTTAACTAAACCTCAAAAGCGCACCTGAAAATCCTGACCCTGACAAAACCAGTTAAGCTGGTAACACTGTTGATCCCTTTTAATAAACTTCATAGTTGGTGGATAGGTTGGTAGGACCATAGGTATTATGCCTAAATAGCAGACATACTACTCTAGCAAAGTCCTGCACAGCCAGGTTATGATGCTGCAGCTTGTAATCAGTGTTTCCTGCTGGCTACTGTCATCCCTTGAAGTCTGTGAGCCACCGTTTTCAAGAATTACAAGATACATAAAGAGGCAGAATGGGATGTAACAGATGAATTTGGAAGTTTTTTTGAACTTCCAAGCAGCACTCACTCTGACCTACCCTTGCAGGCAGAGGTTTATTCTTCCCCACGTGCTTCTGATGTATCCCCTTTTCTGAAATACTTCTGAACAGTGGAAAGACTTCCACGTATAGTGAACCTTTTATTATATATCTAGTAAATTCAGGGTGTGCACAGTGAATGGCATCAAACATATCTGTCTGTAGTTTCAACAGCAATAAAAAAAATGCTGTTCATTTTTAGATAAAGAGTTAAGGGCTGTAAAAATACAGCTTCATCCAAGAGAAATATTGACCATCCATTTTCAAGATTTACAGCTCAGAAAAGAAATACTTCATGTAAGATATTAGGGAGTATGCTTTAAAAAACATAAATGTAAGCCAGTCCTGCAAACTTCCCATAGGTCTGGGTTAGCTCAGTAATGAGTAAATTAGACACTTTAGCTAGAAGGAATATTTTTATCATATGAATTCCAATGTCTAATTTTTTTGCTTATTTTAGGAGCCTTTGCTCCTTGTAGAGTGCATACAATCCTCAGTGGGTGATTCTGAAGGTGCCCTTGGCTGTACAAGAAACTTGTGTTGCCCTCAGGCATCTACTTTAAACAAGAAGATATTCTTTTAAGTTAGAGACTGTGGATATTCTCTCTTGAGCAAACTTTCTTCCAGAGCACTGATGGTTTTCATGTTCGACTCATGACACAGTTTTTGATTATTCACATGCAATGGCCTAGTGAACCAAATATTGGTTCCATCTGAGGAAATAAGGAAATTTTTCACTTTGGCTTTTGTGGAGTTAGGTTATGGCTAGCCATCTACTCCATCATCTGTTTTTTTCTGGGGTTTTTGCCTCTCCTCTTCATTTTATTACATTCAAATTACTGATTGCAAGCTCTAGAAAACAGTCACACATTGTTCTGAAATAACATTGTCTCAGCTGTGGTTAAATTTGAAATCATGATTATCCCACTTCTTCCCTGTCCTAACACCATTATGTTTTAAATGTGCTCTTATAACTTGATAGTGTTGTGACAGACATTAAAAGAAAAACTAACAGCCACACAATACTCACAAAATGAGCCCTTGACAGCACCAACACACAACAAATGTTTGTAGATTATAATGTCAATACAAGACAGGTTACATGAAGTGCCTGGTTAGCCCTCCAACTCCCTACCACACGCCACTTTGTATGCTTCTTAAATGCTTTCTGTATTTACTGCAATGGCACAGGACACACAACGCACATCTCTAGCTTTCCTGACGGCTATTCTCCCCTAGCCTCAGCTGTACCCTGCCTTGTCTTCCTCCCTTCCTATCGCCATTGCACTTTTTTCTATTTGGAAACTTGCGAGTGTCTCCCAGTAGAGCCAGTGGCAGTAGTGCTGTTGTCAATCACCCTTGGAAATGATGCATCACAGAAGCCCTTCTCCCTGTCATCTCCAAACCCCATTTGAAACCAAAAACATCCCCGATTGCAAGGCACGAGCTCTGTCCTGCAACGCAGGGCCAGTGCCGAGGGATTGCCATAGGCTGGGGCGGCTCTTCTGGGTACCGAAAGAAAATCTCGGTGGTGCCCGGAGGGATGCGGGGTTTCGCTGTCCCAGAGGGATGCCGGGGCGGGGGCAGCAGGGCCACGGCACTAAGCCCTTTGCCGTCTGTTTCCCTTTCAGCCCGAGCCGCCCTCGTCCAACAAGTGGCAGCTGGACAAGTGGCTGAACAAAGTCACCCCTCACAAAGCACCCATCCTCACCCACCCCGATGGCCCGGCGCTGGAAGCCCACCCGTACTACGGCCGCGTGAAGGCAGAGAGGCAAGAAGGACAGAAGACCCCGGCTGAGGGCCCGGCTGAGCCTCGCAGTGAGGAGAGCCGCGCCGCCGCCGCCGCTGAGGACGGGCCGCGGCCCAGGACCGCCAACAAAGCGCCAGGCAGCAAGGGCAGCCGGCAGAAGTCACCCCTCGCTGCCGACGGCGGGCCGCCGAGGCGGGCAGCAGGGAAGAAAGCACCGCGGCGAGCCGAGAGGAACTCCGCCGGAGACGGCGCCCCCTGCCCCAGCGCAGAGGAGCCCCCCCGGAGCCACGGCTTCCCTGAGGGCGCTGCTGGCGAGGCGCCCAGGGCCCGGCCCGGCGGCGGTGGCTGCAGAGCGGGGCACCGCCGGGAGCCCCGCTCGGCTGCAGCTGGTGAGAAGCGTCGGGCCCGAGGGCCGAGCAAAACGGCGCCCAAATCCAAGGAGTTCATCGAGACCGAGTCTTCGTCCTCATCATCCTCCTCCGACTCAGGCTCTGAGTCGGAGCGGGAGGAGCGCCCGCTGCCCAAGGTGCCAGCGGCAGCCGGGCCTGAGCCGCGGGGTGCCAAGGACGCGGGGAGCGGCACCGCCAGCAAACCCCACGGCGGCTGCAGT
Source organism: Ammospiza caudacuta (assembly GCF_027887145.1). Classification (NCBI taxonomy): domain Eukaryota; kingdom Metazoa; phylum Chordata; class Aves; order Passeriformes; family Passerellidae; genus Ammospiza; species Ammospiza caudacuta. The sequence goes on along the minus strand of NC_080594.1, from coordinate 90,211,530 downwards.
GCCTTTGGCTCTATTAATGCCAGGACTAGTAGTGAAATAGCAAAGGAGCTGGAGGAACAGTTTTACACCCTGGTTCCTTTCGGTAGGAATGAGCTCCTGTCTCCTCTGAAAGACAGTGATGAGGTAAAGTCGCTGTGGGTCAACATTGACTTGGCTCTTTTGTCCAGGATTCCAGAGCGTTTGCCCGAAGAACCGCTGGCCATGAGCGCCGGAGCAAACCAGGCGGCCAGCTTCCCGCAGGGTAGTAGTGCTGAACCCCCCGCAGAGAAGGGTTTACCGAAATCTAGAAGGAAACGCAAGGTGAGCTGCTGGGGAACCGATCACAGGGGTTGGGGAGCCTCCAGCAAGCGGGAGGCTAACACCGCTTGCACCCACGTCCCGTGCTCGATGGCAGCATCTTCTCCAGGCTGGCCTTTCAGAGCTGGGATTTGTCCCTGCTTCCCACGCAGGGACTGGCCAAACCCCGGAGGAAATGCCAGCCCTGAAGGTGATGGAATTCCTGGCCTCGAGGGATCACAGCTCCTTGGAGACAGCTTTGACTGCTGTGTGTGTGCCTTTGCGTGCCTTAGCGAAGGCACTGCCTTTATAGTAGCATAATTTTGTCTCCTGAGGCATCTCTCAGAACCTGAGCATTTGGAAATGATGCTCAGGTCAGCGAAGGGACAACTGTCTGCTGCCTTGTAGTCGACACAGTACCACTGCGTATATGGTAAAAGAAGAGGCAGCATCTTTTTTCCCTTCTGACGGTCAGCGAGAGGCAAGCCCTTCAGTGGCAGACGCGAGCCCTGGCTTTGTGAGGGATGGATTCACAGAGACCTGGGACCTGACTGGTTCTGGATCCTGGATCCTGGCTCCCTCACGCCCTTGGTGGCCCCATTTCCCTTGGGGCTCTAGGTGTAGGAGTAGGACCACAGTCCATTAACTGCCCCCTCCTCAGCAGCACTGTCACCGTGCTTGGGTGGGCACAGCTCTCTGCTCACATCCACCCTTCTGCCCTGCTTCTCCCACTCCCTTTCTGGGGCCAAGGGGAAAGCCCCCTCCACTCCATGGCCAAAGCTTTCTGGTCTGACCAGGCTTTCTGGCTTGTTTGTACTGATCTGCCCCCAAAAGTCATTCTGAACTGGAATCACCATCTGCTCAATTTCTGAACAGTTTTGCTGTGCAACCAATCATCTGTTGCCCTCTAAGCTACTGTCTGTGTGCAGATGGATCTGTATATTTTTTGAGGACCATTTATCTAAAGCAGTCTTCCATATTGTTTTATCTTTCTTCATTTTTTTTGTCCTTCTTTTATTAGTATCTGAATTCCCTGGTTCAAGTGGGAAAGTAGTGGAAACCAAGTTTTATATTGTACCCCTTTCTTTACAGGCTGCCTCTTAAATTTTGTTTTTTAAGACATGGATCAATTGTCTCTGATCCATGTTAGCTGTATACTCAAAGAAAGTATCATCATTTGTAACAAAATGACAGAAAACACCATCCCTGAGTTGTTGAAATATTTTTGGATCTGTAGTAAATCCAAACCATAAAAAATTATTACTTTTTTCTTCACTCAGTGTGAGAATGAGGAAGAGTGCAGAGACATCAAGAAGACCCACTTAGAGCGAGAGAGTTCTTCACGATTAGCTGCCTCTGCCCAAAGCATCACAACAGCAAATCACTGCAATATGAATGAAAATAGGTAAGATTTTTCCTTCTTAGTTACCACTGAATCATACAACTAGTTGCAGTTTATTGTTAGGTGTTATTTTTTTCCTTTCCTTCCTTTATTTTTTAATGATTGCATTTTATGTTGAAAAATTAACCACTGCAGTCTCTGTTCTTCTGGTTTAATGATGAAATTAGTAGCTCCTGACACATTCATGTACTTGCATTTTCGTCCTGTTGCACAAAGAAGTTGTGAGCTCAAGTGTGAGGCTCATGGAACAAGTAATTATAGTTAGAGCAGTGTGATTGTCCAAGACATATTCCCCAACACTGTGCTGTAGGCAGCAATTCACATATACAACCATCTTATAGCCCTTTCTTAGACTTTCTTTGCTTTCTTTACTTACAAGTTGCAAGCTTTAAGTCTGGCTGTATAAAAAGAATTATATATCAGCTCTGTGGAAAAGATTGAAAAAATATTCATAACAATGCCTGCAATACTCAGCTCCAGAATATATTTGAGAATCAGTATTTTTGAGATTACAAGCATTCCATTCTGTGTAATTAGTAAGTATTCCAGGAGAAGGAATTTAAGACTTTTTAAAAAGTGAGATTTTCAAAGGATATAGGGCATGAAACAAAAAATGAATATTTAGCATTTACTGGCATGGTTTATGCACACAGAGCCCTATCAATGTCAGAGCAATCACACTTGAGTTTCTCTGGGGGCTTCCAGCAGTCAAACTTAGACATGCACAGTTTCAGAGTTCAACTGCATGCTGCTTGGTAAATGCTGGTTATCAGTATTTTTTTTTTTTTCTGGTAGTATCAGGGTACTTCTTGGGTTGAAACTGCTACAAAATAAGAAAGAAAATATTTGTATTTATTTAGTAGGCTTTTCTATTGTACACATCTTTGATGAGATTGAGTAATTCTTGTCATTAATACTGGAAAAAATCCGAAAGAAAACTGATATATATAGTGTTTAGTCAAAAATATGCATTCAATTTCTTTGTCTTGACATGTCACATATGTTTCATGAAGTGAAAACAATGCCCAGAACAGTTCCTTTCTTGTGGGTGGTTGCATGCAGACATGCTGTTCCTGTTACCCCAGTGTCATATGTTTTATGTTGCATTAATTTTCAGAGACTAGCATGGCTGTCATAGCTTGCTGTGTCACAGGGTTAATTCTGTGCCTCCTGGAAGCAAGACAACAATTTGTGTTTTTCTTGACATTATATTTAGTACTTCCAGTAGCAACTGTGTATTAAGAGGAACAAAGAGTTTCTGAAATGTACAGTTGCCTCTCAGTTCCTGCAGTTGCCTCCTGGTGTGCTCTGCTTCCAAGACCTTTCTGTGGTTTGTGCCACAGTGTAGGACATGATTTCAAATGCTGATTATTCCCACACCTGAGGAAGGGCTACTGAGGCTGTAACTAAACCAGCAGTGCCTCCTGGTCCTCTTGCAACCAGAATCTGCTCATGCTGGCACATCTCTCCAGTTACACCATGCCTCTGAGGTTCTCCTGTAAATACACTCAAAAAACTTGTTTGAAACCAAAACTCCTTCTCCTTTTCTTTTTCCTTTCTCTTTCCCTTTTCTTTTCTCTTTTTCTCCTCCTGTCTCTTTTACTTACCCTTTTTCTAGTTTATCTTTCTTTTTCTCTGTTTTTTCCTTCTTTTATTTTGGGTTTTTTTTAACAGAGTAGTATTCATCTGCCAGTAAAGCCACCCAGACAGTTTTGGCAGCACAGCTGAGGCTGGTAGCAGTGAGAGGAGCAAGACCACCTTCAGCTATAAGTATTTTCTGCTGTGGAATTACAGACTGAGAGGCAGACTAAGATCCTGTTTGACAAGAAAGGCTGCAGGCTCAGAGATACCCCAATCTCTTGCACCTGTATCAGATCCACAGTCTGCCCATTCCCAGCAGATCACAGCTCTGACAGTTCTCTGCTGTAAGTTGTTCTGCATGGCCTCTCAGTATAAGATTTGCTGCTCACACTAAGTTTAGGTGGGCCTTACTCAGTGACCAAAGGCCATGTGTGCAGCACAAGTAGAAATTTCAGCTACTCCTCAAAGTTCAGGGCTAAGCTTTTGAGGGTTGGGTATACTTCCAAAGAGCCATGGCTTGCCTTGGATGCTTTGGGCCCACACTTTGACAGTGATATATAAACATGGGCAGCCAAGGCATGAGTTTATGTTTGAAAAGAGGAAAAGAAATGACAGGATCAGCCTGCACATTCAACATAATGCCAAAGATGTTCTTTTTCTTAGGAGGAGGAGAGGGGCACAGTTGTCTGTCTTTCACACTCGGTGTCTTGCTTTCATAAACACCAATTGGTCATTAAAGCAAAAGAGTTGACATGGTGTTTTAAAGGTACTATGCCATTTGAAACAGTAAAGGCTCTGAATTACAATTCATGGCTTCTTTTACAGCTACTTTGTAAAGACTTGCCAGATAAATGGACAAATGTATGATAAGAGCACATTTAATTAGCTCTGTTCCCTGAAATTATGTGCAGAAATGAAGTATGGTTTTTACTGTATTCTTTTTTGTGATTCCATTAAGTGTATATTGTCTGATACAGTAACTATAAAGAACTGAGAATTGTCCATAAAAAGTAATAGGCTGAATAAAGGAGAATGTGACAAGGAAAGGTATAGTGTTAAAATTGTCTTCCTGACCTTAATCACAGTTTTAGTCTTAATGCCAACTATCTTCTTAAAATAACTTGCATTTTTTTTGTGTGTTGTTTTAAGACTTTCAGCTAATATTTTCTTCAAATTAATGCATCTGAAGTTTATTTCTGGGCATATTTTTAAGGTTTCTGTCTTCTCACCCAAAACTTCTCCCAAATAAATGAAAGCTGAAAATACTGTCAGTGTTACAGCTTTCTGCTTTAAGTGATAGATCAGTTCCCATTTCTCTGTGTCTACTGTTTGCATATGTTTCCTTTTGTCTGCATTATCAGCCTATCTTTCTTTATCTTCAAAATCTGTATTAGATTAGTATAAACAATGCTACCAAAGGCTAGGCACTGAGCACAAAGACAAGCCAGTCATCTTTAAACACATTTCCTGTTTTAGTTCACATATGGTTTTATTGCCATGGCTTATAAATTGTCACCTGTAATGGTGAAATAGGGCTCCATAACCTGAACTTACACTTCAGAGCCTAATCTTCATCTCCAGCTATCCCTTAAGAAATGGTGAGCAAGTAGCCATTTATCTCTGTATTTTTTTTCAAGTACTCTGATACAGACTTTATATTAACTCCGGAATGACAATTTGCCTTGAAGGGAAAGAGAAGAAACATGATACAAATTTGTAAATGAACTCTTGGTCCCAATACTGTGAGCTCGTTTCCAGATACCAATAGACTTTATCCTGCCAGCAGGTTTTAAATTCAAAGTTTTGGTAATATATAAAACATTTACCTTTCTCAAAGCCAGCTTTGTGACACTCCATTACTGTAATTTCCATTTCCAGCTTGGCAATACCAGTAAATAAAAATGAGAAAATGCTTCGGTCACCCGTCTCTCCCCTCTCTGATGCATCAAAACACAAATATTCCAACGATGATTTAACTTCCTCCAGCAGACCTAATGGCAGCAGTCTATTACCTTCAATCTCTTCCAGCAAAAAACATAAGGGTGAAATCCAGTCACAGCCACATCCTGGGGACTTCAATGTAAGTGTATGCTGTTGTTCACAATATAAAGCTTAGCAGTGTATTTTCCACTTTGTATTGCAGTCTGTGATAGTTTTGCAGTATGATATGCAAAAAAATAGAAAAGTTGTAATAATGAATGTTATTTTCTAAGTTCAGCTTTTCTGGTTTGGAGTTTAGCAAGGCATAGAAGAAAGAAAAGAGGGCAGGCTGTAACACAAGCAAATAGCAAAGGCTACATAAGCAAAAGGTAAAAGCTAATGGCCCAAAACAAATGGTTTTAGGCGTCCAGAGCATTGCTTAGGCATGATGCAAGCCCTCTACATTCATGGTGCATAAGGCCCCTTCTGTATAAGGGCTCACTCAGCCACTGCCTAACCATGGGTGTGCCTGCAGACAAATTCTTCTGTCTTAGAACAAACTTCTTCAGATTCTGCTTATACCAGTGACAGCACCAGCCTCACAGCTCAGTTCCATCAGAGTTGTATTCATAACCTTATCAGAGAGTCTTGCTCACACCAAGTGTGCCCAGAGCACTCTTCCAGATAAGGCTGTACTACAACCCTGCATTGTGGCCTCTGCCTTCAGAGCACAGAGAGAGAGGAGTAGATGCTTCCTCCATTTCTGCATGAGTTCTGTGATTAGAATGCTAGAGTGAACAGCATTAGCTCTTTTTATTGAGGAATTTCCATCTCTCTCTCATCTGATCTTTTAAAATCATGTCCTACCCTCCAGCCTACAGAACTGAGAGTAGGTGATCAAGGGCAGACTGCTGTCAGCTCCTCCCCATGACACTGTTGTGCTTTGTGTGAAATACCTAGAAGAAGCAATTTGGATACCATCATCTTGGTGCCCACTGCTGTAGCATCTAGAGAAGCTGTTGAGGCACTCTGCTGCCCATGCTTCTCTCCTTGCTACAAAAGCCATTAATGTTTCTTATTCTGTATCTATCTGCTGTGTTCATTATTTGATGTAAAAGAGGCTTCAAAACCCTAAGTATTAGTGCCTAAGCAACTAGGAAAACAAGCTACCTGAATTGTTGCAGTGGCATCTTCCAGCAATTTTTGCTGTGGGGATAAGTGGTCCCCTTTTATCTGTTAAGCATATATGTTTATACTTTTTTTTTGAGAGCAGAGGAGGAAGTAGTAAATATAATCTTAATTTTGGACACATTTTCAAAAACAGGTTACCATAAATTGTGTTTTCCAAGAATATCTCACAGATGCTCTTGGTAAATTGAAAAAAACCAATTACATAAAATACTCCAGTAAAATGTCCTTTAACATATTATAGTTATTAATTTATTTTTCATTAATTAAATATAAAGTTTTAAACACGCAAAACATAAAGTTTTAACTTGCAAAATATAAATTTAGAAGTTTATAACCCATTCAGAATTATAATTATGATTCTTCACTGGGTATCTTGAAAATAATTCAAATTCCCTCACAGGCAAATGTGCTGGAAATCAAAAGTAAAAGGTGATTGCTTTATGATCCACACCCTTAGCAAATGCATTTCGCTAAGATTTTCTGCATAGCCCAGCAATGCACCATTTGGTCAACATTTAACAACCTTTGCAATAAAATTCTTATGTATCTGGTTATTCATCTGAAAACTTTAGCCTGATGAGCTGATCTGAATGTGCCCCATATAGAAGATGAGAGCTCATGAACTATAAATGTTAAACTTAGCTTTCTTTTATCCCATGTTCCAGCATGGCATCCAGCTGGCAGGCCCAAGTAGTCCTTCAAATATCTGTGAGAACTTGCAAGCAAAGCTTGCCCGCAGTGGGCATTTATCCATTTTGAGCTTTTTTCCCCATGCCCCTGGTGCCTTTCTGCCTCTTACCTGACATTGGAATAGCATTTTTTGGCAGTGGTTATCAACCCAAAACCACCTGGTGCCCTCTGTTTTGCTCCATACCAGTGCACAGTAGCCCCCACAGCCGGTCATGGTGGGATGAAGGTGCTCAGGAGGCCACATGAACAACAGGGCTGCAGCTGGGGGACTGCATGAGACCCTGCCAAAAGACATGTGCTTCCACTGCAGCACAGAGAAGTGACCTTTCAAGCTGATCAGGGAGCTCTGGAGCACAAAGAAACCTGGACTACAAATTCATCCAGCACAGGCACATCACCAGTGTACTGTGAAACGAGTCAAACATTGGCCGTGCTCTCCTAAGCAAGGCACAATGCTTGGTTGGAAGCTGAAGGCCAGAGGTATAACTTAATCTTCTAAATGACAACAGATCTATTCTTTAATAATTTCACTTACTGTATTTCAGAGTATTTTGATAGTTACTAATATTTCAGCTCAGTTTCTGCTGTGTATCATATTGAAACTCAAACCCTTTACAAAGTGCTCTGAGCAGTATCTGTGAATTTGTGGCCATCAATGTCAGGACACTTACACATACTCCCTGCTGAAATAGCAGGAAAGTTAACTTCCAATTTACAACACAATCCAAAGACTCTCTGGTTTTTGTTACTTGGGGTTTTTTAAGTTATTAGCCAATTCCTAAATGTCTTATCTACTGTTTGTTGTCTAGAAAGCAATTCACATCAATTCAGAAAATGTTCTTCTCTGCAATAAGCCACAGTTCCAGACAGAGCCTTGGTCACCTCTGTCCACCACACCCAGGGACTGCAGAAGAACAAAGCTTATCTTTGATGATATGTGAGTATATATGACTTTAAAATAAAGAAAACAATAGCATTCAAAGAGAGAAAAATACAATTTGTCCAACAGGAACTGAGACATTGCATGCAGTATTACAGTAATACTGTACATTGAGAAATGAATGAGAAATACTATATAAATTATAATTAATTTTTCATCATAAATTAAGTTTCTAAGCACAGAATAGTAGAATGCATAGAATCATGGAATCATAGTATGGTTTGAGTTTAAAGGTACCTTAGAGATCACTGAGTGCCAATTCACTCCTTGGGAAGGGCTGCCCCCAACTAGACCAGGTTGCTCAAAGCTCCGCTCAGCCTGTCCTAGAACACTTACAGATAGGGATAACTCCACAACTTCTCTGGGCAATGTTTCCATACTGCACCTCACAGTAAAAAATTTCTTCCTAACAGCTAATCTAAACCTACCATCTTTCAGTTTTGAGTCACTTCCACTTGTCCTGTCAAAAGCCCTTGTCAAAAGTCCCTGAGCATCAGGGAGCAGTGAGGAGTGGCTGCTCCCTAAAGGACAGGGAGCCAAGAGCCAGGATGGAGATTGCAGCTGGCAGGGGTCCAGTCCCACAACACCCAAGACAAGTGAGAGGGCAAGCCTGAGGCTGGAGTCATCCCTGAGCCTTGGCAGCTGCTGCTGTCGTGGCTACTTCTGCTCAGCTAAAGGTATCACAAAGGCAGGGGGAACAGGAAGCAGCAAGGGTTAGCATGAGTATCTGGAGGGATAACTGGCCCTCCCCACTTCCACTTCATTCTTCACATATTCCTTGCTCTCCTCCTCTTAAAATAATCTAAGCTTCTAACTGTCTTTATTTTTGGTAAATTAAAAAAGCTGGTTTGTCTCCAAGGTCATTTAGGACATAGTATTATTTAGTGAATATAATGGTGAAACTGAAGGTTGAAATCCTAGATCTAGAAAACCCAGATTCTTTTTGATTGGTAGTGTTATGACCTGTAAATACTGATATTTGGTTTTGGGTAGTGTAGAAGAGGTTCTGTTCAAGGTATGCCTCAAACTGCCTGAAGCTCTGAGCTGTGTGCCCTTGACATATTTTTCATATTTCCAGACTTTCACCCATGACATCTCAAACTCCTTTATACCAAAGGAAACCCTGGGATAACAAACAATGTGGTTTCCTTAGGAACTGCTTTCTAACAAAATTGTGATTTTTAATTTATTATTATTATTATTGTTGTTGTTGTTGTTGTGGTTGTTGTTGTTATCATTATCGTTATCATTATTGTTATTACTGTTGTTGTTATGCTTGTTCACACTATATGGTCTCAATGCTAACTAGCAAGACAGCAGCCTCTCATAAAAAGAAACCATGTTTCCTACTATAAGGTATAAATTCCTGTGGACTTCAGAAGGATATGGTCAAGAGAAGAGGACTAGTGAGATTAATTTTTGTGTATATTCATGGCAGTCGTAAGCAGATGTAAGCTGAATAAATGTAATCATTTTTTCCACCTCTTTTGGAGAAAACTCCCCTGTGTATACATTCTTATTCACCCTCTTTCTCCACCTCCCTCCATGTTTTTAACTCTTGGTATACTTTTTCAACAATCTCCATTGAGGAAACATGAAACTGTTTATAAGTACTACCTAACTCTTCGTATCTCTTAAAATCTCTGTCATCTATAATTCACTTGCAACTGCTCAATTTTTTCTGCAGTTTAAACAAGTACATACAAGGCAGAAAAGTGTCAGAGTGTCTGATAAAAGTCAAAATTGGAGGATGTACTCATCTCTGGATTAGAAAAAACATAGAAACAGTTACAACAAAGCTATTGTGTCTTCATCTGATTTTCCCTCAAGCTGCCAACAAACAAACAGAAAAAAAAGCAGGGGGGAATGGTTTGTTTTGTTTTTCCCCTAGGATATAGTCATAGGAGATCTGCTTTGGTCACCATCTCTATCATTTGAGGCTTTTATCACCAGCTTTCTCCATTAGTGTTACAAGTGATTCCTCTGGCAAGCATCTCCAATAAAACTGTTTCATCTTTTCAGAGAGAGACACAATTAAACTGTTCATGTGTAGTGCCTTCCATGTAGAATATCCCCAAGCAACTTGTAGACCACTAAAACAAAGTCTAAAAAGGCAAAAAAGATAAAACACAGAGGCAAATATGTCCTAATTTGGCCTTAAAAGCCAGAAACAGTTAAATGCCAGTTGTGCTAGCTAGAGGAGGGAGCTTGTCAAGTACTACAGCTGTCATCCACAACTTGTAGCTGGGATACACCACCAGAATACCAGCTACACTGGATCTTCTTTCTGAAATTCCTGTGCAGGGGAGTCACTGAAATGTAGCAGATTAGACTGGCTGCAAATGTTAAATGTCAACAAATTTGAGTCACATGTTAGAAGGATCAAATTAAATATGGCAGCCAGCGCCTTTCAAATGTGTATATCACCACAGCAGAGGATTTGAAGGAATGCAATACAGTAGGTCTAAATTATGTAGTAATCCTAATGGCAGCATTTGTCCTAAATGATGCCTATGAAGTATTTCATCTCATAATCCATGAAGTTCTGAATTACTGTAATCCAGCCATGGCTTTAAGGTCTTAATTTTAATCAGACTCTAAAGTTTTAAAGAGACTAAATCCCTTATATTTGATTTAAAACAACAACTAATTTTTTTGACCAGTCAGTGTCTCTTTACTGTATTCTCAATTTATTTTCTCCAGATCATTGACAACAGCTGTCACTAGCAATAAATTGGAGCACAAGTAGGTCAGTAAAAAGTATATCTTGCTTGGCAGAGTGCTGTATACACATACACTGCAGTATAACAGTAAATATAGCTAACAGTCTTCAAAAGACAGGCAAAAGTCTCCTTCCCCTGGTTTGCCATTGTTTGCTGGTGAATCTGAATATACTTAGAGGTACCCAGCATGCCACATGTGTCAATGACATCAATGCCGTATCCAGTAGTAATTTTTAGTAAGATTTCCTGGATTTTTGGTGACTTCTGACTCCATAAAGAGAACATTTTCAAGGCTACATAATAATGCTTCAAGGCATATTGAGTCCTTCTGTGATTTCACTGAATAATAGAATTCCCAATAACTGCATTTAGGAACAAAGTCTGTTGTCCTTGAAGTGCTAGGCATAGACATCCTGTGGGTGCCCAAGGGCACCCTCAAAATACTGCTTATGTGGTATAAAGAAATAGCAGAGTGTACCCAGCTTCCCATCTTTCCTTATAACTAAATCAGAACACGCTCCTTGAGATTATTTTTTTACTTGAATTTTGAGTTATAATTTCAAACTTGGAGTGTTCTTTTTCTTCACTTACATTTATTTTTCTTCTTTTCTTGCCTTATAGGATCAAGGTAATACATCTTGTACAGCATTTTTTTATAAGTTCATATTTTGTTGCATGTCTCTTCCACCTCTATGGGTTTAGGTGCTACAGACATCCATCAGCTATTCATTGTCCAAGGGACATACTCTGTAGTGAGATAGAATTCTCGTGTTTGTTTGCCAAACAGTAAACCACATACCCAGAAAATATTCACCTGTAAAGGTGTTACATATAGAGCTTATGAAAATAACTTCCTGGCACATCTCTTTGTTTTGACTTGAACTCCAAGTGTCTCATTTTCAGTCTTCTCTTCCTTGTTATTCGTCCTTAAAGTGGAAAGAAAGTGCTCTTAGGTTGTGACTCATACATCTGGAAGTGATCTTACTTGAATTGTTCAAAATGCCTTAAGGATTCCTGAAGTATTTGGATGTACTTTTGCAGTGTTGAACACATCCTGAGGAGGACAGTTCAGGAATAAAGAGTGGCTCCTCTTTCTTCTCATCAGAAATCTAGAAAATAACTAGTCAGACCAGCACCTATGACACTACGTTCCTCACAAATTCATATGCCTACTGTGGACTGCTCTGAGTTTCTTGGCTTTAGGGGATTTCAAGACTTGGTCTGACCCTCCCAGTCTTCCTCTTCTTCCCTTCTTACTCATGGCACTGAATTTCTCACATGTGTGCTGACAATGAGAAAATAACATTAGACATGCCAGACACTGCCTCCCATGATTAGATAATTTAGCTGCCTGCTCTCTGCAAGACCACAGGTCACCTTTTAAGGGACACTTTATGAGGGCTTGTTTTGGTGGGAAACTGATGCTTCATCAGCTCTAGCTGGAGATTTTCAGGGTATAGAATTTTTAGTCCCTATCATCAAATGAAAGCCAGAGCTGTGGACCTCTTTTGAAATTAGCGGCATACATGTCCCTCCTCTGCTACTGTAGGCAAGTGGTTCAGCAGGCTTATGTTCATATGATTAAACTGTCTTCACTCCCCAAAACAAACCACATTCACTGTCTCCTGAGAACAGTCCCCAGCCCATGCTGCCCCCAAGCTGTGCCCAGGCATTGCCTGAGCTCAAAACTATGCCAGGGAGAATATTAGCAATTACACAGCATGGATGATCAAATGATAAAGCTGATATCCTTGCCCTCCTTATTTCACTTGCACAGGCACAGCCAAGGAATGAATGGTTCTTTTGACAGACTCGGGTCTGAAATAGTCTCTGAATATTTTGCTACTTATGAAAGATAATTTGTTTGTATCAATTAATTTTAATGTAGCTTTTTCTAACTCTACAGATTGACTAGAAAATATATTCAGTCCACTGTAAATCATAACAGTAAGCAAGGTAAGGGTCTTCTAATCAGGCTCAGCAAACACTCCTCCAGGTTCCAGAAGCAGAACTGAGTTTCACAGATGGAAGAGAACAGTCTCTTCCACTGATCTCTCCCAGTCTTTCCTCACCTCTGCATGGTGAGCCACGAGCAGATGTCTGCAGTGCATAACGAAGACAGTCCAAACCCTGCAGCTCTTTGTGTAGTCAAAGTCTCACACTGAATATGAGGAAGTCTCATCTAACTTCCCATTGTTTTTGCTGTTCTACCACATCTCTGGTTCTTGTCAGAGCTTGTTTTCCTTAGGTTTTGTTTCTCTACTAATATCTACAAGCCCTTTGCAGTGTAACTGTGGGTTTGTCTGCTTGTGCTGGATCACAGAATGGTGTGGGTTTTCATCATGCTCAATGCCAGGATTCATGGATGGGATGTGGAAAAGGTAGTCTAATGCCTCTGTCTGAGGTTTAATTCCCAAGACAGCTTTGCTGTCCTTGTGGCAGTGGAAAATAACTTTACATACATTTGAAGAATGGGCTTCAAGTCCATTTTTAACAATATAGTTACCCAGAAGTTTCCCTTTTAGACTGAAATTGCCCTAGGGTGCAAAGGCTGTGATTCCTCAAGGATGCATTAGAGCTTTCCTGATCATTCCTTCAACATATAAAGGATATTTTCATCTTTCAGTGATGACAAACTACACTGGCAATAATCATAATCTCTTTAGAGAATCAAAGGTAGACCATTCAAACTGATTTTTACCCTGGGAATACCCTGTTCATTTTGAGAACCAGCAACAAGAAGAGGGGCTGTGATAATTTAACACACATGAGGAACATCAATCCCCAAAATCCTTATCAGATGTCTTCCTGGTCTTTAGTGCCTGGTTATGATTTCTTTCAAATCCTGTGAGTACTGAAGTGTCTCAGACAGGCTCCACAGGACAGGATCCTTGGATAGGGTCTTTGTTCCAGGATCACCTGCTTCTTTCAGTGTAGACACCCCATTCAGTGACTCAGGCTTCACACGTACTCTCACACAACAGTTTCACCCACACCTTGTCTTCTCCCTCATCAGAGCTGGAAACATCAGGTGGACCCTCTCCCAGAAATGCCTTTCTGCCTTTGCTTTACAGATGCTTCTTGTGAATTGAAAGTGTGGCATTTTAAAACAAAATAGATCTGGACTACTGTGGTACTGCCCTGTCTCTGTAGGACTGATCATAAAGGCTGTCACTCCAACTGCAATTAGCTTCAATCAGAACATCTATTTAACATACACGGAAAGAGACAAAATTGTAGTTTATCTGCAAGCAAACAGTGTTTTCTACCTCTACTTTTAAAACAGGAAAGTTTATTCAAGTCCCTATTGTGAATATTTGTTTCATTCCTCTCTGTTCACTTGTACACTTTGCCCTTGTGTGTTTCAGTCTAGATATTGATTTCACATGGAAATCTTTAAGTCATGAATCTGGGTCACGCACAGGAATTTGTAGTAGATTTTGACTCTTTCTCATGTTCTCCTGTATTTCACTACACTGACATAGTTAGTCAGGGGCATTTTGCATTTTTGCCAAAATAGGAGTCCCCACTCACTTTTATCCTTCTGCATTTTATTTCCATTAGATGCCAGGCTTTAATTTTGTCTGCTATTTTTTGCAACAGTAACTCCCTCTCTAGGTATCTGTACTATTCATCTATTCATCTTATCTAAGCTATTGACCTTGTTATACTAAACCCAACAAGATAGTAGTTGTGTAATTGTGTGATTGGGTAAATTTTTCTCACATTTTGGCCCAACTCCAATCAGATCCTTTGTTCCTATCTTTCTGAAATGCCTATAGTACTATATTTAAATGGCTCAAGATTTATCTCCCTGCCCCCTCCACTTGCATGCTCCTCTGCTGAACTTCCAGGTTTGCTGGGTCTGCCAGAGTGACCATGAGACTTCCATAGAGCTGGGTGCCCACTTTGGCAGTGCCGTGGGCTCTCCCTCAGCCTGTGTGCCACTATGTGTGCCATGCCTCAGACACAGCAGTGCCACATCCCATAAAACAGCATTTATTTCAAGTGGTAGAATGGGCAGGAGGCTATGATCCATCAGGGGAGAGCACTATTTTGTATAGTAGCACCTGCTGAGCTCTGTCATTCACCCAAAGATGAACACCCTTATTTATGACCCAGCATGTCAAACAAGCTCCTGACACATCCTGTTACAACAGCAAATAGGCTGTGTACACCTGCCTTTCATGTTATGTGGTTTTCCTGCTCTTACAGGATTTTCTTCTCCTAGACAGAAAGTTCAGGGCATACTGGCACAGCTTCAAAACTGCTCATGGGTTCACCCTGGCTAGCTAATTTCTTCTGATTTGCCCCTAGCTCTGATCATATTTTAAAGTTGCTCATTTTGCTGTTCTACTCCTTTCCAACACATTCATTTTTTAGGGTTTAGATTACTAAAGTTGTGAAACTGCTCCTATATTTAGAATGATGATTTAAGCTGCTTTCACTATATGCAATTGTTGTACACTGAGGAAGCACTAGCTTGTTTTTTTACAACACTTCAGCAGTATTATCTCTGAAGGGTATTAAAATATGCACTTGGCTGCATTTATGATGTTTAATTGAACTTTTATTAGGTTTTTTTAATGTATCCTCATAAAGCACCATACAACAGTAAGAAATAATGTACAAGTGGTAGATTATGTAAATGAAGCAGAAAATGCTATAGTTTAGTATTTAGTTCATATAAAATATAAAAATTAGATGAAAAATGTGGTTTTGAATGCAGTATAATTAAAATTGTATATTGGAGTCTAAGCTACACCATGCTCTGTAAATACCAGTGGCTCTCCTGACTTCCAATGAGATTTTGCAGAGGATGCTGATAAATTACTGTACAAAGTAAGGCTTTTATTGATTCACTTTGTTTGATTCTCTTCCCATTTTTTTATTGCATGAGTTTACACTTTTGCAATTATCCACTAAACTGGAGTAAATTAAATTCAGAGGAGGCAACAGAAGACAAAGGTGGCGGAGATGAACTGTAATGGCACGGAGCTAAATAGGATGAGAGAAACATACACAGACAGGCATTCACCTGGGTAGTGGTGACACCACTCTTAGGAGCTCAACAGCCTGGAAATTCTGAAAGGCTGCTTCTGGCAGAGGAGTAATTCCAATGCCCGCAGCCATCTCACCTCACGCTGGGATCCCGCGCAACATAACAAGCAATGGATACGCTGTCCTTCCTGCTGGTTTTCAACAAGCTCCCAGGGAAAGCGGTGCCAAGGCGAGTGAGAGAAGTACTGGACAGTAGTGGATTGTTTGATAAATTTCATCCTGGATTCAGCCACAGCCATGCTACTGAGGCTGCCCTTGTCAAAGTCATAAATGGTTTGAATGCCACTGCTGAAAAGGAAGCCTGGCCTTGTTTGTACTATCAGATCTAGCCGTGGGGGGGTTGTTCTGTAAAAGGCTGGATTCTGTTGCAGTGCCTAGGTGACTGCCTAGTGTTGACTGAGAATGCGTTGAAATCGTTCCAGCGGTACTTGATTGCTTTCCCCAATCAACAGAGTAGGGTAAATTCTCCTCGAGAGCAGCCAGTTTCACATAATGACACTTGATCCCAGGGAGAATTCACCAGCAGCCTGACTTAGCTGGCTCTAATGCTCTACGCTCTTTCTCTTGCCATTCAGAGAGATATATGAGATGCATTATAGCAGTGTATTAGAACTCCTTTTTGACTTTGTTGAAGAGGACTATATTTCTAAAAGTACCAACAATCAGATATTCACAAACAAAAGACTTTCTTGTGCAGTTTAATAGAGATAAAACATTTGTTTCTACCTGTTAATTTGAAGTCGGACTTCTTTTTAATTTTTTTTAACCAGAGGTCTGAATTCTGTTTGTAAATCTGGAGTGAAAGTGCTGATGCCCATAGATTCATATAGTTGTAACTAAAGAGGAGAATGTGACCCAATTGTCTGAAAACCAGAAGTCACTGAATAAGTTCCCTTGCAACTTCAGTTTACATTCATGACCAGTAAACATAAAGAGTCTCCAGTGCTGCTTCTGCTACTCATAGGCACTCCAGTTCTACCAGTAGCCTGGTACCAGATTTTTTTTTTTATTCTCTTGGTTCTCTGGCTGTGGCAAGGATGTGGTCTGCACGTGGGTTGAATTTTTTTTCTGTTCACTCATTTCTCCAGCTATAGCAAGGCTGTGATCTGCAGGGGGATTGCAAAGTTGAGACCAAAGACCTAAAAAAGGTTTTAGCCACAGATCTTTCTGAATCTCATCAGTGGGAAAACACACTTACTTTTCCTCAAAATGCCTCTCATCAATAACATATAGTATCTGAAATTAGCATCCAGTGAGATTACCTCTAAAATCTCCAGTCTGAGATTATCACCAACATAACTAAATAGGTCAAGCTGCAGAGGAGATTTGCATGGACCTTCATGTTTGTAGCAGGCATGGGTTCTTGGTCACTATAACTTCAGAATCTTTAAAATCAGAATATGGCTAACAACCTTCATAGATAAAAATATGCAGTATGCAAAAGAGCAATCCAGAGTAATTAATTTGTGCATCAATTTTCTCATGTGTCTGCATATGTCCATGAGCTTGGGCAGCCTCTTATCTTCAAGGAGCCCATAAAAGAGAGTGTTTTTCTTTTTTTTTACTTCATGACATAATAATTTAAACTAGCATCCTGAATGTAAAAAGACAGATTATGTTCATGAGCAGTGAGAAGCTAAACAAAACTGAACTTGAAACCCCTTTAACTCTCATTTAAAAAAAACAGTAAATAATTAAATTAAGCACTCCTTTTTGTTACTAAAATGAAACAAAAACATACATTGAATCTATTGGACATTTCAGCTTCCCATTTGCACCTAACATGCACATCAGTTATCTGAATAGAGAGGTCATAAACATGGAGCAATAAATTGAAGAATAGTATTTCATAGGTGGCATAAAGATATCAGAATTTGACTTGGCATGTTTATTAACAATACTGAACAAGTTCTGTTTAGGAAGCTAATAAAAATGATACCCTATTTTTCCCAATGCATCTTAATTTCTGCTAGGCATGTCCTGATTTTTAAATCAATCTTATATTTTTCCTATGGAAATACCTAAATGTTCACATGGAGAATATATTTATGCTTTGCTTTAAAATGGCATTTTAATAGCTTCTTTTTTTATATTAGATTTTGCAAGTAGCTTGGTACAAACCAATGATTTCAGTTTCTGTGTTATGCTTAACCATCCCATAGCAGGGCCCTCAATGCAAGTCTCCTTGGTTCAGGATCTCCTGCTAATAATACCTTCATTGCTAATCATAACTCAGGAGAATAAATCCTGCTGCAAGTTGAAAGCCATTTTACAATTAACGTATAAATAAGTCGACCATAATTACATTGTGTTATCTCACTTTGTTTTTACAGCCTCTTACCATGTTTCAGACAAGAAAATTAGGCACGGGAGGGAATGTTTGAGAGGATGTATTTCAATGACCTGAGTTTGACAGGCTCATATAAAAGTTCATCACTTTCATCATTTCAGAGAGATGAGACTTGGTTTGTTGATTTGTTCTACTTGGCTTTGCTTTTTGCTCTTCATAGTAAACCACCCTCCCTAGGTCATTGCACAAGACAAAGAGAGACAGAACTTAACATTTTTTTAATAATTCTTTCAGTGTTTCTGAAAGCATAGCTATTTTTCTGCATCAAGCTAAGACTGTTTCAATGTGTAATATTTTATAATAGACCAAGACCAGTTTCAGATGGTTCTTCTTATTAAGAATGTCTTCTGGGGCATAGTATTTGCATTGGCAGTAGATTAGGAGATACTAGGACACAAACTTGTCTAGTCCCCTTTCAGACCTAACTGGTAGAGTAAGCTGGGGTGAAATTTCACTCTGCAGGAGAATAGTATTTAACAGAAAGTTGGAACAAAGGAACTGCTTTTCATATCTACAAGGTTTTTAGGACAGAAATCATTCTAAACTAGCCAGACTTTGAATTTCATTTCTATCTAGTTATATTTAGCATTTCTTCTCTTCAAAATAAGGTTGAGTAACTTCCTCTGATGCAATAAAATGTCCTTAAAACCGTGTGCACATAAATAGAAGGAAACAGACTGAGTAAATCTACTGTTCAAATAGCCTTATGTTCTTGAGGAGGTTATATAGCTCCCCTCTTCTGTCAAGAGGTTCCCTCATGCTCCCACTTACCTCAGTTATGGATCTGAGCATGTTCTTACTGCTATGAGCACAAATGTTTTACTCATCCGTCCCACTTCACTTTTTAGATCTGCATCTTCTCTGACTTACACAAAACATTTTGTTGAATACATGTGCTCAGAAATCCCAATTTCAAGGGAAAAAATTTAGGAATATGAATTTTTTGGGCTGGGATAGTCTCAAGGCCTTTTCTGCCTCTCACCCCTCACCTCCAAGAGGGAAGTTGGGGTTGCACAAGGAGTTGTGAGGGGACACAGCTGGGACAGCTGACCCCTGCTGACCACACCATGGTGTCATGCTTGGCATATAAAGCTGAGAGAAGAAAAAGAAGGGGTGAATATTTGGAATGGTGGCATTTATCTGCCCAAGTTACTGTTTATCACATTGAAACCCTTCTTTCCATGCAGTGGCTAAACACCTGCCTGCCCTTGGGAAGAAGATGATTTCCTTGTTCTCCTTTGCTTTATCTGTTAGTCTGTCTTTATCTATATGTGCAAGATTTCTTACTTTACTCTTCCATGCTTTTACTCTCCTGATTCTCTTCCCCATCCCACGGAAGTGAGTGAGTGAGTGAGTGAGTGAGTGAGTGAGTGAGTGAGTGAGTGAGTGAGTTGAGTGAATGAGTGGAGCTGAGCTGCCTATTGGAGTTAACATACAACAGATTGCTGAGTGGCAATAATAACATATTGTTTACAACACCAAGCTCTTAAAAGCATGAGCAGTAAAAACATCAGAATTCAAACTCCAAATACTTGGGAAAATCTCATTTTGTTGAGATGAGGACAAAGGAATGATACTCTAGTCAATATTAAGAAAACTATTTTGCAAGAAAAAACTTCCCTCCCTGAGAAAGACAAGGATGTAGTAACCACAATATAAGCTGAGAAGAACCAGGGCATATTTTAGCTGAGTAGAGAAAGAAGGTCAGCTCCCATGTACATGAGACAGGAAGAATCTGCAGGGTCAGGAAATGTGAAGACTTTTATGAGAGGCAATGACTGAAGATGCAAGGCTATGGTCTGAAATGACACAGCAAATGGCTGCTCTCCACAGTGACTTATAAAGGTGCCATAGGGAGAACTTGTGGGAGGAGATGAAGAAATTAGCTTCAGCCATGAGGAGCTCACTGACGGGGTGACACAGAGACATCAGTTTGTTTCCATTTTGAATGACAGTGGATAAATCTGGTTACAAACGTACTTGTGAATTTGAGGACAGAAACAGAAGCTGAATTTGTGCCTTGCAGTCAGTGGGTCAGATAGGTTAAGGAAGGGATGGAATCTCCCAGATGTGTTTGAGGAGAAATCAGTGGAGAAATTGGCATGAGGAATGCCAGTGGAATTGCAGCAGGTGGCCCAGCACTGAGTCAGAGATGAACTCCAGGAAGCAAAAGTAAACAGTACTCAGCATGCTTACAGATAAGAGGGACAAGAGTGAGATGTAGCTGTGGAGGCAAGCAGGTTCAGTGTGTGTTTTCAGAGTGGAGAGATTAAACACACACTTGTTTTGAGAGGAGGGAGAAGCCAAGGCAAATAACAATGTACATAGAGGACTAGAAAAAGAGGCAAGCAAGCACCAGGGAGAGGAGAAGACAGAATGTCTTATTCTGCTTAACGCCTGTATCCATTTTGCAGATCAGAACTGCACTAATTTGGGAAGCAGTTTATATAATCCATAAAAATGCATTTTATTAGCCTTTCTTTACTTGAATCACTGACTTCTAAAGAATGAGAACAGCCATAAATGCTATTGTCTCCACAGGCAGCAATTTGAAAATAGAAGATGCATGGTTACACGATAAGTGTATTTTCTTCATAAAAAATGTTTGCAAATCAGGTTTAAAATAAGGGAAAAACAACCTTAAAATATTCTGCACTTCAGAAAATAATAAAATGTCTTCTTATTTTCCCCTGGTAGACCACGCAATGCAGATTACTTTATGCAGGAAGCTAAACGGAAGAAGCATAAAGCAGATGCAATGGTGAGAACATTTTCTTTCCAGTTACATTGCTCCAAATAATTTTTGTAATGCAGTTTCTTCATCAGTGCAGTATTCCTGGGTTAATTATAAAATCTATTATAAGGATGGCTAGGCTTGTTAAATTAAGAAATGTTTATATAATCAAATGTTCATAGACCAATAAACTATGACTTAACAAATAATGACTTACTGAGATAAAGGCCTGGATAAATAAAACTTTCCATTTATCCCTTTGCTTTAATTAGTAACTATAGTAATGGAGGCTGCATAAAGGATCCACATACCTATCATCTCTGTTTAACTAGCTGGCTAGGTCCTATAATTGCATCTCACTCCAAATTTGGTCTGGTAGCTGAGGTATTTGCACTTTTTTTTAAAGAGCTTTGGCTTTTCAGTGCCAAAAGAATCCTGGTTTCATGGCAGATGTTTCCCAACATAATCAGAAGCACACAAAGAATTT
This sequence comes from Ammospiza caudacuta, assembly GCF_027887145.1. Classification (NCBI taxonomy): domain Eukaryota; kingdom Metazoa; phylum Chordata; class Aves; order Passeriformes; family Passerellidae; genus Ammospiza; species Ammospiza caudacuta. The sequence goes on along the minus strand of NC_080594.1, from coordinate 90,190,175 downwards.
TTGTAACCCTAGAGGAACACCTAGCACACAAAGTACTGTTGCAACAAATAGATTCTTCACCCTGGCTTTGACCTGTCTAAAAATGTAGCCAGAAAGAAAAAGGGGAATCTGAGGTTATACAGAGCACTAAAGAGATGCTTGTCTTTCCAAACAAATGGGAGCAACAAAATATGCAATGCTGCAGCAGAGCTCTGCTTAGCTGTCCCTCAGTTCTCTCCAAGGCTGTGTTTGTCCAGTGCCACAGATGAGCCAGCACAACATGAGGTCTTTGGGATGGCAGTATATGGGGTGGGACGCTGCATTAGGGTGGCTGTGTTGCAGGTGGGGGTAACTGCTTTCCTGTCTTGCTCTGTCAGACAGACCCTTTGCTCTCATACCATCAGGAAAGATGAAAGGTTTTTCTCAGCTGTGCAGAATGTAGAAAAGCCAAGGAAGCAGAAACAGGTCCTTAATTTAGAACACTAACACCGAGTTTTACACTCTACCTGAGTTTATTAGCACAAATTTTTGTGGTTTATTCAGTTCCATATTACCCTAAAGTGAGTCTTAAAATCAGTAAATATTGTGGAGAAGTACAAATGGTGTATTTTAGTGTGTTGCTTTAAACAGAATGGAAAGGATCACTTAATATGCAAAGGAAATTCTTAGCCTAGAGAGAAATGTTTTTATGGTAGACTCCCAGAAAGTGGAGTTGCCAGCATTATTCTCTGCTGTACCACAAGTTTGCTGCATGAAAGTCACCTAGGCACGATTTGAATAGCTTTCTGTCAGTATCAGGTGGTTGAAATATCCTCCACGTTCAGCTTCCCTACACAGTGGACCAGCACCTTACTTACACCTTTAAACAGCCCTTTGCAGGTGCTTCCTCTCCCTCCCTGGCTGTGTAGGCATCCTGGGGAAAATGCCATATTGCCAAAGTGCCTCCAGGCACTTTGAATCACCTTGCTGGGCTCGACACCTCCTACTTTGGCACTGCATACCTGACACAGGCACTCACAGTGAGCAGCTTGAAAATTACTCTAAGTCTCTCTGCTCCTCAGTCCCCCATCTGTGAAATTGGGATAATAGCACTTCCACCCGCACCGGAGCATCAGGGGGAGAAATATAATAAAAAGTTTGTGAAGTTCTCTGGTATGATCGCAGTGGGAGTCATATAAGAACCTAAAATAGATTGAAGCTAGTGTGCCATTCCAAAGTTACTATTTAAAACCTTTATCCCTTGGAAAAGAATAAGGTCCATTAACCTTTCACTGTGTGCATCAGATTTCAACCAAATGCATCCAGTCCATTAATGGGCTTTATGTACCGCAGGAGTTCTGACTGAAGGAGAGAGAAGTCAGGACAGAGAGGTATTAGTATGATTCATCTCTCTCTTCCCTTCAAAAATGGAATTCTGAGGGCAGATAAGTGGCATGTAAGTGTACACATATGAACATTAGATGCATGTTTGAATATGCAGTGTTACCGAGGACAGGCACATATAAGCACATTAGTGCACAAATACACACACAAAGTACCAAAAATAGGAGAAGAAACAGGGCAAGGAAGGAGGATGGCAGAAGATGCTGAGGGAGCAGAGCAGTCCCTGAAAGAGGAGGAGGATATAGAAAGCAAATTCCTGACAAGAGGAGAACAATGCTGAAAATGGTAGGGATAAAGAAGATAGGAGAACAGAGATGAGCCTTTGTATAAGAGTTAGTAGTCAAAGTATTTAATTCTCCTGTCTTAGTTATGATATCTGTTACCGTTCTTTGTTGAGTGATAAAAAACTACACTTGCAAAGATGTGTGAAACCCTTTTTAATGAAAGATGAAAGCTGGAACAAAAGGCAGAATGAGTTTGTGGAATTTCCAGCACTGGAAGAGCTTTAACAAACACAGTTGGGAATGTTCTAGGCACAGCTGACCCTTCTTTGGACACAAGAGTGTGGAACAAATAATATCTCGGAGCCTCTCCTAGCTCTATTTTCTGTATCTTATGATTTTCACTGATGCACAGAGTTTAATGGGTATTAGCTTTCTCACAGGAAAAATAGCGCAGCTGAAGATATATGAACTTGTGTCAAGTTTACAGTATTTGTCGAGAAAGTCCCATCAAGTGTAACAATATCTTGATGATTATGCTACATCTCTGTGTCCTTATTTTTTTCTCTCTAGGTGGAGAAATTTGGAAAGGCACTGAATTATGCAGAAGCAGCACTATCGTTTATTGAGTGTGGAAATGCAATGGAACAAGGACCAATGGAATCCAAATCCCCTTACACCATGTATTCAGAGACAGTTGAACTCATCAGGTAGGAAAGGAAGGCGATGACCCCAGGGGTTACTCTGTGCAAACACGATCATCTGCATTATCACCTATTTTCGTACGTGCAGTAAAAGGGTAGAAGTGAACTCCTTACAAGGGCCTGGTTATTCATATGTAATGTATATGTTTTATCTGTGGTTTCTTTGGAAATTAAATCAAGTAACTGTCAAGAATGAAAAAAAAAAAAAAAAACAAAAAATAAAAGAAATAAACAAAAACACGAACAAAAAACCCTAGAGGTTTTCCTATTACTTGAGTTGCAAATTACTTCAAGAGTTTCATGATATAAATCCTGAACTACTCAGTGGAGGAAACCAGTAACCCATAATAACAAAACATTTTCATGGAGTGGTAACTTGAAAAATATTGCAACACATGTAAGATTGCTGTTTAAAGATTACCTGAAGGAAGATGTGAACAGTGATAGAAAAATGGACACTAAGTCCATTTGATATGTGTGCTCTAATGTAGTCAGTGAAGTCAGGAGCACAGCTCACCTCAGAGCCACCCCTACCTTTAGTCACCTTCATGGCTCTCCAAACAGGGCAGTCTAGAATTCAGTGCCATCCACAGTCCCTCTGAAGTATATCTCTTAAGTCCTTTAGTCCATTATAGCTGGTACTTAACATTATTGGCAGTGTCATTACTAGAGAAAACAAAGGTTAGAACCATTGCAGCGGCTGAGGGACTCTGCAAGAGAGCAACCCCAGACACACTAGTGGAGACATCTGCACTGACAGTGACCATGGTATCATTCCTCAGGACACTCAACCATGCAGTTCCATCCAGTCAGGATTAAGCTCATAGGAAATAATACATTTTCATTTTTAATCATATCCATAATGAGTCAGAGCTTCTAAAACAAAAGCATTCTTTTGGACTTAGTGTTGATGTGAAGATTTTCTCGCATGTTAATAATTCCAATGGCATTTTGTTCCACTTAAGGCTGTCTTCTCATGCATTTCAGTGGATTGAGGCCAGCTTTCTGACTGGAAAGCTATTGAAAAAAATCAAATACTTTTTTTTCTGTAAGAGAATTGTACATTCCATCTCTGCAATTTTTCCTTCCTTTTTTTCCCCATCTCTGTAATTCCTCCCTTCTTTTTTTTGTTTTTTTTTCCCAAAAGGCAGAAAGCTCTTTCTTTGTCTGCCCTGTCTTTTCTCATGGTAGTAAATATATGGTCCTAACTCTGGAAATGAATTTTGCTTGCAGATGCATAGCTTTCAATAATGTGTATAGCTGCGGCCGTGTTGTAATGTGAATTGCTGTTGATCTCGTTGCAACTCAGAAAAATAAGTGGTTTGGTTTGCTAGGTATGCCTGTAGAAGCAAAATTTTCATACTGAATCTTTGCACAGATATCAGAATTAGAGTTCGAAAGCAAAAGTAAGAAAAAAATCACAAGCAGCTAATTATGGGGAACAGGTATTTTTCTGGAAGTGAGCCCAGAAGCACTGTGTGTTGTTCTAACCTTGTCTGTTGTTCAGGTATTCAGCTGGAAGCTGAGATTTCCAGAAACCAATTTGTGTTTGCATAGCACATACACTCTTGAAACACCAGTGCTACCTCTGTGGATCTTTAATATTTATAGAGTTTGAATGTAATGTCATGTGAGCAAAAATAGCTCTGAGCCACATGTTCCCCCTCTGCCATGCTGTGCTCGGAGGAGCAAATCTGGGTAGACACACTCAGAACTGGCAGGGTGAGGTCAGCACCAGCTTCCAGGCAGGCTGTCTGCCTTCAAAAGCTCCAAAGCCCTTTCTGCATGAACTCTGTGTGACTGGGTCTCTGCAGCAGCAGAGGTTATTTTGGTAGGACAGTGTCACCTCGCCAGCTAGGCTCCCCTCTGGACTGATGGATGATCAAGGGGGTTCACGGCTGTTTAAAGAGTGCACGGATGCACTGCTAATGACAAAACAACTCTGAAACACAACCAGGAAAAACACATGTATTGCTGGTAACTTGAACAAATATGTATAAAGGGGCAGAGCAAACGACATTGACCAGCATAGCTCTCTGATCAGTAATACAAAGCTGTCTCAGTTAACTCACATTGGCTTTTTTCTTCTTGCTTAAGGTATGCAGTGAGACTAAAAACCCACTCAGGCCCCAACGCCACACCAGAAGACAAACAGCTGGCAGCATTATGGTTAGTAGATCAAGCTTTCCTCAAAAGGCTTCTTTTCTGCAGTGAGCCAGTTCTTGAAAATCAGATGTTGGATGCAGCCAGATAGAATTATGTTCTCTATTGAAATTAAGAGAATCCTTTCTTCTCTGGGAAGGTCCAGCCCTTGTATCACTGTACCAAGTCTGCATTCTGTCTCTGTAAATAAGCAATTCATACTTATTTATTGATTGTGACAGTTTGGCTATGGTACGTCAGTGTAATTAATTTTTAAATGCCTGATGGTTTGTTGTTTTTATGAGTGATGTACTTTTGTACCAACAGCTCGGTAAGTTCTTCTGTGGCTGACATTTTAGGCTCAGTAATCATAAATTTTATTTATATTATATGAAGGGCAATATGGTGATGGGGATAATTAAGCCTCTTGGATTATCTATTAAATTGAGATTTCTAAACATATATGTAACACCTTAGATTCTACAGGACAGTTTCTGATTGCTAGTAAAATACTATAATGTTATTAAAATCAATTTTTAATTTAATATCATTGTAGTTAATACATAAAATACCTATTACATGGTTGCTGAGTCTCAGTAAGTGGACATTTACAATCAGCAAGTGTGTTTTTAACATCTATTAACCATCTGTTAAAAACCCAAATTAAATGCATCTTTGGCCTCCATAAAGAAGGAGTCCTAATTAATCATTTGTATAAAAAGGAACAAAATATTCAGAGATGCTTTTTTTTTTTTTAATGCCCTTTCTCTGTCACTGGTTTTCTGTTCCATGGGGAGGCCCACAGCATGCATTAAGTGGCGATTGCTTTAAAAATGCTTAGGTGGGAAAATGACTCAAGAACGGTTAAAAAAGGACATATAAAGCCACATTACAAAGGCTTGCTGAGAACTGCCGGAGCGCTTCGGTGCGTGCGGAGGCACATCCAAATTCAGGGAGCCGCTGCATCTGTTCCAGCAGGAGAAAGGTCAGCGCGAGGGAAAGCAGACGGAGCCTTCTCCGGGCGATGAATGGCAATCTTAACTCACCGTCTGCCAGCCAGCAGATGAGCTGACACCATTTGCATATGTGCCGTACCTGTGAAGGTGACAGAGGGAGAGCGATGGGGGCGGCTGCCAGCCCGCGCTCCCGCCCGCCTCTCCCGGGGAGACACTGCCCTCCAGCGGCCGCGGCCGGGACTGCGCTCCGCACAGAGCCCGGCTGCCCCCGCAGCCCTGCCTGGCATGGGCTGATTCAATGTCCGATTTCCAGGCGTTCGCTGAGGTGTGGGCAGCCCTTGGCCGCGGGGAGATGGAGAGCACTCTGCACGTTCACACTCAAGGCACCTTCTGGTGCTCCGGTTTGGCTCCTACACTAAATACTGCTTTTAAAAACGAGGCCTCTGCTGCCAAAGGAAAAGCAAATCGCACAGGGTTTTTGCTTCAAAAGCAGCACAACTGTGGGGCACTTTCACACTTGCCCTAGTTTTCACACTTTTCAATCTAAAAACCTTGCTGAGAAGAGGTGGTGGTGATTCTCAATTCAGAAAATAGACAGGTACACCTAAAGCCACTAGCAAAGAGAAGTGTATGCGTCCTGAATACTGACTACTGGGATACATAACTATAGTCAATAGCCATTACTCTCATTTAATTAGATAGCTTTAAAGGTGTGTGGCACTCTGCAGACTAAAAAGAAGCACAGGGGCAGACAGTACCAGTACAGCACGTTGAGTTTTTCAACCCACTGCTGATTTCCTTTGCGGAAAAAGTCAGGCAAGCGGCCTGGGAATAGCCTCCAGGCTCCAACACAATCTCTGTTCTGGTTTCCTACAGACAAGGTTGGCCACTGAAATCTGTGCCAGATCCAAGGTTTCTCTTTATCCCAGCCATCTCCAGCTGCTGGAAGAGACCACTGGGTGTATGCAGAATACATCCACTGTTACTTGAGTTCACTATATCCAGAGTATTGCAATAAAGTCCCAAGATAAGATATCTCAAAAAGCTGTTTATGCATTTGCAAGTGAAAATACAAAAAAAAAAGATGTATGTGGAGTTTCAGGATGTCTCTTTTCATGGGATAGGCTTTTGATCAAGTGTGCAGACTTGAAGCCAGAATGAAGGCCTGGGAGCCCAGACCCTTCTGAGTATGGTTTGTTTAGTACCTCACTGGTAGCATTTGTCAGCATGACCTGCCCTGGCTGTAGTACCTAGCTCTGCTCATGAACCCAGGGCAAAGTGTGAAGTACTGCCAACAAATGGTGACAAAAACTGTAAGCAAGGTGCTGTCAGCCTTCCATTCTATATTAGTTTGAGGATTTAAGATACTCAGTGGGATTTCTGTTCACCCTGTACTTTCTGCTCTCCCTCATATTCCAGTTACCGCTGCCTGGCCCTTCTGTACTGGAGGATGTTCCGGCTCAAGAGAGACCATGCAGTCAAGTATTCAAAAGCGCTTATTGAGTATTTCAAGGTATATTTTTTATGGCATGTTTGTAGATCAATGTTTTTACAGGAGATGCAGCATCTTACTGGAGCAGTAGCTGTGCTGGGATTAGTTTTTCCCCTGTGAAGTCAGTGATGTTTTACCATAGATTCTCATGGCAACATCTGAGCTCTAGTTAGTTCAGTTATCTTCACAAGGGTCCTTCTTTGAAAAATACACACCGTGACCCTTCAGAAAGGATGATAAATTTGTTGTACTAACAAACAGGCATTTTTAGATTATTCTTGGTCCATTGTCTAGTGCTATCCAGCTCTGTTGTGAATAGGTTTTGCAGATTTTGCTGTAAGAATCCCCTTCGGGATTACACTTCCCACAAGTTGAAGACTTTGATATAGATCAGTCCTCAGATTGAGGCCTTCCACTCAGCAGCATCACTAGGTAGGACAGTGCAGTGGGACATCTTACCCAGGGAACTGTCAGAGAGCCCACGCTGAGTTCAGCAGGAGTTGTACAGCGGCATCAGAGGGCAGACAGACCACCTGTCACGTACTTGACATGGCACCCTTGGCTTCCCCTTCCTGCTTTGCTTCACCTGTTGCTGCTACCATTTTTCATTTCTGACAAAGTGAAACTTCTTGCAGTCAATCCATCCAGCATGTGATGTACAAACACAAAAATTAGCCTTTATCTTCCTAAATAAAAAAAAAAAGAAGAAGAAGAATGAACATACAAGTGTCATTAAGACAAACTGCTTTGTGAGACCTGAACAGGCATTTGTCTTTGAACACAGGGCTCATCTGTTGGGGATTTTTTGTGGACAGAAGAACCTTGAAATGAAAAACATCCATCCTTTGATATTTTGTTAGTAAAAAAATTCAAATACAGGCACAAATGCTTATGACCAAATTCTGAACACATGAAGACAGGGAAAAGAATTGACAGATCTGTTATTGTCAAATGGAAATTGAAGTCAATGTAATTGCTTCAAAAATTTATCAGTATATCATTCAACACATTAGGTTTCTCTAACAATTACTTGATTTCAAGGGAAAGAAATATGTGCCAATTGAAGTACTTTGTTTTTCTTGACCAGTTCATAGAATAGCTGTATTAAGCAGCTCTCAACCATGTAAAATATCTCCTGCTAGCAGACAGAGACTGTTTCACAGCAAACATAAAATGGACTTACACTCTACTATAGCCAAGAAGAGTTTGTTTCTTTGCAGAGCTCCTGCCGACACAATGATAGCATAGCTTCACATTAGAAAGTAGTCTCACCTTTAAAAGCAAAAGTGGAAAAAATCATCCATTTGCTATAATTTTCAGTGGAAAACAAGCCAGTTGTCCACTCCTTTCATATTTGGTATCTAAAAGCTTTCAAAACCAAGTGACATGAAATGCTGACTGCATTAAGTACTTCCTCATATATTATCAATCAGAGAAGGATTTTTAATCACACATTTGCAGGGAAAATTTGACATATTTTCCTTTTAGAAAATAAAAAAATACTATTTAAATCTCCATTAGGTGATTTATTTCCATTATAGAAAAAAAGTGCAGCAGAGAATTAGAAAGAAGGTCCAGATATTCAGGGGCCAGGCACATAAGAGAGAACAAAGAAACCAGGAGAATGGGTTGCAGTAGAGAAAGTGGTATAAGAAATCCCTTACAACATTACACTCTTTAGAATCCTTACCCCCACCCTTCTGGTGCAGAACTGAGAGGAAACTGAAGCAATATACCTAAAACATGAAAAAAAAGATGTGTAGGAAGTTGTACAGTAAGACAGAGGTAGGTTACATTACAGTGGAAGTATCCTTGACTCCAATTTTCAAATTGTCCTGCTTCCAACTCTGCAAGTAAACAACAGGCACTCAGTTTCCATTGCACTAGAAAGATGAAGACAAGTAGTTCTGAGAGACATCAGAAAAGAATGGGGGAAAAAAAAAATCTATTCTGGAGCAGGTTCAAATGCTGAGGATTCCCAGGTTAGTTCTATTTAAGATGGTAAATGAGAAATTTTCCTTTTTATCTTTTCACACCTGAGCTTTTCCTGTCAAAAGGAAAAAAAAAAAAAAAAAGAAAGAAAAAGAAAACCCTCAGAAGGAAGAAGCCCTTGTGGGACACTCCAAAGCTTATTTTTCATGTCACGTACCTGGGACATTGAAGACCCAGTGTCAAAATGCAGGAAGAATGACAGGATACACACAATATTGGCATGATCACTACTAAAATACAGCCAGTGTTGGGGTGCACATAAAAGATGTAGAAACCCAAGAGGCAGTTCAGAAGACACATCAAAACTGAGAAAACAAAGTTTTTTAAAGAGAAGCTTAGGGGATTGTCCAGTTTGGTGCTGAATGGGTTAAGACATCATTGTGTACATGGAAACAGAGCTGATAATTTGCAGATTACATGCCGTTTTGCTGGCTTTGGACCAACAGAATCCAGAAGATAGCACTGAAGTTAGGAACATTCAATCTTGAAACTGTGAAACACCATTTTTTTCTAATTATAGACGATAGACATAGAACAGGACAAGAAGAACAATAAGGAAGATAAATAGTGTCTAAGAATTTCTATATGGCTATTTGTCCTTTTTAGAAGGAATAAAATAAGAGAAAATATTTTAAAAGTAATTTAGATTCTTTCAGAAGTGCCATGATTGGTGGAAAACAGACATTGCAGATTGTGTGCACTGCAGGATTACTCCTGGCCTTGAAATCCACGAACATCTGAAGCCCCTTGTTTACGATTTTCCTTCCTACGCCTTGAGAGCCCTGAGAGACCAAGAGGTTTTGTACTGCTGGTACTGCCTGTAACTCCTGCAGTTTACAACCACTACAGCTTTGCATTTAAAACAGTATCCATAAACAGATCTCAAGCTGCAGGACTTTGTCTGGTCCCACATGGATGTCAAGAAGAGAGGGCTGTTCTCCAGCACACAGTTACTTGCAGGTTCAGCTTCAGGGGAGAGAGCAAGGAGGTTCCTTTCCTCTGAAGAATCAGGCTGGCCATTGCTGAATGTGAGAGCATGGATGAAATGGACTAAAAAAGCTTGGTTTCTTAGACTTCTTTCTCACAGCCCTAGGACTGAATCAGTCACTTTGGGACAGGGGTGGAGTTTTTCCCCAGGTCAAATGATCAGGAACCTGCGACTGAATTCCCTCCAGCTCCTGGAATTTTAACAACTAAAATAATTTTTAAATTATAAAATCATTTATCCAATCTCCATTACTGCTGGCACCTGAATTTCTCGGGCTTTGTAAATACAGTGCTTTCACAAGGTAGTGTGGTCTCTCCTCAAGCAATGAAATTCTTTAGCCTAAGAATATACCAGAGAGAGTCTCAGTGACTCCAGGTATACAAGAGACCCCACTAAATGATCAAATGGCCCCTTCTGGGGGTTCTCTGGGGAATCCTTCAGCTATGAAAACCACCAATCTACATGGGCAGTCTCTCTGACCTTGTGAATGCTGCCATGTTTGGACCAAGGGGAACAGCTCCATAAGGAGCAATCATGAGCAAGATTTTTGAGCCTGGTAGTTAAAACACCCACCTGAGCTTCAGATCCTCAGATTCACATCCCTGTGGATGCCAGGCAGAGCAGATTTGCACAGTCTTGCAAGTCCTAGGGGAGTGAAATTTGTCATTAGGGGCAGGAGAGTGGGAGGAAATCCTTCTGATTTTCTTCATCACAAGAAATTCCAGCCCAAACTTTACAGAGTCCTGCAGCAGGTTTTTTTGTTTTTTTTTTTTTTTTCTGAATTCCCAGGATTTCTGTGAATGTTCTGTAGCACTGCTTCATCATAACATCAAACTAGGCTGACTGGGTTTATTACTTCATGAGATGCAATTCCATCACTTTCTTTACATTTCTTTCTTTTCCTTTTGTAGTCATATAAATTATATGCATTGTGAATTACTCTTTCCTTTCCAGAATTCATCAAAAGCTGCCCAGAACCCATCTCCTTGGGGTGCCAGTGGAAAGTAAGTTGCACAGTAATCTTATATCAGATTGGCAGTTGGAAATTGTATATTTTTATCTGTGGTATGTTCTGATATTCTTGTGTTTTTAATCCCAACACTTTTTAAATATTAACACTGCTTTCTAGGAGCACAGGAACTCCATCACCTATGTCCCCTAGCCCTTCTCCAGTCAGTTCTGTAGGATCCCAGGGGAGCACGGGGGCCCCTTCCCCATCTCCTATCATCAGCATCCCGCAGCGCATCCATCAGATGGCCGCCAACCACGTCAGCATCACCAACAGCATCCTGCACAGCTATGACTACTGGGAGATGGCTGACAACCTGGCCAAGGAAAACAGAGGTGAGCAAGGCAAGGCAGTGGACTATTCTAGAAGACTGTCACATGATTTGGATCAGGAAAATAACTACTTTGATATGAAACCTGTCTGCAAAGTAGGATTGCAGAGATTATTTCTTTCTTCAGTCTGCTCCTAGTTTGTTCCAAAACAGCCCAAAAAGGCAATTTTGATAGCTGTCTTGCTCAGAAGAGCTGAGCCAGCACTTGTGACAGACAGGTCACAGACTTGGCTGTAAGTAGCACTTCCTACCATCTGTGCATTCTAGAGAGGAAGGCTTGTGGGAGGTAAGACATCTTCCTGCACCCAAAGTCATGGAGCTGCATGGGATATGTTTAGCCAGATCAAGTCAAAAAGCAGGAGCACACCTCCTTTCTGCAGAAGGAATGAACAGCCCCTAGCCCTCCCCCATCCGCAGCAGACACAGATTGGAACAAGGTGCCTGCAGCAGACTTCTCTCAGGTGAACTGGTTTCCATGAGCAAATGCCTCAGCATCTGACTTGATGGTGAAGTATTCCTTAGTCTTCAGGCTAATTTGTGTATTTAAGGCAGGGACATGGACAAGATCCAAGTCAAAACAAGGACACCTAAGTGAAGGTATGTAGATATGAGTTGGGGGGCTCATCTCCCATTGCAGTTGATGGAGCTTTATTCAATACCACCAGCAGTTCAGAGTGCTGTTTAGTTCACCCTGAAAGGTGTATACTAAACAGCACACCTCTCAGGGTGTACTAAAAAGGGAGAGAGGACTACAATTTATGAGGTATCCTTACCTAAACTGCCACTCCAGAACTCTCCTGCACATCCTGTGTTAGATCTGCCAGTCCAGGCTGTAAGTATGAACTCCCCCAGAGCATCTCAAATGGGGGATGCTACATGTAAATGTAAATGGGAAACTACATGTCTCTGAGTAGACAACAGAATTGTCCCTATCCATGGCACGGGTTTGGAACTGGCTGATCTTTAAAGGTCCCTTCCAACCCAAACCATTCTGTGATTCTAAGTCCTGACTGGCTAGTTAGCCAAATTACTCTTTAGGCTGGGTTGGCCATGTTGTACAGGCCTCTATTTCTCTGTCATGGTAGCTTAAATATCTAGCATATCACAAATGTGTCACTGGACACTTGTGTATGAACTTTTTGATCTACTTGTCCTCAATCTCAGAATAAATCTTGCCCCGAGTCTGTTTGCTTTATCAAGACTCAATGGAAATTAATGAAAAGCAAAGCTGAAGAACTCACTGCTTTGTTCGTTAAAAAGAAAATTGCTGTGCATCAGCCTGTAACATCATGAACCACAGGGCTTTAAAATTAATCTCCCCAGCACTAAACTTTCATTCCCATGGAATGTTCAGCCTGACTCAATTTGCAAGAGAATAAAATCTGTTAAAGAGTGACAAGTAGCAAATAAAGATTCACTCTTCTGATGCTGAATCCCTGCAATTCTTTTTCCCTGCAGATTTTTTTAATGACTTGGATGCATTGATGGGACCTATCACCTTGCACAGCAGTATGGAGCATTTAGTCCAGTACACTCAACAAGGACTTCACTGGGTGCGGAATAGTGCTCACTTGTCATAATGACTGTGTGCCATTCACATGGACAGTATCCCTTTCATGGATAATTCAGTTATTCTGGACACTGTGCTACAGAAATAGTCAGCTACAGCATTGATCCAAACAAAGGTGAATATTTCTTCAATATTGAGCAAAATTCTTCTGAGTGTAGACATGTATGTGCACAGAGGTACAATATACAATGATGTCTCTTCAGAATGAATTGTTCTGTATCACTCTCCAAACATTTTCATACACTAGAAATACTACAAAGAACTGATCTTAATGCACAAACATACCCTTTCTATTCTTGTACTGAAAAACTCAGAAACCAAAATCTTATGGGTTGATTGAACCAAGTGCAATAAGCACAGATCCCGATTCAGGAAAGCTCACAATAGATTCTTAACTTTAAGCTTATACTGAAATCCTGATGACTTCAGCAGAGCTTAAGCACATACACAAGGGCTTTCCTGAACTGGAATGAATGAGGGCAAATCATAGACATGGAGAATTTTTACTGCGAGCATGGACACGTCACAGAAGTTTCCATATTAGTTGTGCCATCTCCCTGTCACTTCTCCACTGGAGCACAGAGAGGAGGTGTGTAGTCCACATTAAGTTGGAGAAAGACAGCATTCCTTCATGTGCAATAAGTTTCAACAAATTGCATGCATTTCTTTATCTCCTGTCTTTTTAAATAACTTTGTGTCTCATTCAGCTCCTCACCAATAGTGCGACCTACAGTATCAAGCAAAAGGAAGGCCTAAAAACAGATGTGCTGGTAGGAAGAACTTAAAAGAGATGGCGCAAAATTGCATTCTGTTACTGACAGTAAATAGATAAGGAAAAAATATGGCAAACAGTAATCCACTTAGGAAGGAAAATGTGTTAACTTCGGCTGCACACACACACACAGACAGATATTTATAACAGTTGTTGGCTTTGCATGGGAAGGCTTCATCCTGCAGATTTTGGCTTTCATATCTTTTTCATCTAGCAGAAGCTTGCAACGTTTTCTTCCTGTATAGGAGCATTACATGCAATTTCCTTTATCTGGGAAGCTGAGTTTGCTGCTCATCAGGCTAAGAACTGTTTCCTATCATAATCCTCTCACTCTTCATGCATAATCCTCAACTAGGCTTTAGCGTTTCTTGATTTATGGGATGTTTTCAGTTCCCGTTGACAGGCTGTGTTTTTCATGCCAGAGAATTAATCCCACAATAATTGGAGTTTAATTTGGGTCAGATGAGGTCAAGGCCAGTTCATATCAACTGCGCTTGCACTCAGTGCATTTTTGTTCATTTTCAGTGGTTTTCACATATTTAGGGGTTCTTTTTTCTATATTGGAAATATTTTATTTTGCAATCAGATTTGCTGCCTTTACTCAAATCAGCAGCTCCAGTTACTTTCAATTGATTATTCTTGTCAAAGGCATTAGTGAACCCTTTTACTGTTATTTTCTAATCTAATTTGCTTACATATTAAGAAATTGTGAGTACAAAACACACTTTCAATAGAAGATACAAGTAGAAGTAGCCACTGATACAAATGGTTGATTAATTGGTACTTGCTGTCTTTAGTTTTCCGTCCCCCATTTTTGAAGAGCTGCATTTTGAAGAAAAGATACCAAACAATATGGCACAATTTCTCAGTCAAATGTCTTTGGTAGCACAGACTTCATGTACCCCATGGTAAAGAGTGGGCTTATGAGCACACTGAGCCCCACATAGCTGTGTTTTTCTCACCATAACTCCAGCTATTGCTCAGACTCAGCATTCACTGTGTTCTCTGAAGCAGCCACCAAGGAACTGCTCAGCCCCAAGCCATCCTGGGCCAATATTTTTGTGCCCATCGGTGCTCAGATACTTCCCCCCAGGAGAATGCCTGTGGCTGTGGCCACCTCATAGTACGGACTTGAGTGTTACAAAGTGGCTGGCTTTAGGAGAGAACATGTACTTGCCTTTAAATGACAAAATACGTGACCTCTGAGTCCTGCTGTCACCCTTAGCCCTGGCTGTCACCCACCCCAGAAGGAACACACTTTGTTTCGTCACAAGTATCGTGGAGAACTCGATCGGTGCCTTTCTGTTTATCACTTGCTTGATCTGCAGCTGTGGAAGGAAGTCTGTCAGGATTTGCTAGACTAGTAGCAACGGATTCTGTCAGCTGCTTCAATGCCATCCACAGGTACTGCAGGATTTCTCCTCAGATCAGGAAAGTGAAACTCCAGCTAGATTAGCTTCTGTTTTCTTTGACGGTGCCTATGATGTTTATCTTCAGATAAGTTTGGGGGTTTGGGAGCCCTTTCTGATATTTAATGTTGAAAAATTTTAGAAGTAACATATATTACTTGCCTTAAATGGAGTTTAGTTTTATTGCACATGTGGCATTTGAGTTTCAAATATGGAACTTTGAAGCATGTTTATTTTACTAAGATCGGGATATTTTTCTTAATCATGATGAACTCTTTGTATGGATATAATATGTCAAGAAACTTCAAAGAAATGCAAGAATTAATGGTGTTTTGTTGTAACATTTGCAAGTACTAAGCATCTCTGTAGATGATTGTCCTTTCCTGTACATTGCTCTCATATTGAGTTATCTCAGCTAAACTATTGCTTCCATGGAAATCTTACTGATTTTTCGTTTCTGTGCTGGCATCATCTGTGTTGTCTGATGAGCACACTGAGCCTTAATTTCTGGTGGTGCAACAGGATGAGTGAATTGAAGGGTTTGGCCTTCTCTCCATAGGGTTTCTCACAGCTAAACTATTTTAGCAAGGTTATTTAGAATACTCTTCTGTGCAGGCTGTTTGCTCTGTAGGGTTGCTGCTGATTGGATGTCTGAATGTGGCACGGTGACAACAAATACTTAATTTCATCTTCTTAGGGACTGGTCTGCAAAAGTGCATGTGACTTCAGGTCTGGTCCAGTTAAGCATATGCACCACTTTAAGAACCTGAATAGTCTTAGGCATATCACACTGTGAGTCAAAGATGCTCTGTGTGTTTTGGATGGGACCAGAGGAGGCTGTCCTTTTTTGCAGTTCCATGAAACACACTGACTTATTTTAATCTGCTGTGAAAGTCCAGGAACATGCAGGCTTCTTTAGACATAGCAACATTCAGGTTCAATTTTGGAAAAGTAAGAAGTAATTCTGTACAAATCCAGAAGGATTATGCCTGGAGGAAGAAGTCTGCTTACAAACAGAGACTCCTCAATCAGTAAGAGCTCATACAGCAATGGGAATGGATGCAAAGGAACTGTGTATTGCAGGTGGGCTTGACAAATCCAGAACAGCCTATAGGATTCTCACAGGCAGAAAGATAGTACAGAGCCCTTGGCCTTAAACCTTTATAGTATGGCATGGTGGCATGAGTGTCAGGTAAGAACAAAGCATATGCAGAGGTTCAAGTGTGGTCAAAAGCCAGGCATAATCCTTCCTGTCACGTGGCAGGATACCCAAACCCTTGTTTGCCTATTTCTTTTGTTCAAATAACAGAGCTCCAAATGAAGAGATTATAGTGAACAGAAGACCTTAGGTAAAGGAGGTTAAGAGGATCAAGCCCTAAGTGTAGATACAAACACATATGTATATACTGTAAATCTAAATAGTAATAAAGTCACTCAGCATGAAGGATATTACTAGTGCCTACCATTGATCATCAAGTACTCATCACTGAGCAGCCATATCACCTAAGAAGTGCAGTAGCTGTTGTCAAAATAATTTGTGTAGCTAATTAATTTATATGAAATGCACCTTTGGGACTGTGCCATAGTATCTCTTTTGTAATACAAATGTTCAACCATTTTTCATGGCTACTGTTTCAAATCTGAAATGTCAGGCTATCTTTTCTGCCCCAGATGAGAACATACACTTAGACCTGGCTAATCTGTACTTAGTTTATCTGCCCAAGAGACTTTAGTAGTCACCAGCCTTAATGCATGTACAGTATATGCTATTCACTGACTTAGTTGTAGCTTTTAATCCAAATGAAATGGGAATTTTAAAAATGACTTGGATTAATGGCGTCTGCCTAGATATCCCATAGATGTGACATTAAATGATTCATGATTTTAAGCAAGAAAGTTTGAATTTTATGTAAATAACAGTGGATGAATTCCTTGATCTTTTTACAAGACGATTTTTTTTAAATTAAAAGATTGTGAAAGCAATAGGTTTTTTAACTCTCCTAAATTTTTGGCAGGTCGTGGGTTCATGGTAAAGGCTATATTAAGAACATCTCCTTCTGCAATATGCCTTGTCTTTACATAATCCTCTTAATGCTTAATATGTCAGAAAGAAATGTTTCTTGTCCACAGCAATGGCAACATTTCCCTCCCCCATACAGTGAGAATCCTCAAACTAAAGAATAAAATCTCCTGGCACAATAGAAATACAAACAATGCCTGAAGTATACAGACTTGTTAAGGTAACAACAGAAGTCTGTCTGGCACAGACCTAACATGCCTCTCATTTTGTTATCTTTTGTTATCATTTACATCACATATTTGACTCGACTGTGTTTGAAACTAAGGAATTAGTCTAGTTTTCATATCTTAAAAATGCCTGGTTGGTCTGATCAGTATCATAATGAGAACTGTTACATTAGGTTAAGTGCTGTGCACCAAGGCCTGGGAAGGCATGTAACCATAGATAAATTTGTCAGAATGCATTCAGAAAAGCATTTGGATGATCTTATGTCTGGTATGTCTCAAAAAATGTGGAACTATGTCTCTGAGCCAATATTGTTAGCATGAAAAATTAGCTACTTTACCATCTCTCACAAACTTGCCATTTGCCCTCAAAAAGGCCAAGCCTCCATTTCCAGCATCACTGGCCCCAAGCTGTAAATTGCTCTTAAGGTTAATTAACAAACTGGGAAAGTCACTTTAGGTCCTGTTTGTGCTAAGCTGACTAAAGCTACAGAGAGGGAAACACTAAGGTTTAGAGCATCTGTTGGTCTTTCAAAAGGCTATGGTTTTCTTCAGTGAGATGGGTGAGATCCAGCTGGGGCTATTTCTTCAAGTAGTTCCTCTGCCTCCACTTGCTGTCTAGTCCTGTTGCTCTTGGTAGCCCACAAGTATGCCTGACTTTGAGCAGTGTTTCCTTCTTTGGCAGCCCAAGCCACCTTTCCAGTGGGGTGTTGGAACAGGGAGCAAGTAACTCATAGGCTGCATAAAGGGCCTGGCTTTTGCCCCCAAAACCAGCAACAAATACACCAAGGCTCCTTCATTTTTGCAGTTTTTATAGCTTGAATTTCACACACTGCAGCTTGAAGCCCAGCCTTGTCCCTGCTGCTCTCAAAGGATTCCAGAAGGTCCAAGGAAAACAACAGAACTGAGGGGGGCTGGAAAAAGGGATTTCCTCTGTCCCACTTAGTCATTTTTGGGAGCAAATACAGTGAACAGCATGAATGATAAGGCAGTCAGGTCTCATGTTTCTCATATGTACCAACACAGGGATACTTAACATTTATCTGCCTCATAGGGCTTTATGAGAATTAATTAATGTTTGCAAATCACTTTGTATCCTCAGAAGGAAAGTGCTGTTGAAGAGCTATGGAAAAAACTGCTAAGTACACTGGATGAATTTCACCCCTGAGTCCAGAACTACAAGACCCACAAAATCCTTAAATACTATATAAGCTCTTGGTGTAAGCACCAGAGTGTATAAAACTTGTGCTTAGAGCCAAGGGGTGTCACAGTCTAGGTGAAATCGCCATTCCCAGAGTATCTATGACTTTGATCCTGGCAGAGAGCAAGAATCACAACAGTACATAATGGGACAAACAGCATAGATTAACAAAGTGCTGCATGGCCATCCTAAGAGTTTCAAATCCTTTTATGTCTTTCAGTTGCTTTGTATATCTGCAAAAGAAATTTGTACAAAGTATGTTCCTCAAAACAGCCTCAAGTGTTCAAATAATTCATTAATCCAAATCCAGCTTCACATAACTTCAGATCAATGGAAATTTTCTTTTAGCATGGTGCGTTGCAGAGAACTAGTTGCTTAACAAAGCATTTGTTAAAATGCTTTTTTTTAAAAAAAGTCTCTAGTGACAAAATATGTGTCTGATTTTGATGCACAGTACCAGTAACCAAAGTGGGAAGTCAGAGATTGGTTGGGAGCACAGTGTTCTCCCACTCTGTGTGGGAGTGACCTTCCCAAATCACACCATTGTTAGACAGTATCCCCAGAGCAGACTTCCAGCTCTGTTCTGACACATTACCCCTAGAAGTTATCAATAAAGCCCTTCACCAAGGACTGAACACCGGTCAAATCAACAAAATGTTTCTAACATGGTTCATGTTACTCAATCAACACTAACAAGTTCTTTCTTAGAAGTAGTTATCCTTTTCTCCTCCACTTGGCATTCTTATATGTGGAATTCTTACCCTGTCAACAGACTTGAAAGAAAACATTTCCTGAAGGAACCAGCTAGGCACAGATAACATTTACCAAAGGACAGGCCCTTCTTATTCTTTTTCTCACTTCTATTTTAGAATACACCTCTATTTTAAAAAAATTATATTTTCCTTTGCAGTTTAGATTTATCATAGAATCATAGAAGGGTTCAGGTTGGAAGGGACCTTGAAGATCATCTAGTTCCAACCCCACTGCAGTGGGCAGGGACACCTTTCACTAGACCAGGTTGCTCAAAGCCTCATCTAGTCTGGCCTTGAACATTTCCAGGGATGGGGCATCCACAGCTTCTCGGGGCAGCTTGTTCCTATGTCTCACCACACTCAGAGTAAAGAATTTCTTCCTTAGATCCAATCTAAATTTACTCTCTTTCAGCTGAAAACTGTTTCCCCTTGTCCTGTTACTACAGGCCCTAGTAAAGTCTTTCTCCATCTTTCTTATAAATCCCCTTTTTGTACAAAAAGACCACGGTCACCGTAAGATCTCCCCAGAACCTTCTCTTCTCCAGGGTGAACCCCAACTCTCACAGCCTGTCTTCACAGGAGATGTGCCCCATCCCTCTGACCATGTTCATGGCCTCCCCTGGACCTTCTCTAACAGGTCCATGTCCTTCCTGAATTGGAAACCCAGAGCTGGACACTGCACTCCAGGTGCTGTCTCAGCACAGCAGAGTAGAGGGGAGAATCACCTCCCTCCACCAGCTGGTCATGCTTTTTTGGCTTTCTGGGTTGCAAGGGCATGTTTCTGGCTCATGTCCAGCCTCTCATCCACCAGCACCCCCAGGTCCTTCTCAGCAGGACTGCTCTCAATCAGTGCATCCCTCATCTGTATTGGTACCGGGGCTTGGACAAACACAGGGACAGGACCATGAAATTCACCTTGATGGGCCTTGTGGGGTTCACATGAGGGTCCTCTCTCTCTCAAGATCTCTCTGGATGTCAAGGTCCCTTCCTGCAGTTCTAGATATTTTTCTCCTCAACTCCATCTCCTGGCTTGCGACATGCAGGACAAGGGAGAGTAGAAACTGGTCGCAGGAAAAAGGTGAAAGGCAGCACAGAGCTCTCCAAGCAGTTCAGGACCTTCCTGCTTTCTTCTCATTCCCACTCCATCTGTGGGACTGGCATCCACTTTCTCTCATTATTTCCAGCAAGAAAATTCAGTTCGCTCTTGAGGAAGGACAGTGAGTGCTGATGAGTCCATGCACAGTTTTTTGACATCTCATCTCCTCAGCAGGGAAAGGCAAATGGGAGGGACCAGTAATCTGGGGACCAAAAGCCCTTAGTGCTGGTGACTCAGATACCTTGTGTGAAAGAGCAATGCAGCTGGAGGGGTGCCAGCAGCATCTCCTGGCCCAATGCCTTGGCCTGACTGTGCTACCAATCTACTTGAGTGGGCTTTGCCAGTTCATGGCCCTGCAGTGGAACCAGCCAGAGCTGGTGGTCTCGCCTGTACAATGCCATTCCTTAGGCCATGGAGGATACACAGTCAGCCTTGTAGCAATTCACAGGGATTGAATAGGAAAAGAAGGTGGAATAAGAGAGAAAAAGGATTCTGATTTAAACACAGAAGTTGGAAATCATCTCATCTTGTACTGAAGGTCTAAAACAAGCACAATTAATCTCACCCTAGAAATTCTTGTTTGCCTCCACTGGCTTAAAGGGAGTTAGGTAATGAGCTCAGATACAGAGGTGCTATAAATCCCACCCCAGGTTTATGGTCATACCTGTTGCTGACAGGAATGCCTGATGAAATTGGTGAATATTCAGGATGCACTGAGGCAGGATGGGGCTGAGATCATGTTGGGAGGGAGCACATATGCAGAAAAATAGGCATATGGTAAATACATTTATTTCTCAGATGTTTCAAGCATCTATTTCAGACTTGGACCACTCTAAAATTTACTAGGCCTAATCCAAAGTAGATCCTTGAGAACTGAATGTGCACCTTTTTCTATTAAGATTACTGAAATATCAAGAAAATACATTTTACAGTTTACTAAACAATTGCAGGCACTTTTTCCTTATGTTGCCTGGAAGTAGAGCTGGCCTCCTTTAAAAAAGGAGAAAGTTTTTCTGTAGATGATGAAAGAGATGAGATTGGCTATGAGCCTAAGTGAAGCCAATATTACTCTTTTTTATGGAAATTCAACAGCATTTTCCAATTCATTATGTGAAAATGGGAATTTCATCCATGATGAACAGCCCTTAGGTCACACAGAGACACCTAAAGCTCGTGGCCTGCCAGCAGACCAGTGAATGCCACAGCAGCTCCTAGGGCTGGCTTCCCTTACTGTTGGGGGAGGCAGAAAGAGCCCTGGTGTGTTGAGGGAGCAGCCAGGTCAAGGTGGGCTTACAGCACCATTGTCTCTTTCCATGGATGGCAACAGGAGGAGCAGGAGCCAAAGCAGAGGAGCCAGGCAGTGTGAGAATTGCTCTCTGGGCAATGGTCCCTGGTCCTCCTGTGCAGGGGCATTGTTCCGTGCTGACCATGGCAGATGGAGACGATAGCCAGAGTAACAAATCATGGCTGTGCACACATACTGCCTTTGGCAACTCCCTGCCTTCCTGGCCATATTATTTATGGAAACCTGGACTGCAGTGGTGTCTGCTGGCCAGTGCTGTGTTGCAGTAGACATCCTACAGAGACTCTCCTTGGAGTTGCCACCTTGCAGAATTCAAAAGTATACCACACGGTGGATGGGTGAGGGAAACAAATGGGTGGGGGAGGCAGTACAGGGTGGGTGAAATAACAGGAGGCTTACACATGTCATTACTTCTCCTGCCAGTTGCAACAATCACAGGGTTCCCTCCCCATTTCCCATGCTGCACGTGGCACCAGTGGCTGAAAAGGTAGTGTGGCAACCCCAGTGTGGGATCAGCTGTTGGCTGGCAGTGCAGACAGCACACCACAAGGTACTGGTGCATTGCGACTCTTCCCCATCTCCCTTTTCACACAGTGAGCTCCTGAGCGAGGTTCCCTGGCCAGGTGAGCTATGCAGAGACCAGTTTATGACTAGAGTTATTTTTGTAACAAACCACAGAGGTTCATTTCCATATTTCGTTTATAGCAACAAACGTCAGCGGATTTTTTTGTAAAATTACTCAAGTGGAGATGGCTTTGTTTGCAGCTCATAAAATAACGCTCATGTTGCTCTCTGAGGATGTGCTACCCGAGGCCTCCCCCACCCTGCTATAGCAGTTTGTCTTTCTGCTGACCATAATCCCACAGTATGTCCCCATACAGCAGGCAATATTGTTTACACAGGTTAATAAACGGAGTATTCTGTACAGTAATTTATGCTGTAAAGTATGTACATATATCACAGTAGCAGTCACAAATGCTTTAAACTGCCTTATTTATTAGATTGGCTAGCATTTCCCTCCCTTGCTCCAGAATACTTTAAATTATTTTTATCTTTGCATTAGGTATTTTTTAGTTGCTACATTTTGACCCAATTATTGAAAAAATGGTTTATACAATAAATAAATATCTAAAATTTAAGTAGAAATAGCAAATTCACTGCCCATCCAACGAATATAGCTCTGATTATGATTACAAATAAATATGGTATACTCTTATCTGTGTATAATAGTATATGCCAGAAATCATATTCCACTTGTGATCAATACAAACAAGAGCTTTAGTAACTTTCACCTATTTCATTCTTCCATTGTGAGACAAAAATATAATAAAATACTTAATGTAAAATGTCCCCCGTGAGAGCCCTGGTCTTATTCCTCCCTCAGGCAAAACTCACATTGGCTTCAGTGGGAGATTTACCTAAGTACAACATAGGGACATTACAAAAATAAATATATGGCATATAAACAGTACTTGTGCTTTGTAGTCAGTCCTTTCCTCTTTAGTGAGAAACATAGGGTAAATGCTACATCTGTAATGCTCCTCTGTCTCACTCCTTCCCTTCTGCTCTACGAGTAAAAAACTGGGATTTAAAACCAATTGTATTTGTTCCATTTGCTCAAAATAAATAGAAATATTTTGGGGATCAGTTCCAAGCCAAACTAAAAAATAAAAGAAAATGTTGCTTTGTTTTCATGTTAAATTATGTTACACAATTAAACAGGATAATGCATACAAAGGCAATGAAATTATTAATTGCTTGTTTTACTGTTTGGAGATTTTGCTATGTCCACAGTTCATGTAAAACTCATGTAGCACAGTTTCTGGGATGGTGAAAAATCCTACTGTAATGTAACAGAATGAGCCTTAAGGATTTGTAAGAATAAGCACTTTTATATAAAAAGCAAATATTAATTCATCAGTAATATTACTTTTTTAATGTGACAATAAACCATGAAATCAACATCCTTCTGTCTCAATTATGCCTCTCTGTCTCTTTCATAAGCCTTTTTACAAGGGAAGCAATTGCTGGGTTTTGTGTCACAGCTTTTGAATCCCATCACAGTCACCTGTGTTCCTGCCTAAGTCACACACCCTCATCCACACTTCCTTCGGGCTGAGCTCATGAAAGCTTTGTACAAGGAAGGAGGAAAGGCTCTTTCATTGCAGCACATCTCAGTAGCAGGACACCAGTTTTAACTGAAAAAAATAAAGATGTGAAAAGAGGCAGCTCTCAGGGAGAAGGAGAGCAGTCACTGCTACATTTTAGTGAGGCACTGGATGAGCACATCACCAATCCATACTTTTCTTTATGCAGATGTAAGAAACAAGCCCCTGTCCTTAAGAGCAGTAACATCTGTAAGTGGTGCCAAAGCCAGCCATGATTTCAGCAGTTGCAGAGCAGCACTTCACAATTTACAGCCACTGTTATAATAAAACCACAAGAAATACAAGTCACTCTCCAGCCTGCCTTCCCCTGTCCTCACACACACACACAATGTTTACCAACTATTTCCCAATTCCTATGGCTTCTTCACACGCAGGATTGCCACTTCTTAGGAATACTTATTCCATACTTGGGCCAAAACTTAAATGCTGCTTTTTTAACATGGCTGTTTGGCAAGTGGTGGAGTCTTGTGGTTCTTTTCTGCGCCGTCAATACCTGTGGAGTCAGGGGCTAGACATTTTCCTACTTCTTACTGGAGAAGACATATTTTTCCAGGCAGCATCTGGAGGTGGAACATCTCAGGTGCAGCACAGAAAAAGTGACCAAACAATGTTCTGCACTTTGATGAGTCACCACCATACACAAACCCGTGTGTTCAATGGACTGTAATCATCACAAGCTGAAGCACATAAATGGAGAGCTTTGGTGCTGATGGTGGAGAATGGATTTCAGGAAGTGACTATGACTCATGATGGGCTGACATATGGCATTGCTGCTCCTGATCACTGCCAGGAGGCTGCTGCAGGGACAGGAGAACAGGCCAGGAATGGTCTGCCCAGGCACTGGGAGATCACTTCCCCAGGCACTGCCTGCAGCAGCTGAGGAGATGATAAACCACACGCAGAGGGACAGCTCCCCATAGCTGTGATTCCAAGCCCACCAAGGCTCAAATTGAGCCCACTGCTATCTCCCCACCAGTGCTGGTTCAGTCCTACACACCAGACACAGGTCCATTGACTTCTCCCAGTTAATGGAGCTCCTTTTTTTAGCACTGCTCCTTCCTCTGAACACCTCAGCACTTGGCTCATAATCCTGTAAAATATTCAGAATATGCAGAATTTTACCTCCTGACTTGTTCCTCTTAAACTTCCTCTTGCCATGTAATTCAAGGTCAGGAAAGAAATTAGGCACCCCTGAGCTAAAGACCTGGAGGGCCCATTACAATGATGTAGTCTTACTTCCCAGGAAAACACAGGCCATAACATTTCATCAAGGGATTTCTTTATGAAAGGCTAATAACTTGATGAAGAGAAGCCTAACCTTTTATTAAGCACCCAGTCTTAATTTAAAGACACAGAGCAATGAAGAATTTACTGCAGCTCTTCAGCTCTTAAAATTCTGCCCCAGTGTTTCACTTTGAATGGTATCAAAGTCGTAACTGCAAAGTCATAGAAAAAAAAAAAACAAAACAAAAACAAACAAACAAAAAAACTTCAAAACTTGAAGATGGAATATGTGTTCTGAAAGGGGAAAAACAAGGGGAAACTTAGAATTTAGGGGAGTTTCTGTTCGCAATTTGAGGAATGTATGCATAGAGAGTAGTATTTGCTATTCTGAAATAAATTAGTCTGTGATCTTGTTCACTGAACATGCAAGCCCACAAGAAAAAACACAAAAGGAAACATTGCAATAAATCCAGCTGAAATGCAGGCCCTGTTATCATACATTCACATTTGCATCAAGCTCACATTCACAATAACATGATTCTTAAATTTTCTTTAATTTAAAAATAGGAACCAGCAGCACATCTCAACAACCCTTAAAATGAAAGCCAGGCCACTCAACTGCCTGGATAGGGATTATTAGCTTGAAATCTCCCATCCTATAAGGAATTATAAATCAGTAGAGATGTACTGTTACAGTGTCTCCCAGGACCATTTATGCAACTCCTGTCAAGTGTGAATTTGAACTGATTTGATATTCTGTAGTCATTTTTCAAACACCAGTGTTACAAATCAGCTATAAGAAGCTAAGGTTACATATGTCAAGAACTGTGACTTGAGAGCACATATGCCTACTTGCAGTTTAAAATAATGGGGAACACAGTCCTATAGATACAGATCTTTCTTTTCCTTTTCTTTTTTTCCTGCTCCCTAGAAAAAACATGTATTAGCCACACAGTGCTATGGATTGCTCATTATTTACAAATCCTTGCAGGTAGGCAGAATGAACACTAAGCACAAGGAGTACATCCATTTTGGAAAGCCACTATGGGAAGCATACCCATCTTTAAAAGACCTCCCTGAGAGATATTCCCCAGCCTTCTCACTGCTGTCATGCTTCTCAAAAAGGACTAAAACCAAGCTTTTGCAGCCATGTTCACTTAATGGTTTAAGCATTGTTAGCAGACACATCGTTTCAGGTGCCTGGGATCTGGATGACTTGGATGCACCTTCACTTGAGGGAAGAGCTCCTGAATCCAGACAGACAGCAGTGCCTAAGCAGGGCAATAATCTCCAGTCCCTTCTACATTATCAGTACCTGATGCAGAGCCCCAGACAAGACCTTCCATCCAGCTGGGTTGAGAAAAGTACATTCCTATAGGTGTTCCTCAGGATAACAAACAAACCTCTTAGGAAAAGAGTGAACCAGGCCATAGTTCCAGGTTGGGGGTTTTGGTTTTTTGTTATGGGGTTTTATTTGCAGGCAATACAGCAGGAGTTTTGTTACAAACTGAAAGCAAGACTTAACATAAACAAGCCCTCTCTCAGGATGAGACCCTGCTCCGAGCTGCCCATTGGGATCAAGTACTTATTTGTAATACTGGTGTTTGAAAAATGAGCACAGAAAATCAAATCAGCAGAAACTCTCACTCCCAACACCAGCCACAGTGCACCCTCTGCCAAGGGCCTGGGACCTGTTACACCACACCAAGTGTGATCCATCCTTATGTCATTCTTGCACATCGAACACTAGCAGCAGCTAGTAGGAAAAAATTAACTAGGGTCAATGGTCCTTTAATGTGATTAATAGAGTATTACTTAGTGGCATTCTAAACTCACTGATGAAGCAGAAAAAAAATAAAAGAGGAAGCTAGGAGTGATAAAAGTTCATTGAACTTCAAGGATACAAAATATAAACAAGGTGTCTGCTTCTGTAAGTGAAGACAACCTGGTCAGTCTGGATTCAGTGAATTGTTTTTGTAGCTCTCTCCATGATGCTGAATAGACTAAAAGATTAAAAACAGGTTTAGATGAGGCAGACATAACTTGTTCTTGTCTCATCAGAACATAAATTTTGACTGGGGAGGGATTTAAATATCTAAGCTCAGGTCTCTAACTAGCTTGAGCTAATAGTTTCTAATCAAAACAAGGTATTCTTTTCTGTGTATGAAGTTATTTGAGTTAAAACATGGCAAGAGTGGAGGATTTAAGCTTAAATGCTCTAAATGAGGTATACACGGCAATTTTTTCTGTACTGGCTGCTTTATACCAGGCTCACAAAAATCATCATCATCATCCAGAGAAAACCAAAAGAAGAGGATAAAGCTGTCCTGTCTGTTTCCAAGCATAAGACCGGGGTAAATTGATACCCACTTCACATGCTTTCATAAAGCTCCTGTAAAAGCATGAATAGGTGCTTTGAGATGATAGAAGGCAGTTGGAATGCTGAAAGCAATCCAAAATTCTCTTTTGATTACAGATTTATAATGCATGCTTTCTGAAAATTTTACACTAAAGAAACAGAAGTGACCCAACTGGGTCTGCTTCTTCAGTTCAGCTGTTCTATTCACCTTTCATTTGCCTTACCGGTGCCAATTTAAAACATGTGGGTCAGGCACAACTGGCTCATAATGAAGAAATGACATTTGGATTACATTGCATTTATGTAAGTATTATTAAATACTCTCATAATTATTTAAGAAGAAGACTGCACTAACCGGTGTCTTCCTAATTTTAAGTAGTGTTGCAAAGTTTCCACCATCTTAGTTGTCCTCTCTAAAATAACCTGGACAGATTCTAATTCCACTACAGCTCCATTTTGAGCAAGACAGCAGAAACAAAAACTTTGGATTTCAGCACAAAGTATCCCAACCTCAGCATTGAACCCCCTCAGCAGCATTTTCCCAGATAATATTCTTCAGATTACTTCTGAACATCATTCAATTTCCAATTCACTCACAACTTCCTAACTGTGAAAACTATTCATTTCCAAAATTACGTATTAATATGAAAGACACCTTGGTTTATCTAGCTAACACAACAAAATAGCACTGTAGTATGAAGTAGGCTCAAAAAATAAGAAACACTTGAAAGTCAATTTTTTTTTTTTTTTTTTTTGCTTCCAGACTGTTTGGAGCTTTAGTTGTAGAAGACAGAATGGTGCAAACAGGGCCCCCATACAAAAACCATGGCCCACAAGAGCTGCACAGGAGAGGTACCTTCAACTCCAGAACTCTGAGAAAGCTTTCTGCACTGTCATAACAGGACAGGAAGATCATCTATTTAACTGAGATGCAATTTAGTGCCTGGCACCCCTGAGAGCCCTGGAGGTCACTGTCTAATGCTGCATGAATCATCTGTGACTTTCCAAGGAGCAATTCCCACAAGCAAGAAAGCACAGCCAGAAAATGAGTGCCTCAATACCAGAGCATTTAGCACACAAAGTGAAACATGTGTAAGGTGAAGTAGTTGTGGTTCTTTTGACGTGGAAGACACAAATTGGCTTTGATAGATCTACAACTCCATGTACCAACCTGGGCTGAGTGGGCTGGAAGGGATACACCTCCTGCTAAATATCAAGGGGAGCTCCACCTTCAGTGTGCTGCTCGTGCTTTCAGATCCAGGTACATCTTCCAGGCATGGCATGGAATTCCAGATAACCCTGCCTTACTACCCTTCACTGCATCTGGGACATATTACCAGAAAATTAGACTTTTAGAATGTTCTGAATGACTACAAAGAGGTAATAATAGGATATCTTGTAGATTGGCATGGAAAAGCTCTTACTGTGAAGACAGCATGGACAGTGTGGGCAATGCATGTCAAATCTACTAATTTATGAAAAGGAAGTCATAAATAGCTTAAGGATGGCATAAAACAAGACATATAGCAAAAGGAAGTATTGAAAAGGCTTTTTCAATTAAGGGTAAGACCTTTCTTCTTGAAGTGGTAGAAAAAAGGGTCTAGGAAGGGGAGATAAGGTCAGGTTATCAGATAATGCAGTCTTCCTGGGTGGCAAGATATCTGCCAAATGAAATGAGACAGCATGAATATTGGAGATGCCAGACAGGAGCTAGTTACAGTAATTAAGGTCTGAGGTGCTGAGCTCAGCACCAAATGCCTAAAAACCAGTACAGACAGCTCAACCAAGACATCTGACCAGGGTACAGCTGCAACCCACACAGCTAACAAGATATTCACCTACTCGGGCAGCACTGAATTCTCCTCTGGCATACTTTCCATGCCCCTCCCCAAGCAGAGAAGATCCTGCAGAGACAAATGGAGAATGAGAATGAGCGAGTTTGGGGTCAGAGGGTGTAAAGGTAGAGGCGGAGACTATCACCAGAAGAGATTGAAAGGAATGAGATTTGTTTATCTCAGAAAAGAGGCAGATAGGAAGGCACACAGTAAGATAAAATACCAAATACTCTAGAGAAGAAATATCTGACATTTTTCTCTAACTTGCTGCATAACACAAGAATAAAGGAACATTCAATGAAATGAAGACCTCATGCATTCAAAGCTGATCAAATGAAAGTCTCTTTCACATAATGTGTAATTGGACAGTGGAAGATATCACCACAGGAAGCACTGAGGTCAAGAACTGTGCAGGATTCAAAGAAGGATTGGATGGTTATATGGATCACAGGAATATCCAGGCAGAACAATTATGTTAAACTTTGGAAAAAGTAAAAAGACAGGCTTTCAGAATTTAAGCCAGTACCTGACTACAGGAGAATTAAAATAAGGTTTCTATAAGGGCAGATTATCCCACATCTTTCTTGGAGGTCCTTCTGTCCTTGCAAGAAGTTGATGCTGTTCTCTTTAGGCCAGAACATCAGTCTGCATGAACTACATGATTTCTGTTTTCCCACTTCCACATAAGCTTTAGAGGCACTGAATAGCTTTGTGTAGCTGCAATAAAGTCAGCAAATTCAAACTCTTCTTTTTTCACTAGTGATACAGCCATGGCACCCCCTGCAGTTAATCAGCACAAGGTGTTTTTATCTCAATTTCCTTTTTCATAGTGTGGCTACAACTGTGGAGATGCAGCCTTGCAGACATGGAGCGACAGCATTCGCTACCTCCCTCACCTCACCCCAGAGACAAGCTCAGTCTTGTCAGCTCCTTTTCACTGTCTTGCATTCCCTCTTACAGAGGGGGCAAAACTTGATCAGGACCTGAGCTTAATCCAGTACCAAGCTCTCTGTTGGGAGGTTTGTGCAAATGAACCTCTAATTTCCTGACAATATACCCTGAATACTGTCTTCTCTGGCCATGGTGCTAAATGGAAGAGCCCAGGCCTCCTATCAATGTCCATGCAGTTAAACAGTGTGCTCTAAACCATGTCTACCAGCTTCAGGACCTCAGGGCTCAGCAAGATATACAGGCTCCATCCAACTCCTGCAGCAGTGGTAGCAGTTCTGTATTTACACCACACATACAGCAGTTCTGTATTACACAGCACAAGTCAGTAAATTTACTTCCAGTGCCTCTCTAATCCCCGCCCAACCAGGCACTATTTTTCTAAGCATAGACAGTTTCCTATGCTATCCTGTAGTTTCCCAGACAGGCATAGGCACCTGAAACCTATTTAACTGCAGTTTTAGTGCTTACATACATACCCTTTTGCAGGTATTCCTGCTTCCAGTTTTTCCCTCCTTCCCTAGCCTGGTAAACTACCTGTTGACCTCAAATTCAGCCTGTTGCTGTCCCAGCTTTTCACAAGCAGTACAACAATCTCCCAGCTTTTCACAAGCCCAACAATCTCTATCTTAACTAGACCTGAAGGAAGACAGGGCAACATTTACCTTCCTCCTACCCTTTTCTCCTCTTTGAATGTGGTTTGGGGGAACCCACATTCAGTATGGCTTGTGTGCAAAGGTTGTTCACTCTATTAGCGGGCAGATAGGTACAGCTTAGAAATCTGCACAAACAGAATCCAAATAAAAACAAACCCTGAGGCCCTGAGGAGAGATTCTTCCCTTAAATGATTTTTCTACTTTTATCTGTGTCTTTATTTGTCCTCCTGCTTGTTCCACAGGACACCTCCATGTACTGCAATTGTGCATCATTCACTTGACTGAGTTATGTGCTCCTGAAGCTGTATTTCACCATAGCCAGCTCAACGGAGTCAGAAGGTAACTGTCCTTTTCTTGTGCAGCAGTTTGTGAAGCTTCTGCTCTCTGCTCAGTACCACTTCCTTAATTTTTACAATCTTGTATTAATACAACTATTTTCTGGTATCTGTACTGATCATTACTGTAATTTTAAAATCTCTTTAAGGTCTCTTTGACCCCTCAGAATGAGCCTCTTAACTTTGCCTCAGAACTGAAATCATTGAAACCATTAAGAGTTTAGTTGCTTTATAATGCACCTTTCTCCAAACATAACCTTCCTGAGACAGTGACCCATGCTCCAGGCAGTAGTCTGGGGCCTAATAACCATTTTCCAGGGGACTGTATTACCTCTTTGGTGGTGCATTATAGCTCACTGTTCCATCGGTCTAGTGTCTTGTTTGCCTTTTTTATTGCAGCTGTGCACTGAAGTGACGTTTCCTATGTGCTTTTTTTCCACAGTAACCCCTTTCTCCCTCTGATCAGTGTGTTGAATATAACACCCACTCCCTACATTTGCTCTTTGTTCCCAGACTAATTACTTTTCATTTTCTACACCAAGCAGTATTTGCCATCTGCTGGCTCATCAACTAAATGATCCAAATCCCTTTTGAATCCGCTTGCATTGTTCCTTATCGCTTCTCTGTGCTTCCAGTTTTACCATCCAGCCAGTGGAGATTCCTTGTACACAGTGCTCAGCTGAAGCACAGTAGCAGAGAAATGGGAAACCACATGATCTTCTCACACCTAGGGCAGAGCATCCTGCCTGCATTTGCCACTTGCTGCATTCATATAGAAAAGAAGGGCTCCCTTTGGAAAAAATTAGGCTCACATATGCTTCAGCCTGCTTGAGCTAAAGGATGTCTTTAAGCCCAGGCCCTGTGCTGGAGGACAGTGCAAGGCAGTCTCTTACACCAGGGATCCCAAGACAGGATGCAGCTTTCAGAGACCTCATCTGGTGTCCCCACATCAAGATACAGCAGGTACTCCACTGCTCACCTCACAGCTCCCATAATGTGTCCTGAAAGAAGAGGCACATCTCCTCACACCTTGTCCTGTTTGTGTGTGCACATCTGCACATGGGGAAAGGGGAAAAGGAAAGATGAACA
Source organism: Ammospiza caudacuta (assembly GCF_027887145.1). Lineage (NCBI taxonomy): Eukaryota > Metazoa > Chordata > Aves > Passeriformes > Passerellidae > Ammospiza > Ammospiza caudacuta. Next base: position 90,158,017 of record NC_080594.1, on the reverse strand, counting down.
TGGAAACAAGATGAGATTTCACTCATACAGAAACCAGCACCATCACAGCCCTACAGGCAAAAGTATCGTTTTCCTCTCAGCCCATCAGGGCAATTTCTGAAAATCCAGCACAAAGGCCTGATTGTGGGTGACCCAATTGTGACCTTATGGTACCTTAAGGGAGAATACAAAAAGATAGACAGAGACTGTTTGCAGGGGCAGGTAGTGACAGAACAAGGGGGAATGACTTCAAAGTGAAAGACAGTAGGTTTAGATCAAATACTAGGAATAAATTCTTTACTGGGAGGGTGGTGAGGCATTGGGACAGGTTGTCCAGAGAAGCTGTAGATGTCCCATTCCTGGAAGCCCTCAAGACCAGTTAGATGAGGGGCTGAGTAACCTGGTCTAGTGGAAGATGTTCCTCCCTATGGCAAGGGGGGTTGGCACTAGATGATCTTTAAGGTCCCTTTCAACCCAGGCCATTCTATGATGAATTTATGAACTTGCTCTGAAATACCTCAGGAAATGTCCAGTGTGTGGAAGGCCAGATGTATGTGTAAGAATCAGGGGTCAGCTGGGGACATCCACTTTTTTCCAGGCTCTGAGAACCAGAATAGTGCAGGCTAAGCACTGATGCTTTTAAAACAGGGTTTATGGGCAGGCTTACACTGTGCTGAAGCATGTGCCACACAGCATTCTCTTGGAAATTCTTTCCTGTCTCAGCAACAGGAAAGCCTGACTTGCTGGTCTGTTGCCTTTGCCTTATTTTGTTTGTCATTTAAGGAAAAAAATGTCTTGGATCACCCAGAGTGATCCAAGAGCAATGTTCAGGATTATTTTTTTTGGTTTTCCCTTGAAAGCATTGCACACACTTTATGCATTAGCAGTTGCCTACCCAAACTACATTCAGGTAAGAGAATTAGACAATCTGTGCACTGCTTGCAAATTTTCTAGTAATTTATGTGGAAAATGACCACAGAATGGTTCATTCAGAAAGTCACCATTTTTAGGGTCCACGTGTAAAATGATCTATTTTTTTCTTTACAGTTCATTGATTTTCTGAATCCCAAGTTCAGAAAGACCGAGCTTGATTTCAAACATTTGCTGCTCCCATTTATAGTGTTTTTACATGGTGATTTGAGTTAGGACTGCAAAACATAGATAAATCTTTAATAAGCTATGAACGTCACAGGAAATAATTTGTGCCATGCCTTTCTTGGGCAGGCAATCAGCATAACCAGCCAAACTAACTTGTCCTTGCTTGTGATTGGAGACACTACTTTTTATCTCAAATTTTTCATGTTTAAAATCAGCTGCAGTTCTAGATGCTTGGCATTTCTGAAAACAATTTTTAACTCTAATTGAGCATGGAAAAATTAGCATTTACTCCTTACTACACTCACATCCTCTGCTCTGCTACAACAGTGCAGTAGGAAAAGGGAGTTTTGCTAACTCATGGCATTCTTTATTAATATGTAAATCAGAGGAATTCATCACAGTCATGAGTGGTAAGATTTTTCATAGTCTTCCTTTTAGTCTCAGGTCTCTAATAAAAGAATGAAGCTCCAAGCTGAATTTCACTTTGTCTGAGATTTTCACATGAGTCTGAAGAGTTAGCATTCTGAGAGAACAGTGACAGCCAATATTCAGCATTTTTAAACAGCAAAACTGCTGCAAGCTGGTTTAGACCTGTCTCTGTACATCACAGCTGTATCATTTGTGCAGCACACAGCCTCACAGAACTGCCTGGAATTCAGGAGTGTGATTGGACCATGCATCTCTAGGATTATTCAATTCACTGGAACTTCTCAAAACCTTCTCTACCATAACATTTGGACCCCACCCAGAACCTCAGTCTTGGTTTCCCTTCTGGGAAATTTGCATACAATGAAAATATGACAGGAATCTTGCAAAAAGGGAAGGATTCCAATGTTCCTCAATGACAGTATGATTTGCTCCATATCATAATATGAAGCAATTGAAATTCTCTCCAAAACCTCTGCAGAGGCCTCTGTCTATATGCAACCCAACCAAACAAAAAAACCCAAACTTGTACTGACCAGTCTCCTCCTCCGGCTCACAAACATCCTCGGGATATTTTTGTACCTTTAGCCTCAGCTCAGATGTTTTTCCTTTTCTACTACTTTCTACTACTAGCATGGTCATAACACTCATGCCACTTCATCCTTGCTGACATGCTGTCTTCTTTTTCCCCATTCTACTATCCACATTCTACTTGTTTATCCCTTCTTTAGTGTTGTGGCAATTCTGACTCTCTGGGACTCCACACTGAGCTGAGAGCCAGCACAGGCCTGATCCATTCAAGGGGCTGTTTTCTCACGAGCTGTCAGTTTCCCTGTACCTCAGAACAGCCAAAGGATAAAGTGTTATGAAGACTGTGATGCATGGCAGAGAAGTGAGAAGAATACGAAAGACTGACTTTTGTGACTAACATTCATCTTAGCTAATATCAAACATTCCAAAGCCCATTTACATATGAGCTAGTCACCCTAGAGTCCACATAGTCAGGTACATTCAAGGCTTGCTCAGCTGTGGGTATCTACATTAGGAGAAATTAACTCAATCCTTCACTTCTGGTTCAAATTGCACCTTCTGTATCAGCATTCACTAAATCCACTACATCCACTCTGCTGATGTCAATACTGTTTTTCAATACTTACATTCTTAAAAATAACACAAGCTGTAACATGAAGAAAAGTATGCCAGAGTACAGTTCTGTCTTCCAAAGTACCTCAGGATCCTTTCTGTCTGTTAACTGCACATAGCATTAGAATCTGTAACTTGTTTGGTATTCCCTGTTATTCAGGAACCCTGAGAGACAGAACAAATACACTGACTAATTTCTACCATGGCGAAGCTGAGCTCTCCTATGGCTTTAGAGAGAAAGAACCCCAGCAATAATTCATTGCCCTCTGCGCAGAGAGAAGAGAATGTGTAAGCCTGATTGAATGTTGTCAATGGCATCCATTAAATCTCTGATTACAATACTCACAAAAAAAATCTTGGTGGGAAGTAAAATATATGGACTTCCATATAACTGAGATCTCAAACAATTCTGAGGAGAAGGAAAACACTGTCTCCAAGCAGAAAAAGGGAAAAGAACTGGAGGTAACTGGCCTCAAAAGAGAAAAATCCTTCCCCTTCCTTAACACAAACTGCCTAGAGTTCACAAAGAAAGAGATTTCAGAGAGTAAGAACCCTCCTCCTATGCAACTTGTAAACAGGCCAGCAAGGGGCCTTGCAAAGTCCTGCAGTCAGCAGGGAATCCATCTGCTGGGTCACTGTCAAGAGAGATCCATGTCTGAATATGGAGAAAGAGGTGAGAGACACAGCTTTAGGCTTCTTTATGTCATTGTGATCCAATATGCCTACCCAGGGTTTTGTTGTTGGTTTGAGGTTTCTCCCAGTTGCCTAACAGTGATTTTGTTGTTTTGAATAGACTGTCCTGTGTTGTAGCAAGCAACTGCTTTAGGCAGAACCCTGTAACAATGTCTGTGTCCAAGCTCAGCTGGGAACAATCAAGAAACTGTAAGAATCACGGCAAACGAGATTAAGGTCTCCACTTCAACTTCTCTTTAAAATAGAGGCAAAACTTGGAATCGGTGAGTATTAGCCTAGGAAGACTACAAAAATAAAAGGTAAATGGAATAAAGGCACACATTATATAAATAGGCACAGTATACTCTTACTTAATATCTTTGAGTATTGACCCACGCTTTCAGATTCATTAAAAATGAGGCTGCAGGTGGCAATCCAATAATGTATTTTTGCCCTTCACACAAGGAATTTTGCATGGAGGGAACTGCTGAAATGGAGATACCAGAGCACTATTGAGATGATGTAGAAATCTTTGCAGATGTACAATTTTCATCTAAAATAAATTCTACTGCAGTGTCCTAAACCACTTCAGCACAAAATTAACCAAAATAAAACTTATTTTTATGTATTCTTCCCAGTTGCAAGGGCAGATGCAGCACTGATGTATGACTGGGAGAGGATTCTTCACCATCCAGCTGTGCCCACAGGATCTTCACCAGCAAAGAATGTTGCACTCACCAACGGTAAAGAGCAAGAGGAAGACACAACCAACATGTCTTTAGACTCTTCAGTAAATCAACACTTTGTGTAAAATACGCCTGATGCATTGCTCCATTCTGGACATTAGTGCACCTCTCCAAAATGACTACTGGGGGGGGTAAAGTAGGTTCATGAAATAAAGCCACATGCCAGCATGTTCTACTCTTCTTAGCTGGGCAGTGCGTGAGACAAATATATATTGGTAACACCTTTCCCTTCAAGCACTGGTCCTGTGATCTGCAGTAGTAACTCAACAACCATATTGCTCCATCATTAGCAAAATGCCCGAAGCTAAGGTTAGCTCTGATTCTTTCCAACAGCCTTTCCAGGTTTGTTTGTTTTTCATAATTGCTTCACTACCCATAATTTTTCACCTAGGTCTTTATTCTTGCCTTGACAATGCCTTCTGTGCAAAGAGCCTCAAAGCCACTTCCCCTAATGCCAGGCCCAAATGGAGACTGCTGCTCTCTGCAAGGTTTGATTTTATGTTATTTTATCCTTTCAGGACTGTTCTTAGTGACATACTGAGAAAAAATTTTAAAGGGGGGGAGGGGGGATGGTGCAGATTGTTTGCAAGTGTAGATTATCCTAGAGGTTTAGCAGGTTTTTGTTGTTTGGGATTTTTTTCTGTTATGTTTAAAAATCATACCAGAGAAACAGGGATTTCTATCCCTGGCTAGAAATCTTCCTTAGGTTCTTTCACTCTTGAAAGAGCGAGAGCAGCTCTGTTTAGTAGAACTAATTAATCATAATTGTAATAAAACATTTATTCCACTTCAAAATATCTGACTGCATTGTGGTTTAGGAGCTAATAGGCATCATGATTAAACAGTAGGTGTAGGCAGTGATATGTAATAATGCTACAATCAAACGCTGCAGATGAGATTTTACAACAGCCCTTTCACTGGTTAGCATGAAACAATAGTGCTCGGTCAGGAAACTACTGCAATAATTCTGCAGCTTTTACATGTCAATATTTAGGGCATTACTACAGCAGGCTGTGTTACTACAGCATTGCAGGAGTTGTGAAATGCGTCTCTGTCGTTCATAAATTGCCTCGGCCCTGCGAGAGACGTGCGAAACTACAGACGGGCAGGCTTCCCCTCCCTCCGGCTCCGCGCCCGGCTCCTGAGGGGCGGGAGGGCGGCGGGGCTGTCAGGGGGGCTGTCCGGAGAGCGGCGGGGCTGTCGGCAGGGGCTGTCCGGAGAGCCGCTCCTGAGGGCCGGGAGGGCGGCCCGAGGGGCGGGAGGGCGGCGGGGCTGTCAGGGGGGCTGTCCGGAGAGCGGCGGGGCTGTCGGCAGGGGCTGTCCGGAGAGCCTCTCCTGAGGGGCGGGAGACGGCAGGGCTGTGAGCGGGGCTGCCGGCGGTGCCCTCCGGAGGGCGGCCCGAGGGCAGAGGGCGCGGGCCGTGCCCGCAATGCAGCACCGCCTCTCCGGGCGCCGCCCCGGGCGCACAGCAGCCGTGTCCCCCCGCCGCGCTGCCGCCGGGACGCAGCTGCCCGGGGCTGTGCTGGCCGTGCCGGTCCCGGATCCCGGCTGGCTGCCGCAGGGTTTCCGTGTGTAACACGTGTTTGTGCCGAGAACAGCGCCACAGCGACGGCCACGGTCTGAGCCACTCGCGGGCAGCCGGGCTGACTGTGCTGGGGATCGGAGACACCGCTATGGAACAGCCTTCTGTGCCTAGGGCGGAGACAAACACCTGAATAAACTACAAGGCTGAACCTGTTGGTATGAAAGGGTCCAGAGACAGAGATGGATTCAGTATCCCCTGTTCTCATCCCTCTCTGCCCGAATAAAAATCACGTCCGAATTTACAGCCGAGAACTAAACCTGAGTTTGAGTTGAACACACCCAGCATGAATTTGATGCAGGTGATCCTTCCAAGAGCTCCTGAGCCAGGAGAACTACAGAGTGAGAAGTAAGGACCTTTCTCCCATATGACAAGGAAAAAGTCCACTGCAGCTATTCTCAATTGTTTATTTGTCTGTCAGGACTGCTGCTTACAGCAGCTGCAGGCTGAGACTGCCATAGTAAAGCAGGGAGCAGCAACTGGCTGTCAGTTTCACCTCATGGACCCTCTCTGGAAATGGATGAAGGTGGCGAAGACACCTTCTACTACAATCAGCTTGGCTCTGGTAGAGCCAAGCAATTAGAAATTCTCTGCCCTTTAAACATAACTGCCTGCAGACCAGCAAAACAGCAGGCAATGGAACAGGCCAAGTTTTCTTCTTCCTCTGTGGAATGGCAGAAGATTGGTGCTCTGTTGGCCCTTGCATTGCTGTGTAATTGACAGGCCAACATCGCCCTGGGAAACACGTGAGACTGGAAAGAATGCACAGAAATATCAGCATGGGGAAGGATCTTCCCTTGGTGGCTTTATGTGCCCTTTCCGACAATATGAGATGTTCAGGTCTGAAACCTTCAGGTGCCATGGCAGCCATAGTCACTGCTTGGTAACACCTCCTATATTAGCCTGCAAGTAGCATGACCCTGAACTTCTCTAGTTTCACCTGGAAACCTTTGTGCTGAAGGTACTGAAATTACATCAGACATACTTTCCATAAGTTGGAGCAGATTTTGACTCAGAAAATGAGATTTACAGGTAAGGGCTGCTCAACAACACCACCTCATTGAAATGCCCAGCTAAAACCTCAGTCCCACTGAACACCTAGTGCCTCTCTCCCCATCCTCAGATTGGATTCCAGACTCAAGGAAGACAGCAAGAATGTTTTAGTGAAGTCAGCAGGCTTGAACCAGGCCTCACCCTGTAAATACTTACCAACACTAAGCAATAAACTCAGTTCTCAATCTGGCTACTATACCCTAAGATGTTTCTCTGTCAGTTCAGGAGCTTGCTGGTGAAGATGAGTTACACCATCAGGGTGTTAAAAGACAGAAGATAACTCACTACTGTTATTTTTTGGCCCTTTTCCTAGACTTTCCTATTTTTATCCTCTTTTTAACATTAATTCTGTTTTCTGTTTCTTCCTAAACTAATATTGGCCTATTTTAACTAACTGTATCTATTCTTTGCTGAAAGTATAGAATGGCTGTTTCAGTTTTTTTCGCTGGTAACTATTACCCCAGCTATATTTCACAAAACAAAATAGCTGTCTCCATATGCCTCTCTAAATAATTGTTGGTTACTCTTATAATTTGCTTATATGTCAGTTTCTATTTAAAAATAAAATACAATCATTGACTAACCGTTTTAAAGCTGTTCTTGCTAACTTAAATTAATCCCTGTTCCACTTGTCTTTCTGCCTTTCTGCTCCACAACTGCCCCCTAGAGAAATAGCTCTGTAAGAAAAAAAATAATGCACATATCCAGCCATGCAATACTTTTAACAGTTAGTTTACTCTAGACTGGCAAGGACTGGGATTGGTAGAGACATTTTCTGGCAAAACTGGAAAATGTTGGCCCAGTGAAATGGATATATTCTAGATAACATATATTTTCTAAACAGTATTTTTCAGAACTTTTTTTTTTTCAGATAATGTAATTGCTGATAAAAATTAGACTGAAAGCAGCCAGCCACAGTGTCTCCAAAATTTGACTTAAAGCTGGTCAAAACTCTAGTTAGTGCTTCCCTCTGGCAGGAAACACCCATATAGTGAAGACAAGTTTTATTAAAATACTGAGCAAAAGTCAAATATTTGGGGTTTTCTCATGAAGGTGCTAAGAGTTGAGCCATAAATTTTTCTCAAAGTGAAATGCAGCAACCAGTCTGGCTAAAATAGCTGATGCTCAGCTGAGAGACACCGACCTGAACTTGAGTTTTCCTTATCCTGCATGGATATCTTGAGCAGTGTGTAACTAGATATGGGTGAAAGGCTGGACATTCATTGAGTTTTTGATGTTATTACGCAAAGTAGAGGAAAAAACTTGAAATTGTAACATTTTTCACAGAACAAGACAACTGTGGCTGTGCAGATGGAGAAAAGAAGGTTCCCCATAAGCCCTTGTCTTGCAGTGACAGCTTCATCCCTGGAACTAAATCCCTCTGGGTCTGAGTCCATCTGACTGGTGTGGTTATAACCAAATTGGAGTTTTGCCTAGCATCAGTGGGGACTCCTAGCTGATCTGTTTATGTGGACACAATTGTAGGACTGGGGCTATTTGCTATTTATATAACAAATTCCATATACCAGAATCAGAAGAAGTCAATAGTAATTTTTATGTGAATTGCATAAAGTAGCACAATGTATAAGATTGGTGTTTCTCTCTTATTTCCCCTACATTCCCATACCACTGTTACACCTGCTTTCCTATACAAGAATCTCCACATACCCTATGTTTTCCCCCAGATTTGGCCTTCCATTCTTCTCAGCCTCCCCATGGATACACCTCAGAGTATCCCCAGTGTACTGAAAGGAGGTTGTAACCAGGTGGGGCTTCACTCTCTTCTCCCAGGCAACTCCTGACAGGGCAAGCTGTGCCAGGTTAGGTCTGGGTTGGACATCAGGGGGAATTTATTAATGAAAAGAGATGTTAAATATTGGAATGGGCTGCACAGGGAGGTAGTGGAGTCACCATCCCTGGAGGTGTTCAAGAAACAACTGGATGTGGCACAGTGCTATGGTTTAGTTGACAAGGTGGTAGCTGGCTGAAGGTTGGACTCGACAATCCTGGAAGTCTTTGCCAATCTAAAAGATTCTGTGCTTCTGCAGTTAAAAATGCAGAATCACATGGGAAGAGCCAGTGGAACAAGCAAGCCCTTCTCCTGTGGAAAAAAGTCCTTCTACAGCGAGGGTGGCGAGGCCCGAACCTGGCTCAGCTCCGGTTCATCCAGGAGGCCCCAGCCCGGTCAGGGACCGGGGCAAGCACCGCCACAATCCCACTCGGGCCTTCCCCAGCCGCGTCCTGGCCGCAGGGCGGTGCCGCTCTCGGGGCTCCGGGCTGTTCTGGGCAGGGCACTCCCCGGGGCCGGCCTTCGGTCCCGGCGCCGAGTCCCCGCCCGCCCTGCTTGCGGCGCTCCCGTTGGGCCGCCAGGGGGCGCCGCCGCCCCGCGCCCGCCGCAGCCCGCCCGCGCGCCTGGGGAGGCGCGCGAGGTCTCGCGCCGCGCCGCGCCCCGCCCCTCCCCGCCGTCACGTGCGCGCCGGCGGCGGGCGCCTGTCTCCCTGCGGGCGGGCCGCTAGGGGGCGCCGCGGCCCAGGGGCCCTGCCCGGGCCGGCGCGCGCCGTTTGTTGACCGCGCGGCGGCGGCGGGTTGGTGGCGCGAGACTCTCCCGTGACGCGCTCGCGGGAAGGGAAGGGGTGGGGGTGGAGGAGGGGCTGCGCCGGGGACACCGAGCGAGGTGCGGGGAGAGAGAAGGAGGGAGGGGAGAGAGAGAGAGAGAGAGAGAGCGCGGCCGGCGCTGGGGAGGAGGAAGAAGGCGGGCAGGAGGCGGCGGTTGCGTGCGTCCGTCCGTCCGTCCGTCCGTGCCGGAGGGGGAGCCGCGATGTGAAGCCCCACAGACACACAACACGCACACGCACGGCCCGGCAGGGCAGGAGGCAGCGGCGGCGCTCCCGGGAATGTGTGTCTGGGACGCGGCAGAAGGTGAGCGGTGGCGGAGCGGGCGCCTTCCCCCCCACGGCTAGGCGGACCCATGGCGGGAGGGACGTGCGGGGGGTGGCTCGGGACGCGGAGAAGGAAGGCAGGGAGGAAGGGAGGGGAGAGGGGGCAGACGCGGGGCCCGCAGCCGCTGCCCTGCTTCCCAGCCCCTCCCTGGGCCCGCGGCCTGGGCCTTCCCCGTTCTGTTCCCGGCGCGGGAACGGGGGGAAGGGAAGGCAGAGGGCAACGGCGCGCGGCGTTATGTAACCGGCGCGCGGGGGCCTGGCTGCCCGCGCGGGAGGGCGGAGGGGACGCGGGGACAGAGCCCGTGCGCGCCGCGAGGCGCCGCGGGGGCGCGCCAGGTGTGCGCGTGTCCGGGTCACCCGCCCCTCCCCGCACCTGTGTGTCTGTCTGTCTGTCTGTCTTGTCCGTGCGTCTGTGCGTGTCACATGGGGCCTGCGCTGCAGACACAACACGGGTCCCCCAGGCAGAGGCGGGGAGAGCGGGGCTGTGCCACAGCGTTGTGCCAGCGCGGAGGGGTCACTGCAGGGAAATGGGCTGCAGCGGGAGGAGGGGGGAAGCCCGAGCCCTGGCGCGGCCGTGCCCTCTGGAACGCTCCCCGCGCTGTGGCTGCGCCGATCTGGTCTGCGGTTTCCCGTAGTGTTTGTCACAAGTTGCTTTTGCTGAGCAATAGTGCTGGGTATAACTGGTGTGCCGAGGGGAAGAGGGAGGACCTGTGCTTGATGAGTAAGCCCGTGCTTGCCAACACTGAGGGACTGATGTGTTCGCATCTTGACCCCATCCCCTCTGATTTTGATGCTTTTTGCTCTACAGTTACCACTGACTTGACCTGTGATACTGAGCTAAAAGCCCCTGATGGGAAATGGGCTTTAATGGCATGTTAACCTTAAGAAGGAAGAGGAGCATAGTATCACCAGCACGTCTGGGTTTTCTGAGTAGAAACTCTGTGGTTTTTGTGCTGTAATATTCCATTATTTCTGCTGCTTTAAAATTAAGATCACAGTCTTCAGAATGTCAGGGCTGTGAGTACTTTGCTTGTGTTAATAACTGTCTTAATGAAAAGATGAGTTGATGTTTGTTGTGCATCTTGATCTAAAATCCAGTCCTACCTCAAATTTGACACCGTAATCCAAAGAGGCAAAACCAGGGGGCTTTAATTTTATAATCTGAATTCTTTATTCATTTAGATGCAATTGTTGCTCAAGTAGACCTGGCTAGAGCAGTTACCTGATAACCATTAGTTGCAAGAAGTTACAGCTAAAATTTGTTTCCGGAATAATCCTGTTTTACTAAGGTTTATGACATTTGACACAAATGAAATCCAAGATCAGACAGAAATCCAAATCTCTGACAAATTCCTTGCCATCTTGCCTAAGCATGTAGTTATTACCCATTCCCACCATATTGGTCTTTCATTCAGTCCATTTCTTCTGCTGGATAAAGTACCAAATCCCTGTTAGTAAATAATCCCAAGCTGTCACACTGGAGGTCACTGGTAGGACAGTGTTAGTGGAGGCACAGTGCACACACCTACCTTGTGACTCACTCATGTTTAACTACTTGAAGAAAGACTTTTTTTTCAAACGGCAAAGTGCCAATAGGAAGACTTCATTAGTATATTTCAAGCCTTAATTGTAAAGTGGTTGTACAAAACAGTATGTGTTTTTTTTAGTACATTATTTAGTAATGAGCCCTTCAAACCTAGGACCAGTCCATCTTTCTGAATGGTACACACACTCTGGTACAGCCTGTTCTGGTGCAGTGATAGTGTGCTGTAACAGAGTGCCACTTTTCATTAGTTTTTTCTGATCCCTTGACCCATATGATTTCTTGAAAGAATTTTTATGACAAATTTTCAATCTTTCTACCATCCCCTTCATTTACTAGAGAGATTAAAAAAAATAATTAAATATGGTTTTGAGTAGGTAGAAAAAAATTCATGTGATTACACAGACTTTCTTTTAATAACTCAGGACAAGCAGGAAAAAAATAACTTTCCTGACCCTGCCATGTGCTCTCCTCATTTAATTTGTTAGCTATTATTTATTTCATAGAAAATAGAGGGTTTTTTTAATTCAACATTTTTCTTTTTTAATTAAAGGGGTATATTATCACTGAGATTTCTGTCAGCTCTTAGGAGGTTTGCCTGGTGTATATATAACAAGGGAGCTAAATATCCAAATGTTAAAACCCTTCATCAAGAATATAATGTAGATTCATTTGGTGATAGTCCCACATGTTTACCTAAGCATAGCAAAATGAGGAAAAAATTGGAAACAAGTAGAAATGAGAGTAGCCATGGAATTGCAGAAAATGTTGGAAGTAAGAGAGCAAACCTTAAAAATCGTGAGGAATTCTTAGACATGTGTCATACAGTGTACTTGTGGAAGTGTCTTTGTCTAACAGGTATCTGTAGTGCTCTGCCCCAAGAGCAGCTTTTTACTCTGATGTGGAAGCCAGACAGCATTTCATTGGACACACAAATGTTTTTAGGGAAGAGGGCCTGCCGTGTCTGTGATCCCCTCACTCTGTAGTTCATGTGGAATATCTGGTGCTCGTAAGATAGAAGTCAGAATTAGGAAAGGCTTCTTTCTCAGTGTTCAGCAGAAGAGAGGTGAGTGTGCAGAACAACCCTGAATTCTGGGCTGGAATGATAACTTCCATTCCTGTGGCTTTTATTTCAAAATTGACTTAAGCACTGCTGCTGTTGTAGCTAAGGAAACCATGAAATTCCCCTAGGAGATAATTTTAGTTTGGTATACCCATAGCAAGGATTGTATATTCCATATTCCTTGCTTTAAATGCCTAGGCAGACTGTGGGCCCTGAATTTCAGTGTTAGCTCTTGGCTAAAGCAACTCCTTTCCTATCTCAGAGTTTCAGGTTTCCCAGCTGGTATCCTGCCTATTTGGTAGTGCTGGAACTGGTGACTTGAAATTCAGTTACTTGCAGAAGTAAAGCTTAGCCATGCTGTGGTTAACTCTTCTGTTGATTTTGCTTTTCCATTCCCAGCTCTATATAAATACTTTACTCAAGTCCCATTGTAATGGAATTCTTGGTTGTAATCTCCTTATTTGGTTTGCCTCAAGTAGTGCACATCTCTTCAGTGTCTGGATTTATGTAAGTAAATAACCATGGAAAAGAGAAAGGTGGTTTCCCTTAGGAGAAGACACTGCTCAGGTACCTTGCAGAGTCATTCTTGCAAGCACAGGTGGATTGGTTTGAATGCCAAAGCAAGAAAGCAGTGCAGAAGCTGTGCAGAGCAGGATCAAGAACTACTCTAAGGTTTCTCCGTATTAACGTAGAGATTGGCAATCTTCTGGTATGTGAGGTATGTGGTGTATTTTGGCAGAATCCTGAGGACTGTTGATAGTATATTTTGTCAGGTTCTAGTTGTCAGTGAATGTCCAAACTGAAATAAAGTTCTGCCCACCATGTTCATGACTTCACCTCTTTGAGCTGGCTCACATCAGGTGTTTGTACAGGGCATGATGAGTTAGCATCATGAACAAATGGTTGTGCTCCACTGAGGTCATTTTGGAAACCTAGGAGCTGTTGCTTTTTAAAGGAAGTAATGAAATTGCTATTAATTTTTACAAACAGGAAAGCCCCTGACCCCATGGCATGTAAGGTAAATGATTAGTGCAGTTTCCCAAGTAGTGTATTTTACCATTCTGTGAAATTGAATGCAACTCCCAGTTGAAGTAAAGAACTAAAATAATTTATATTGAAAGGATACTGTTCCTAATTTCTGGATCTGCTTGTTGTTTTCAGGAAACATTAGAGCACTCAGCTCTAATACTGCCTTTTCAGTCATAATTCCTTGATTTTCATTTTCTAATTGTATTATTCGGTAAGCAATTCCAAGAATCCTATTAATAAACCTGTAGTAGGGGAGAGGTAAGGTTGTAATGACTTTTTACTGTAATTTCTGGTTGATTTGAAGTTTTAAGCATTGCCCCTTCCTGTAACTTCTCTATTGATTTTTAACCCAAGTTTTAAAATTGTAGCATTTGTTTGGAATAGGCCATTTTTGCTCTGTAGCCATTTTGTATTGATCTGTCTCCACTAAGCAGCAGTGTAACATTGCTGGGTTTATGTCAGAGGTGCTTAAAATACCAACTTAGAACCAGTACAGGCCAAGAACACAATTCAGATTTGAGTTTAAATTCAATGATCTTGAAGAATTAGAGCATTTTTGTTTTTTCCCTGTATTTTTCCTGGAAAATACAGAAACATGGTGCTCTTCTTATTTTTCTCTGAATCTAGGAGGAAACTTGATAACATGTTGGGTCAGATCAGAAGTTTGTTTTGTTAACAAAAAGCAAACACACTAAAATACTTTCCCTTTGTGTTCTGAGCTTCTGTAGTTTGTTGCCTTTAAAAAAAGAGAATATGTTTTTATTCCATTTATCTGTTGAACAGATCTGGACTTTTAGCATCCTTGGTATCCAGTATCAGATAATCTTCAAATAAACTAGGCTATAGATTAAAAAATATTTCCATTTCTTTTGATCTCTCCACTTGCTAGTTTCATCTGATGCTTCCTAGTCTTGTTGGTCTGAGTTGATGAAAAAAAGTAATATCTGTGGACTAAAGAAAGCTGTAGAAAACTTGAGTAGAAACTTGAAGCTTCAAGGCTAAGTATAGAAGCCTTATGTTTTGAAGATTTTACTTCAAAAAAGATTTTGCAGCTTTGAAACTCTCAAAGGCAATGTCAGAAAAGCATTTGGGAACTTGACTGTGCAGTGTCAGTTGAAATTAGGTAATGTCATTCAACACTGCTATGAACAGAAGATCTACCTATTTCAACACTGAATCTGTAGTTATCAATGCTTTTGCTGGTGAAGTTGTTGAGGTCTTAGAGTTTTGCTGTCATACATGGGTAAAGAGTCCTCCTTAGTGTCTGACATCATCTACCATTTCCAAACTAGATGCCTTCTGTCTCATTTTCCCTGAAAAGCTTGGCAGGATCAACACTTGCACAGTGATAACATTGGATTGACCATAAAGCACAATTGCCTTGGGTATGTCTCCTAAAAAAACCCCATCATCATCATCATGGAATAGTCAGGCTTGCAAAGAACCTTAAAGGTCCATCTGGCTCCAGCTCTCTGTCATGTGCAGGGAATCCTTCCACTAGGCCAGGTTGCTTAGAGCTCCATCCAGCCTGGTCTGGAAGACTTCCAGGGATGGGGCATCCACAGTTTTGTGGGTAGCTTGTTCCAGTGCCTGACACCCTTACAGGAGAGAATTTCTTCCTGATATCTGATTTAAACCTACTCTCAGTTTGAAGCCATTCCCTCTTGTTCTGTCCCTACCTGTTCTTGTAATATTCTCTCTCCTTTTTTTTTCTTGTATTCTCCCTTCACATACTGGAAGGTCACAATTCCATCACCCTGAAGCCTTCTCTTCTCCAGGCTGAATAATCCCAGTTCCCTCAGCTTCTTGTCACAGCAGAGGTTCTCCATCCCTCTGATCATCCTGGTGCCTCTTGTCTGGACTTGTTCCAACAGGTCCATGTCCTTCCTGTGCTGGGACCCCAGAGCTGGACACAGCACCCCTGGTGGGGTCTCACCAGAGAATAGGGGGGCAGAACCCCCTTTCTCACCCTGCTGCCCACGCTGCTTTGGATGCAGCCCAGGGTGTGATTGGCTTTCTGGGTCATGTCCAGCCTCTCAGCCATCAGCACCCCCAAGTCCTTCAGGGCTGGTCTTCATCTGCTCATTCCACAGCCTGTATTGATTCCAGAGGTTGCCCCCCACCAGGTGCAGCACCTTGAGCTTGGCCTTGTTAAACCACATGTACCCTCTCATTACACTGCTTACAGTGCTGGCCCAGAGTGGGGATTTGTTTCTGTGCCATTCACTACTGCCAGAGGGGTCAGTCTGGGTAGCCAGCGCTCACACTGGTCAGCAACAAAGCTCAGTTTGTTGTGTGTGCATATCCATACAGATACCCATGCACATGGGTGTAGTCAAATATCTAAATTCAGTCAAAAAGATGCAGTCTCTTCTGAAGGATTTACCCATCTCCTGGGCTGAAGTCTGGAGAAGCTGAAAGCAGTATATATCAGGTTTTCACAAGCACAGTTCCTCTGAATTTGATGTTAATAAATTCAGAGCATCCACAGATTCCTTGCTTTGATCACCTCATGAAAATTTTGCAGTTATTTTTGAATAATTATACCTCCACTTACCCACTTTTTCTGCCTTGTTAAGTTTTTCTTTAGCTTTACAAGGATGTTTCAGTTGTGCCTGGAAAGTCTTAGAAAGTTCTTAATTATTCAGCAATAGTAACTCTTCTAATTATTTGGGAGTAGTGATCATGGGTTTTCTTATGCTACGTACTGACTTCTTGGCCTATGCCTTAGCATAGACTGCTTGGGGAAGGCAGGATTTGTGGGACTGGATTGTCATACTGAGTGCACAAACCAAAAACCTTCTAAACAAGTTCTGTTGATTATTAGGTAGAAAACTAACATCCCAGTCTTCATTTTTAAAGAAAAAAGAGACATCATTCTCCCTTCTCAAATATTACAGATAGCTAAACAGAGGGGATTGGAGGATAACTATGCAGCTGATAAGACCATCTTGTTTATTGTTTTGGATACTCAAATCCAGAAGAGCATTTCCTTTTGGTGATTTACAGTCTCTTCACTGTGTTGGTATTTAGAGTCCTAGTTTCACAAACCATGTTTCTGATTCTGATTTTACTTAATGGTTTTTATTCTGGATTTTAGGGCTGGCGTAAAGATTATGAATGGGCCAAGTCCTCTTGGGGTTGAAGCCCCAAAAGAATTTAAGCACAGAAAAGAACTGATGAAGCCAGTTGATGAAGTTTGCTGAATCTTATCATTGTTTTGTGGCACTAAGAACCCTTGTGTGAAAGAAGTGATACTTGAACTAGAAAGTGAATTGAGCTGCCTGGTTACACACAGCAATGAACATTCGTGAAGAAAAGCTATTCATCACTGGAGAACTCTGGAAGGGGCTGGGGAAGTCATGACTTCACCAAAAAATGCAGACATGTTGAAACTGGAGGCCAGTCTTCTGTAAGCAAAAGGAAAAACCAGGTTAAACCACTGCTTGTGACAAGCTATAAATGAACTGTAGATGTTACTGAGTGTTATTCCTAGAGGGAAATTGACAGTTGGTTTCAAGTTAAATCTGACTTCCTATTTTTTCAAAGAATTAGCCATCTCAAATGCCATGTATGAAAGCAAAAATGATATCTTGAAAAGAGGTTGTTCAAAGCTGGTGTGGATTGTACAGTGATCCTGGTTTCTGGACCTCATGCTCAGGCTTCCTCAAGTTGTGACAAGTAAAACAATTGTCTGTCCCAGACTCCCATGTTAGTTGTAACAGGATATAAAGACTTTTGTCTTGTACAACTCTGGTATAAAGTTGTTACAGTTATCTGCTGTACAGCTGCTTTTCATATTATTGTGAGGTTTAGCCAGCAAAAGAAATTCATATTTCTTAGTTGTTACTTGTGTGTGAAGTATTTAGTCCATGATTGTACTGATCATGAGAAACTGATCTGAAATAGAGACCATTTTGAGTTGCAAAAATAGTCAGTTTGGAAGCTGGATTAGTTTAGCAAAGAGTTCTCTTTCTGGGGGACTGATTGAACTGGAAGTTCTCAGAGTATCATTTCTTTGCTGTCAACCTCAAATGAAAGTATGCACAGAACACCATTTTAGAATAGTTATCTGCTCATGAGGAGTTTCTTCTGCAGGACTTGGAAGTTTTTCCATGTTTTAAGTGAGTTGTATGGATGCCATGGATGCTCATATTTTAGAAAAATGGTATTTCTAAATTTCTCATACTGTTTTCTAATATTTTAATTGCCCCAGATTTTGAAGTTTGTTCTTTCCTAATTTACACTCTGATCTTTAATCACAGGACATGGAGATGGTGTTGGATGTTTTTGTGGATAGCTATTGGTTCAAGTGTCCTTCATCTAATTTCATTTCTCTTTATTTAAAATATCACCAAAGATTGAACTGCAAAACAGAACTTGCTGGTTGGCCCTGTAGCATCAGACACTTGTAGTTAGTGCTTATCCTGTGGGGACAATGTGGAGCTGCTTGATTGTAATTTTTTTTTAAAGCCTTTACTGTGTGGAAAAGGTAAGGTAGCCTATCCCTTTGGTTTATTGCAGGGGAAAAAGCATAAGCAGCCCTACTTAGTGAGTAGCCAGCTCATTAGAACTCTGTATCTACATTGCCATTAGTGATAGTCATGGCCCAAAAGTTGATTTCTAGAAATCACTAAGATAATTTTAAGATCCCATCCATTCCTCTCTTTTTGCCTGTCTGCTTTGGCTTTATCTGATGCTTTTGTAAGTCACTTCATCTTGCTAAACTTGGGGAAAGCTAAACCATAAAATTATGTCAAATTTATGTTGATTTAGTGAACTGAACTGCACATAGCAGCATTGTGAATGTGGGGGTCATATGAGCTTGGGAAGAAGGGATAAAGCCTGTTAGGCCAGCAGAGGCTGAAGAGCAGAATCACCCCTTTTGGTAGCAGTCAGCCAACAATTTGACTCAAACATCTTATGAAACTTCACCCTGAAACTTTATTTCTCTTCTAGAATAAAATTCAGTTGCTTTGCAATGTACTAATTAGTAATTTCAGTATAGAATAGTAGTGCTAACCCTGAATTGTCTGAAATCACAGGCGTTTAGGCATATAGTATCTTTTAAAAAGCTTTTGGCTCTTTTGTGTAAGTTCTTTTTGCTGGATTCTGGACTTCTTAATATGTGGTAAAAAACTAGTTTTCTACCCTATAGCAGCAGCTCTTTTCCAGAAGACTCAGCCGAGAGTAAGACTCTTGCGCTTAGAAATGTATAAACACGTAGGATAGTTCTTTGCTCAAAGAGCTTGAGGACTAGTGCCAAGCAGAGTGGTGAGTTTGATGTGGGAGGTGGAATGTAGAGGCATGAAACTCAAACAAGCCACAGACTACCCACTTGATGGGAAAAGCCTTCTAAGCCCTGCTGAGCTGGGATGAATTCAGTCTCGAGTTCAAAGAAAAGATTCTGATACTCATTAGCGGTGGCCCGAGACGCCCATATTTCTGCTGGAGTTACACCTTTTATATAGGCTTGTGGCATGTGAATATGTTAAATAAATCAAGTTCTTTTGCATTAAAGGACAATGACAGGATGTCTGCTCTGGTCAGAAATGCAGACTAGCTGTTTTAGTGTGTTATACTTCCATACAGCTTTCAGTTACCAAAAATCGAATTATCTGGATGGAACATTACTTGTGTGATGCATTTAGACACAACTTTGGCGGGGTTATTTGTTGAGTCACAGTGCAGCCTCATTTTGTCTTTGGAAATAGTTCATATGTTTTCTTGTAGGGCAGAACCATAAAGTTTATATTCTGCTAGATTCAAGTTGGCTACTTGAAGAGGTAGCAAACACCTCTGCACTGTGTATATGCTTAGCAGAGAGATTGCTGAAATGTATGACAGAAGCAGGGAGTAGTACTGCAGTGGAATTAAAAAGCTCATGATGATCCATGTTCACTTCTTGCAGAGTCATTGCAGAACACAGATCTGTGCTCCCAACCATTTTTCCCCATAATACTGTGGTGGTTTTGGTCTGGGTTGGTCCCTTAGCTGTGTTAATGAATTTGTGCAAACAGAGAAAACTGTTCTGAAACAAGTTAGATACTTGAAGAAAGAACTACAGGAAAGATGAACTCTGAAATTGGCTTGTTTGTGATGGCTGAAGTCCTCTGTCTTGATGTCTACCCACCCACACCTCTACTTCCCACCTTCATGTATTCTTTACTGTTTCTCCTACTCATCCCTTCATCATGATTCCTGTAGGGGGAGCATCATACCATCCTTACATTTCTTATTTCATGAACCAGTGAGCATGTTTAAAATCTTGCTTAACTTTTCCTCTGGTTTAATATATCTTGGGCAAGGTATTTCTCACGCTCGTTTGTTCCTTAGGTTTCAGCAAGGCAGCTGCAAGAGGTTACCTTCATTTTTAAGGAAAAAATCACACTGTAAGGAGAAGTCTTAAGCAGAGAGGTTTCTCTGTAGTCCAGAAACCTTGGTTCATCATTCAGTTCCTGAAACCATAAAGGGAGAAACTAGTCTCCCAGGTTTTCATATTAGCATTAAAAAAATAATTTGTGACCCTGAAAGGGAAGACTTGAGCCAGAGACATCTTGTAATCACTGAAGTGCCATGTTCCTAACCTGAGTGTTCAGAATTTAAGTGGACTGGCTCAAGTGGACTGAGTCAAAAATTGCATCTGCTAAGGAAATGGTAAATCACTATCAGATGTTTTAAGTAGGCATTACAGCCTAGCTTCTTTAGTTTTGTAGGCTCTAGAAAGATAACTTCTGAGCAATTGATACATCATGTTTTTAGCACCTTGACCTAAGTAGTTTTGTTTGATTTCTAATTGTAATCAAACTAGGCACGTAACTGTGATTCTGATTTTATAGGCTTCACTTTCAGACTAGAGATCTTTCTTCCTCACCTTCCAGTGTCCCGAATAAAAATGAAACGTGTTTCAAGGTTTTAGAAAAGCTCGCTCTTATGAAGGCAGTTCTTCAGTTTATCAGGCATTAGATATTTTAGTTAATCAGGATGTTGTTGTATAGGGATCAGAGTTAAGACCTATCAAATCCTGTCTTCTCAGTGGTTGGTGTTGTAGTGATTCAGAGTATGCATTTTGTACAGTCTTTGTTTTTTTCAGAGCAAAAGTTTGAGGTTTTTTTATATGAGGTTTTTTTTCTTTAATACTCTTAGAATCATAGAGCAGCCCAGATTGGAAGTGACCTCAAAAGAGTATCTAGTCCAATCTTTAATGGGTAGGGAAGCCTGGTTGAGGTTCTCTGGTGCCCTGTCCAATTGCAACATGAAAATCTCCAGACATGAGGACTCTGGCATGTCCCTGCATTCCAGTCATTGATTGTTCTCACTCTAAAAACTTTTTTCTACTTCAAGATGAAACTTCCTCATGGAGGTTGTATCTGTTGCCACTTGTGTTTTCTGTGGCTCCTTACGAAGAGAGAGCCTCTGCCATTTTTGTAGCTACCCTTTAAGACTGTCATCCTTGATGAAGAGGAGGAAAGTAATCATCAGTTAAGATTCTAGTGTCTCTTATGAGCTCATACACTGATATCTGTAGTATCTAAAAAACCTAGATGACATTTTTATTAATGGTTTTTCTTTTTTCATGAACTTACTCTTCTATGTTTCTCCAAGAATTTCTTAGCCAGAAGTGATAGATGTGAAACACACTTCAGCAGATGAAAAAATACAGATTTTTCCATATGAAAGAAGTTATCAAGCCATTTTAGCTATACACTGTCCTCTGCAGGAAAAAAGTCAATTTTGTATCTTAAGTGGTCATCTAGCTCATCCCCTCTCTTTTTCTTCAGTGCTTCTTAAGAGTTCTGTGGTATCTATTAGATACAACACAAACCACTAAAAATTAATTTCAGAAGGCCTTATGTCATGGAAACAGGTCTGTGGGTAAGAGATGCAGGTACCTAGAGGGAAAATACAGTAATTTGAGAAGGTCTTACTTTGTTTTGGATGTTGGTGTAGAGCTCATCTCCTTGATAAGTGATTGATCTTCATAATTGCACATACAACAGCGAATATGTCAGTTGTGTATCAAGTAACAAGCAACTGTTAGCACAGAACCAAGTGCATAATTATCTTTCTGTGTTTGTGGAGGTCCTGAAACATGAAACAGATACTTAGCTTTTCAAAATACCTGCTACCTGCTTTGACTATAGTTCTGTGGTTGCCTAATCTGGCATATTTGCAGTAGTCAATGAAAATGATTGTACTTATGAAAACTTCTGCAGCTGTGTCGTATTTTGCAATCCAAGGTGGTTTGACTGCATATCAGAGTATGCCTGCTTAGTCCTCTAGGACAAAAGGGAATTAAGAGACAAAAGCTAGGACTTGTGTTCAGCTACGTTCATAAGAAATGGAATGTTAATACTATAAATGAGTTAGTCTCCAAAACAGTGCAGTAGAAGGCCTGGGTAGGAAAATGACCAGAATGTGTTGTTGTCATCTCCATCCACAACCATATGTGCTTTCTGCTAAGCTGGAGGCTGAGTGAAGCTTCTGTGCTCTTGTTACTGGACAATGCTGTGGATAGTCTAGAGACTCAAAAACAAGGATGGAAATAAAAATAGTTGTTCTTCTGTCTATTTGCTGTAGTTTTGCATAGTTTTTAGGGAGGATAAAAGAATATAAATTAAATATTTAATGAAACAGAAGACTTTAGACAGTCACCTTTTTATAGTTTCAGAGTTTTGTGCTGATCCTCTAAGAGCTGATAGACCTAAAAGGCTATTTTGTCTTTTTATTTAGAGAACTATTTTGTTTGAAAAGTGAGTGATGTAATAGCAGGCAGTGATCTCATGATCTTACCACATCATTAATCAATATTCTAAAATCAGTTTTACAACAGCTATAGTAAATATGAATCACTTGGATGTAGTGAACAGTTGGCCACAGTCCAAGCATTGCTTTTTTCTATCCAGGAGTTCTGTTCTAGCCAACTAATAGCTCATCTGGGGACATGGCTGTGTTCAGCTTGTGGTCCAGGGATAAGTGTTTTGCATAGAGGAGAACTGCAATTTGGCTGGTTGGGTTTGTTTATTTCTTTATTTATTTATTAAGCAATGCACATAAAAAGCCCCAAAGAATCAAATCACAAACCTAACTATAGATCATTCTAGGTCACTTACACATCTGGCTTTTCTTTGACCATAAGATCACATTTGGTTTTTTTGCTTTGATGTGATGTATTGCATTACAGCAACATATGCTTGGATGTTTTATAATCAGTTGTAAATCCATTGGTGTCTCCATTGTAAATCCATTAATCCAGTCTCTAATACCAGGAGGTGGCTGCCTGCATTGCACCATGTCTGTGGTATCAAATAGGAAATAAAAGATTGGTTATGACCCGGACAATATTTTGCATGGATGTTAGCAGTTGTATTTAAGAACCTTTTATTATTTCTTTTTTAATAGGAGATGTATGAGGACCAGAAAGAATTTAATAAATTGTAATGGACAGTGAACATTGTAAGGAGTTTTTAATATTCAGGGTGAATAAAGCAAAAGGTGTGTGTGTGGTTTTTGGCATGTCACAGGAACCACAGTATGCATTGCTGCAAAACTGAGAAATCAGATTTTT
The DNA here is from genome assembly GCF_027887145.1 of Ammospiza caudacuta. Lineage (NCBI taxonomy): Eukaryota > Metazoa > Chordata > Aves > Passeriformes > Passerellidae > Ammospiza > Ammospiza caudacuta. The sequence goes on along the minus strand of NC_080594.1, from coordinate 90,135,176 downwards.
GTGTGATCTTTCATTTCTAGATTGGGTGTGAAACTCAAATACTTCAGTGAAGTTGGTTGAAAAAAATTAATCTTTGTGCTAATCTGTAAATGGCCTGTAGTGCCATCATTGAAATGGCACTGATGAACGTTTAATTGATCGAGCGCTGTTCTTCCTCTGCAGAAGCTTCAGCATGAGGCGGGGTGGATGGCGGAAACGAGCTGCCGATGGCGATGGCTGGGGAATATGGGTATGTTCTAAACCTATGGCTGTTTTCTAAACACTGTGCTTAAAAAGGGGTTACAGTTTTGTTTTACATGCTAAGCGGCCGCTATAAATGAAACCCTTTTGCTTTACTTGAAAACACATAATGAAGTTTGAAAGAAATTTTTTAATTAGCAGATTTTGAAGTCTGTGTTCACAATAATCACTAAATTTCATTACTAGTAAGTGCAGACCCTTGATTAGTTTTAAATCACCATTTAAAAAATAAACTAAGTAATTTGAAAACTATTTACACTTGTCTTCACCACTCTACATTTGGGCAAATAACTGAGGCACCTAATTTACATCAATATTTAGAATACTTCTGTCCTGTGTATATCTAAGAACTGAAAATACGTGGAACCACATTGTTTTGTTAGGCAATGAGTCACCAATTTAGCACCCAAATTTGCATCATCACCTTTTTTCTTCTTTCTTTTTATTCTGTAAGAGCTTTTTATATATAGAATCTTTTGTATATACAGAATCTTTTCATGTAAGAAGATGATTAAGGAGTCTGAAATAAATCCTGCCATGTTGATAACAAGATGCAGTTATCTTGTAGATATAAGTTTATGGTGGAGCATTTGCTATTTTTCATTTGAAAAACTGTTTTTTGTGTGTCAACCAAATACATTTTGGAGAAATGTTCCTTACCTTTCCAGTCTTATAATTGACCAGTTTCTCTATGTAAACATTAGGAAATAGGACTGCCATCATGGGTTGTGTTTTGTTGTAATTTAAAAACTAGGGTGGGTACATGTCAGCAAAAGTTAAGAAGTTGGAGGATCAGTTCCGGTCGGATTCAGCCATACAGCAGCAGAGGGATGGAAATTCATCAAGTATCTTTAGCGGAGTCGCCATCTACGTCAATGGCCTGACAGGTGAACCTTTGTTTTTTTTAAGGATCTGTATTGTGTCATTCTCATGTTTACCATCCTGAGTGGAAATAACTGCAAAACACATGAATTTGCAGCTAAGTAAATACATGACAATTACTCTATATATGTTTTGTATATTCTGTTGTTTTTCATGATTAAGGTTTTCAATTTAATTTAAAAAATCTGATTCTGAATATAAATATTGCTTTACTGTATCACTTACATAACATAACTTGTAGAAATAGAAGTAGATCTTTGCATGTTTCTATGATCTTGGTATTTGAAATGAAGCCTTTTAATTTCCTCCATCTTCCTACACTTATTAAATTTTTAATATTTCTAATTAGTGATGGTTAGATTGTGTGCCTTAAATTTACATTTGGGAGAATATGTCAAAGTTTTCTTGCTGAGAGTGACATAATGGGTGAGACAGAGCCTACTGATAATGGAAGGAGGAGCAAGAGACATTTATGTGTTGTAGGGACCATCTGTGATGGACTGATGGTGCATGTCAGTTGGAGTAAGGTTTTTAATCTACCATGCTTATGTTCATGCTTCTTCTTATTTCTGTAAAGCAGCTTAATAACCTTTTGGAAACTCCCCAGAAGCCTTATTCAGGGATCTCTGCCAGGAATGTTGTGATTATTATGTAACTGATGCATAGAGCTTCTATGGGATAGATTAGTGCTGGTTTAAGCACAAGGCTCAAATGGATTGAAGAAGGTTAAGGTGGATATGTTAAACCATTAATACATCTGGACTGGTTGTTTAATGCAGACATTTTCTTTAGTGAAAATCCACTATTTGTGTATTCTTCAAGCAGCTAGTCCCTTAAAAGAGTTCTAGAAGATGGTTGTCCAAGAGGCTCTGGAGTAAGAAAGGTAACACTTGGAGAAAGTGTGTGCTATTTTTAGTTAAAAGTTAGAAGAATAATGAAATGTTAGATGTATTTTGAGAGTTGACAGAAAGGAATTGTAACTATATCCTTTAAAAAATTTTTCCTCGTTCTTGTATTGTTCAACTTTAAAAAAAACAACACCTTGTGCTAGATTCACTGTTCAAACATTGTGTTTGTGTTGACCCAAATCTTTTGGTGTCTGTGTGACGCCACTGCAAACATTTTCCAAAGCTAACACTTTTTTCTTTTGTTTTCCCCACCTCTGCTTGCAAAATAAGTACTGTTTTTAAAACAATTCAGATTAGAAAAATTGTTGGTTTTTAAGGTATTCTTTGTTCTCTGTAACAACTCAAGAATAACCTGGTCAGGAACGAGTGAGTTAACTGCTTCAGTACATCAGAAATTACACAATAGGAATTTTGTGCTGTTGCTAAACCCTTCTGATATTAATTATTTTCTGTTGCTTCTGGGTAGAAACTATTCTCCTGAACTCTGGTGAAAAGATAATCTAATTTTGTATTATGTTGGTGTAAAGCATTTTTTGATATAGTTTAACATTACATCTACTTGAATATTTTTTCCTGCCTTCTTCCATACATATTGTGGGAAGCTCCTCTAAAGCAAGTAGAGAATGTTTGCATTTTGAATTAGTGTTTTCAAAACCAGTTTTCTGCATTTTTTTGCCAAATGTTTTTCTGATTTGTTCTTTGAAGAACTTGTTTTTTTCTACAGTAAAACAATAGTTTGCACTCTTTCTGACCATGGCATCATATTTATCAATTAAAGTTATTTCTCCCACTGTATTTGCTGACACTAAACAGAAATATTTCTGGTTTTAATTTTATAGATCCCTCCGCTGATGAATTGAGACGGCTGATGATGTTACATGGAGGCCAATACCATGTGTACTATTCCAGATCAAAAACAACTCACATTATTGCCACCAATCTTCCAAATGCCAAAATAAAAGAATTGAAAGGGGAAAAAGTAGTTCGGCCTGAGTGGATCGTGGAAAGGTAAGTTTACATCTACTGCAGTTGGAGATTTCCCCTTTTGGGGGAAAAGAAACCAAGAAAAATCTGGAGAGAAAAAAAATTAAAGATTGCATTTTGAGATTTTGGTTTAGCTTAAAGTAATTCGATCATAGAACGGCTGAGTAGAAATACCAATGTTACACTGAAGATTTGCTTCTTAGGGATTGTTCTTTAAGAAACTTCACCAAGAACATTGAGAAAGTCTTAAACATATTAGGAAACTGAACATTATCCTGTTAATTCCATTTAATAGCTAACCAATTGACCAGACTTCATCTCAGGATGTTAAATAACTACTATGTGATTGTTTTAAATCTCCTGTCATGTGCATAAGTTTCATGTCATCTGTATATAAAGAAGTGTGTCAATTGAAAAGTGTTCACATAAAATTGGAATTAATCCATTTAAACATTTATTGTGTTGTGACTTTCTAAGAAAATAATAAAAACTAAAGGAAAAAAAAAGTACATTTTATTTACAAAATATTTAAGTTCTTTGGTTTCTCCATGGCCTGGAATATATAGAATCCACTGAAGTGTCCTTGATCAAGACAATAGCCAAGCTCAGGGCAGTTAATGTTGCTTGCATCTCTCTTCCATCTGAGGAACTCACAGGAAATAGAACAGGCAGGACCATGTTCTAGAAATTATCCTGCTGGTGACATGCCATTCTTAAGTAGCCTCTTTCCTAGATAACCAGCAGAAACAGGCAAGAAACTGTTCTGCAATGCATGTGTGAAATCTTCTTTGCAGTTTGCTGATTTTCAGTCCTTTGTATTCAGCTGTTTCATATAATGTATCTTTATGGTCAGTTTTTGAACTTTAGTTAGACATTTTTAGTTACTCAGTTTGGAAAAGACTTCAGATAGATTTTTTTTTTTCCCAACACTTTTAGGGCCTCGCCCCTGTGTTTAAGGACTTGGAAAACTGATGGCAAGTGTGGTTTTATTTGGAATATGGTTTATGTGGTTTTTATTTATGTGACTGGTTTTTTTGGTGCCATTAGAGCTTGCTATGATTTTGACCAGATTGGAAAGATCAATTTGTGTATGTTCAGTAGAGACTTAATAGAACCTGATATATCAAATCTCCTAAAATTTTTATTCTGGTGTCTTTGTGTTCAGGTTCATTGTGGCTCTGGAATATTATACAATAGAATAAGTCAGAAGAACCAAGTATAGACAGATACATGAGTTTGAGCACAAGGAAATGGGGGAATTCACTGTCTCAACAGAACCAGGTTCATATCACAATCTAGAATAGAAGCTAATTTCACTACCATGTCTTTTTTTTGTTTTCCTTCTCCTCAACAGTATTAAAGAATACTCCGTGATTAAATAATTCTTCTCTGTGTATGGAATACCATATTATGTTCTCAGTAGATCACATGGTGAAAATTAGTGTAGTAGATGTAGAGTTTCTGATTTCACAGACTTGGAAGGGACCTTAAAGATCATCTAGTTCCAACCTCCTTACCATGGATTAGGTCACGTTTCACTAGACCTTGGATGAAGTTGCTCAAAGCCTCATCCATTCAGGGATGGGGCATCCACACCTTCTCTGAGCAATCTGTTCCAGTGCCTCTCGATCCTCACAGAAAATACTTTCTTTCTAATACCTGATAAAACCCACCCTCTGTCAGCTTCAAGCTATTCTCCCTTGTCCTGTCACTACACAGTCTTGGAAAGAGCCCCTCTGCAGTTCTCTTGTAGACAATATGATGGGTTTGCAATTTTTTCAGTTTGGTTAAGAATCTACCATAAAATGTTGCTGTCACAAACTGCTGGTAAAACAGTGTTGTTAGATCTTTGGTCTTGTCACCCAGGGTTGCAAAATGAGGAAGTTGTTTGTCTGTGGAGCTTTGATTTGTTTCTTATGTGCATATATTATGATTTAGTCCTTAATTACATGATCACATGCCATCTTTTTTCACTATGGCACCTGCCACATTCTCTGCACAGAAAAGATTGAGTTCAGGTTGTGGACTGCTAATACAGTGACATGGCTTTTCCTTTTTGTCTCCTGTTCCTTACTTATTGCATGTGACTTGAATTCTTTGCTGGTAATGAAATGAATAATTAATTCCTGTCTTTTATTGGTGCTTATCACTATAGCATCTGTCTGCTTTCCAAAGATTAATGAATGTAACATAGCACCGTTATAATGGCTATTATTTAATTTAATTTTTTTGAGAGCCAACTAAAGGACATTGAGGTAAAACACCAGAAATGTTCATAACTTGGAATATGCCATGGAAATGATATAAGATTCTGCAGAGTTACTTGCACAAGGATAGTAAGGCATGTGAAGAACTTTATTGCTGCATTAAAGGCTTTGCATATTCTGAACTATGGTCTAAAGTCAGACTCGAATAAACCTATTGTTAAATGGAAGTAGCTCTACAATTTTGGTTTAGTTAGTATCCCATAGAGATCTTCTGTAACAGTAGTTGCAAAATCCAGTGTTGCAGAGTAATAGTGTGGTTGCTGTAGTGACAAAATCATTCTTTCTGCATGCCCCTTATTGTGTGTTTTTGCTACCTCTCCATGTTTGCAACAAATGAAGAGGATTAGAGGCAGGCCTCCTTCCTAAGTCAGTATTGCTTTATTTGAAAAATACACCATTACACCATACTACCATTATGTAGTGTGGAAAGGTTGTTGTGCAGTAAAAGCCAAATTCAGATTATCTGTGAGCTTGACTTTCAAATTTGAGTATTCTTTTAACATGCTTTGGCATTTATAATCACCTTTCAGAGACTGAGGATAACTAACATGAGGTACCAGTATTTGTGGATTCCTTATTTTGATTTTAAAATCAGGTGAATGTTTTTCCTAAAGAATCTAGTACAAATGTGAAGGAAATAGTTTAAAATACTTTTTAAAAAATCCTATTCTGGTATGCCACCTAGTTTTCTGATGAGGATTTCAAATGCAAAAGAGGGGAGTAGCTATCATTTGCTATGACTACAGTTGGACTTTTGACACAGTCCCCTGTTGCATTACTGAAGACAAATTGGGGAGATATTAATTGGATAGTGGGCTGCTGGCTGAGGGATGTCAGTAGTGGCCCAACTGCCTTGGTCACCATAGTGGTCAGCAGTTCAGAGTCAGACCAGCAAATAGCCACAGAGGGCATCTCTGAAGGGTTTATCCTGGGGCAGATGCAGTTTGTCTTCACTTACAACATGGACATTGGTGATAGAGTGGAAAGTGGCTTCAGCAAGTTTGTGGATGATATAGAAGGCAACAGCTGATACACTGTAAAGAAGGTCTGCCCTTTGGAGAGCGTCAACAGACTGTAGGAATGGGGTGGCAGAAACTCTATGAAATTCAACAAAGCAAAATGAAGAGTCCTGAATGCAAGACAGAATTAGTTCCATGCAACCAGACAGGCTAGGGATACTCCCTTGTAATCCACCAGGACCCTCAAGTCTTACCCTGAAAAATAGCCATGAAGCTGCAGTGTTGCCCTTGTGGAGATCAAGGCTAACAGCTGCTGGTTGCATTAGCAAGACCACAATCCAGACCAAGGCAAGTTATTCTTCCAATTTGTTCAACACTTCTGAAGTTAAATCTGGAGTTGTGTGTCAGATTTTGGGCTTTTCAGTAAGAAAAGTACTGACAACTGCAGTGTTCAGTTCAGAGGAGTACCACCAATATGAGCATGTGATATATTACAAGAGACTGAGGAAGCTGGTTCTGTTCTGCTTGGAGGGAGGAGTAGGATGGGATCTAATTGTTGTCTTTCATTACCTGTATGGAGGTTACAAAGGACGTGGAGACAGATTTTTCTTTAAGATGTACAGCAAGAGGACAAGAGGCAGTAGTCACAAGTTGCAGCAAAGAAAAGTTGGACTATAAGAAAAATATTTTTCATAGTTAAGAGTAAGCAGTGAAACAGGTGCCTAGAGAGGGTTGTAGAATTTCTGCCTTTGGAGATAGTAAAAATTTGTGTTGACTTCTAGTCCTGGGCAACCTGATACGATTTTAAAGATAACTCTTTGGTCAGTGTTTGGACTGGGGACCTCCAGAGGTCCTTTCCAACCTAATATTTTTTAGTGATTATGAATTCTGTGACACAGGGACGGTGAAATGGGTAAAGATGTTGAATGGTACATCTTAACTAGGATTCCTATTGCTGCACATTAATGCAGTTTGGAAAAAGACAACTGTTTGTTTATCTAGTAATGCAGCTACTCCAGTAGCTAAAACTGTGACATTGTGAACAAGTTCTTAAATAAATGTGGGTTTGTTTAATCATCTTGAAATTGTAGCAATTACTCTGAAATATTACCAAGTTGGTTCTGCACCTATGTTCACATGGTGTTTTGAGAAACAGTCAAGTCAGGCATTGTAAAAGCTCAGTTGCTGCATTACCACTTTGTGTACAAGAAAGCTTGGGAACTCTCCCAGGTGTATTTTTAACTCTATTTGGCAATGTTTAATGCAAATAATGTTCCTTTATGAATGATATATATTAATGTATAAAACAGTATTTCATTGATATATTTTTGAGGCTGTTTTTCTATTCCATTTCCATAGAAACCTTACCAGGTATATGTATATGCTTAACTAGTTTTAATTTATCTAATTGGGAAATGTGATCTCCTACAATATTCTCTCTAATTGCAGCCAGAAAGCTCCCAAGGGCTTTTGTTCTACTGTCCAGCTCCCTTGATAGTAGTACAGATTCGAGCAAGAGAAAGCATTCAGATGCTGAAAAACACTGAGCTAAATTATCTTTAAAATCTGACACCAGTTCAATCTTCAAAACTAAATGCTAATACTAATCTGCTTTGAAATGAGAGAGGTTCCTCTGCTAGAAGAAGTCCCAGTGTCTCTGAGCCAGTATGAAGAATTCCATACAAAGAAGAGGTGAAGTGTAGGCTTGGAAGGCTGTTATCTCTGCTGCCAGCCACAGTTTTTGGGGTGGGGAGATTAGTGTTGTATTTTTGAGATTGTCTCACTTCCAAGTGTGTGGCTTCCCTAAGGAATTTAGCAGTTACTCGAGTATAATTGCAGTTTCAGTGGAAGATGAAAAAGAAGAGGGAGATAGACTGGAACACAATAGGAATAACTGGAATGATTGCTGTAGGTAGTTATGGTAGGTCTGCTTGGAAATTATTCTGCTTAGCTTGTCTCAGTGAATTTTTTACAAGAAGAGGTAATTAGCCTTTTGGAATGGAAAAAGTAGTTAATTTTTAACAGTGAACCACATCCTAGCTGACCTCTTTCAGATTCTACCCTAATTTGTTCCATGATAAAAAGCTCAGTCACTATTGTTCAGATAGAATAACCTGGACCACTAAGCAAGGATTTTCTGACTGTTTTGTTTAAATTAAATGTTTGGGGTTTGTGTGTGTCAGTTGGAAAGAGAAATGGATGTCGACTACTGACCAGCACATCTTTGCAAATAGCTTTTGTTGCATCAGTCACCACATCACAAATTACTTTTCAGTTCAATCCAGTTAAGGGTGAGAAAGGAGTTGTGGAGGGCACTACAAGTACAAATACGGGGGTTCTTTTAGCATAGAATGTTGGGATTACTTTAAAATTTCTTAAGCAGTAACTGGTTTTTCCTTTTTTTTTTATTTCAGCATTAAAGCTGGACGTCTCCTTTCGCACATTCCGTATCAGCTTTACACCAAGCAGTCAAGTGTTCAGAAAGGTCTCAACTTTAACAGCGTACGAAAACCTGAAGATGCTGTGCCAGGTCCAAGCAATATAGCTAAAGATCTCAACAGGGTGTAAGTGTTTCTGATTTTGTAAGGCAGGTGCTCATCATTCACCCATAACGAGTTTGCATTTGTAAATAGCTTTTTTAAAGCTCATTTCAGCTTTGTGAGAGGCATTTCTGCTTTGTAAGCTCTGAGGTGCTGAAATTTAAAAGTAAGGTATAGCCATATAAATAGTTAAGGAAAGACTCCAAGGCTTATCTCTAGTCTTTGGACCACAGTTTGTTTGATAATATGACCTAGGAGTCCTAGGATGTAATATATCGGTATGGAAGCAACAGGCATGCATTAAAGAATTCTGATAGGTGACACTGAAAAGTGAGTCTTTATTTCAAAAATAAAAAGCTGGTGACTGCTTTTGCTAAAGGTGCCTTGGAATGAATATAAATGCATACTAGTGCTTAATCTCTTTCTTTAGCCTCTTAAAAAAGAAAAAGGAAGTCATGGCATACATTATGTATGCTAACACCAAGGTTTAAGTCATGCTTGAGAGAGAAGATGGATTGAAAAATGAAATTACAATATTAGAAAGTATCCTAAGGCACCTAAGAACTTGAGAGGAGACTTGAAGAGAAAGCATCAGTAAAACTTTTTAACTGGCAGAAGAATTGGAATTTGGAAAGGAACATTCCACTTGAACTCTTCCAGATTTTTTTTTTTAATAAGAAAAAGATTTCTGCATCTTTTTCAGAAATACATGTTTGTTTTTTATAGGCAAGAATAATAACTTATTATAATAATTATATATATATAAAATAATTATAGAATTTTTTAGGTTGGAAAAGATACCTGGATGTCATCTGGTTCCACACTACTGCTCAAGCAGGGCTAAGGATACTGTGCAAGATACTATACTTTCTGATTTTTCCTGGTGATCTGAGTTCTTTCACAGTCTGCTGATTTTTTGACAATCCAGTCACGCATAATGCTGAGGATACTTCACCACATGAGTAGGATTTGTCTACACTTAGGAAAATAAAACTAGTCTCAAAAAATTAATATCTTAAGTAGGATTTCATACCCATATTTTACAATGAGTGGTAAAATCATCATCACCTCTTACTATTGCATTGTTAAAGATTTTTTTAAATGAGAAGAATATTCAGACTTCCCAAAATGTCAATGCAGTCTGAAAAACATGACCTTAAAAGCCTGCCTATCCACTAAGTGTGTGCCACTTAATATATCATTTTCAACCACACAATTCTTCAAAAATACTATCTTTACTGCAATTTATATTTGGATAATCTTAACCAAATTGTTTTCATGCTTGAGTTTCTGGTTTCAGTAGCATACTGAATAGCTAATCTTTTCCCACTTTCTTTTGTATACTTAAATTGCTAGCTTTGGGAGCTGGGAGTGATGGTTGGGCTTGTGGGTTTTTTTTTCCAGCAGATCAAGACTGTGTAGAATTCTTAAAGACTTTTCATTTCCAGAGTTAATTTTTTGAATGGAAGCTTTGTCTTTGTGCTAGTGTGCATGTGGCAGAATACTTTGGTTTATATGCTTAAAAGCTGAAAATTAGTTTGTTTGTGGTTTTTATCAAAGCTAAGTGATTTCTAGAGCTTGAATAGATTTTTTTCATGATGAAAAAATGAAATGAATCTATAACATGAATCTAAAATAATTTCCTAAAAAATAATTCTTTGTATATACTTTCTTATTTCTTTTTGTTTGTTTATAACTAATTAAGGAAAATCGCATCTCTTGGTAAAAGGACAGCTCCTTCTGATGGTTTGTGTATTCCTGCAACATTCATGCTGTGTGTGGCAGTACAGTTCTGTTAACAAACAAATAATTACTGTAATTCAGTGGGAGCCTGCCTGCCAGATTAAAGGCCTTGGAAATAGCTTTTCTAATGTGAGCACGGTCACTCCTGTGTAAACTCCTAGTTAATATTACATGAAATCTCTAAAATCTTTGGTATGGTGTTATATTTTGTGCTGTTGAGAGGATGTGGCTCAGAATTTGAGATAATTGTCTTGGTAATGTAACTGAAGTATAAATTGAGAACAGTTCATAAGAAAAAGCTTGAAATTACATATAAATGTGCCTTTTTTTAAAATAAAAGATGTGGTATTTAATTATTATATCTGTTTCAGAAATCATATTAAAAAATATGAAATGGAAAATGAAATCACACCCAATGGAATTAACAGCTGGAATGAGGAAGAGGAAGAAGAAAGTGACGATTTTGGATTTACAGAGCTGGAGGAGATTGTTCCCATACGGAAACAAAACGGGATTCAGTCTCATAAAGACAGCGCTGCCCTTTTCAATGGACACACACACACTTCTACCAGTGCCTTAAAGACACAGGACTGCTTGGTGCCCTCCGGCAACGGTGTTGCAGGCAGGTTGTCTCCAGGCCCTGTGCAGGAGGAGGGGAAGACTGACAAAGGCATGGTTGACTTTAGAGACTGCACAATGCAGCAGTTGCAGCAAAGCAACAAAAATACAGACTTTTCGTGGAGTCCACACAGGACTATGAGTAACTCATCCTCATCTTCATTTTTGCACAGTAATGCTAAAATAAATGGTGCTCACCACTCAACTGTTCAGGGGCCTTCAAGCACAAAAAGCACTTCTGGACCTGCTCCTAGCAAGGCAGCTTCCTTACCTGTGTCTAAACCTTCAGATTGTAGTTTTATTTCTGACTTTTATTCACATTCAAGACTGCATCATATATCAACATGGAAGTGTGAATTGACAGAGTTTGTCAACAGCCTGCAGAGAAAAAACAGCGGTGTCTTTCCAGGAAGGGAAAAAGTTAAAAAATGGAAAACAGGCAGGTCTGCACTTAAAACTGACACAGGTAGATACTTGTTTAAGAAGGTTTATGTTAAGAAGATGCCTTATATCTCCGTACATTAAATGTTCAAATGAGACTACATAGTTTAGTATTGAGTATTCATATTATAGTCAGACTATCTGGAAAAACTTGATGACTTTGGTGCAGTGAACGCTAATGGATGCACGTGCTTTTGGCTTTGTTGGGTTTTTTAAACTTAAAATGTTACTTAATGCGATACTCTGGTCTATATTCAATTCTTCCTTGTAGAAATAGTATTTCTGGCTTTACCAAGATATATGGATTCATAAGGGAGAAAAATACTATGTACATCTAATACACAAATCTGTAGTTGCTTTGTGAAAATCTGCAGGGGGGAAAAAAAGAGAAGAAAAAATCCTTACTGTTCAGCATGAGCATTTGAAAGATGAGTAACATTTGGACGTGAGTTAAAATCTAAATTTTTTTTGTTAGTTAGAGTTTTATATAGCTCTGTGTCTGTTAAAGTGGGTAGTAGTGTCATAAGAGACTTTTAAACCTGGCGTGAAGAGAAGTATTTAATGTCATTGCATCAAGGGCCAAAGTGAAAAAATGTAGAATTCATTAGAGTCAAAATGTTACAGATAAAATATTTTGCATCTTTAGAATCTCTGGTTTACACTCTTCTTAAATTAAAAGGTTAGCTCTGTACCTTTAAAGAGATTCTGAGTCCTGTGCTGTAAAATTATTCACTTGTAATCATATGAAAATATGCTTGAAATAGAAGAAATTGCCACATCAAAAAAATTGTTAGATAATAAATTTACTGATTCTGTCTTTGTGCTAGGACACCATACTTACCAAACATGTTAGCTTATGAACTACTTAATGTGTATTTTTTAAATCAAAATGTGGTATAAGCTAATATATTTATATTTTCCCTTTGATTTGGCCTAGAGTATTCAAATAGTTAATGCCTGTGATTCAGTTGACAAGTAGCAGCTCCTTAACTTGATCACTTGATTTGTAAATACACCCATTATAAGACAGTCCTTATTTTTCAAATTAGTTCAAAATGTAAATTATTAAAATCAAGAGGATATTTTTCTGATTATTTAGTTAATTAATTCAGATGTTAAGTGGAACAGTTCACTTGATGTATTTTAAAGTGTTTTTTCACTGTTACACTTTATGCGTTGTTCAAATTAATTTTTTTTGTTAGATATTGCCACCTTTGGTAGGTCAGCAACACAGCCATGCAGACTTGAACTTGTAGAAAGCATTTCCAGTGTTTTAGGCATGTACCATTTTCAGTGAGGAGTTACCTGCTCATCTTTGCTGAGTGTTTGCATGCGTCCAAGTACAGCAGTGACAAAATCTGCTTGCATGGGACTTTCAAAACTAATTGTGGTGTGTTTCATGAAGAATAATGGTAGCTCGTAGTGCAGCTAAACTTACATTTTTATGTTTTGAAGCAGTCTTCTGATTGATGAACAAAAAGGAGTACAATTCTCTTCTGATGTGGTGTTAACGTAGCACAAGTAAGATCCAGTGCCAGCAACATGCATTATCTCCTTGGATTCGGGGAACCTTGTTAGGGTAAAAGGTGTTAATTATAAGAAAATAAAAACCAGAAACTCTAAGTTAATTTATTGTTTAGGTTGTTTGTCTACTGCTTATATTTACCCTTCTCAGATTAAATACCTTCTTGATGAGAGGAAAGAAAAATATTTATGGTTTAGAGGTGATAAAAACTTGATAATAGACCTTGATGAGTGCTGTGAGTAGTACTGAAGTGTGTAAATTAGGGTTCAAGTTTTCTGTTGGTGTATCTTCATACTAGGTAATGTGTCTGTTGCGAGCTCAGCCAAGCCACAGAGCTGTATAATGCACGTGGATATGGATTGCTTCTTTGTGTCTGTGGCTATCCGAAATAGACCAGATCTCAAAGGTCAGTATTTTAACTCTGTGTGTTACAGTTTACTCAGTTAAGCCTTTAAAAAATCCAACTTGCACAATTATAAAATTAATCTGGCATATTAATCTTTTTTCTTGCATCTTCAGTAGTTAGACCATGCAACTTTCATATTCCTGTTTATTTTCTCACAATCCAAAAGCAAGTGGAAGAGAGAACTGGAATTCTCCTTGCTATCTCCTTTCAGTATCTAAAGTAAGAAGAGAGAAGTTAAATCTGTAGTAACTATTCTCTGTGACATTGTACATAAACTTACTCAGATTTTAATCTACCATATTAGAAATTGGAAATCAAATTTCAATTATACTAAAAAGTGGCATATGGGCACTGTCTATTAAAAGAAAGAGAGATAAATTTAAGAAAATAGGATAGCCTAATATTCTTCCTGAAGTAGTTTAAGCTGCTTTGTTTAACTAGAAAAGTCAAAAGGTCAAGGTTGAGAATTGTCTCTACCTGATGCATATTTTTCAAGAGAAGTTTGCTTCTCCTTTCCTTTCTTCTCTAAGCTATTACACATGAGATATTATAGGACCTGGAGGATTCAGGAGCAATTCAGTTGGCATTTAGAAGTCTGAGTTGTGTGATCATCCTTAAGACACAGGGAGTTAGTGGAGCACCATAGCAAACTTTGGTGGGTTTGTTTTCTCAAGTGTACTGTTCAAAGTGGAGATTCTAGTTCTGTGCAAACGCTGAGCTTCAGGGGTGCATGAGTTTGAGGACTTGTTGCAGTGGAGACCATCTCACATTCCCAACTATCACAGACCTTAGGAAAAGAGTAAAATGCATATGTGGTTCCATTGCTCTCTTCTGTCCAAAGGCAGGAGCAGCTGTATCAAAGGTTCTTCTGCTGTGTTTGGTTCTCTAAAACTTGATTTCCTGCCCAGTTTCAAATTGCATTACTGGAACATAAAGAATGTGGGACTTTTCTGCAAATACATTTTCTGTTCCACAAAAGTTTGCCAGACTTTTCAGTGCATAAATTAGCTTGCTTTGGAAACACTATGGAGGTGTTGATAATGCAGAAAAGTCAAAAGTTTACTAAAAATTTTGGTTTGCACAGTTAAACTAAGTGGAACTAAGTGTTTTGGCATGTGTATATTTTTCTGATTTACTTAAGCTAATAAACATGTTGAAGTATTTATAATCAGACCAGTGTTTGCTGTATCTTAAACTAATTAATCATTAGGTTATTGGTGACATTTCACAGCTTCCATTTATATTTGTTATTAAAGACAAACTAGTATTAGCTGTATTTTCACTTGGGAAAACTTTTCTTCTTTACATGTGACTGCAATTAACACAGATTCATTGTCACAATTCCGAGGCCATTTCATAGCTGTTCCTTCTGCCTTGATAGCACTTAAGCTTGAAAGAAATTACAGAAAGTAAATTAAAAGTCCATATGATCTTATCTTAATTGTGCTTTTATTAAAATGTAAGCTGTTATAGGTATTGACCTATAAGTATATGCATTTTTTCTCCACAGGAAAGCCAGTAGCTGTTACTAGTAACAGAGGTACAGGGAAGGCACTGCTGCGCCCTGGTGCAAACCCCCAGCTTGAACAGCAATATTACCAGAAAAAGCTATTGAATGGCAAAGCAGGTACAGATAAGTCTGTCTGTATGTATGTTTTAAATTGTTGTTATGAAAGACTTTTGCTTTAAAATTATTCAGAAAGTGTACCATGGATAAATTTATTTCTTTCATGTGGGAGATTTCAGAAAAGAAATACCTTTGAACAACACAGTGCTCTGTGGCCTCAGTAATAGCAGGACACTGTCGCTTCTTGTTAGTTAGTCTTGCTCAGGATGGGTAAATTACTTTAGAGTAATTTTAGGTTTTACTCACTTTTTTGAGGTTGAATATAAGATAGAATGCTGGTAGTTATTTAAAATGAAAAATAAATACAGGTTGTCCAGGATCACTTTTTTCTCAGAAAGTCAAGTATAGTAAAGAAGGTGTAAAATAACTTTTAAAGTCTACTACAGAGGCTTTTTCTGTAAACGTAGCGACAGTAGCACATGGCCAGTGAGAAACTGATTGTTTGAAGTTGGCTTTTGAGTTGCACATGTAGCATATCTGTGTACAATGAGTTAATTTAGGTGGTCCATAGAGCATTTTAGGTCTCCGGAATGTCTGTGCAATTTACATGAATTCTGTTTGTTCAATATTTTGTTTTTTGAAAACCAAGTTGTCTGTTGTAGTTTGAGAATTCCATACTTGCCTGCAGTAATTTAGAAATGTGTAACTTTGTGTCCTCAGGTAGTAGCGTACTAATATAAACCAAAGTTGTATTAATAGGTTTTATTATACTGCCTGAACTGTATTTAGTATGAGAAAGTATATTGCTAAACACTGGCAACTTAAGTGGCCAGTACCAGTCTTATTTAATCATCTAGAAGCGTAGTTCTTGCCACACAGTTGGTAAAAAGTGCATATACAAGGGGTAGCTGCTATTTGAGTTTGGTTTAGACTTGGAAGTTGAGTTTCTCCTTTGCCCTTTTGTGTATGCAGTTTTTACCAAATTTGTGGTACTAAGTACTGTTGTTATAAAGTTTACATCTCAGTGTTTTATTTTGATGAGACAAAATGGGGCAAAAGACAGGTTGTTCTTCCATGGTTGTTTATAAAACATTAGTACTTTGGATATTGGCAGGTTGTTGGGCGTTTTTGAAGACATTTATATAACCAAGGTATTACTGGAACTGATGCCATTTCATTTATCTTTTTTGCTGTAGTTTAAGAACACTTCAAAACTGAGGTAGAATATATGTCTGTGGAACCCACAAGCTTTTAAGGACTTTTCAATATGCTCCAGAGATAGCTGTAGTCTTTATGGAGTTGGATTTTCTGTAGTAGAGCTTGTGTATGAAGTATTTATGGGTAGTTCAGTTTATACAGTGACTTGTTAACTTTTATTAGAGCCTTGAACTGGATAAGGATGTGACTATACAACTGAGTGGTTTGGAGAGGTAGATGGTTGAATTACAGTTTAGCTGATAGCTAGCATGTTCTTTTGATTCACAAATTCATTAGTATCTCTTCTGCTGTATTGATTGCTTAAGTGTACAGCAGCTTTCAACCTCATTGTATAACAACCTCAGTTTCTTACTGTGGCACCTTTTTTCTGGATATCACACATTCATTTCTTTAACTTCAGCATCCAGTCTCAACTGGCTTGCATGCAGGCAGGCAGCTAGCTCTTTCTTTCTTGACACTTGGGCTGATTGTGCAGCCTATTGTTTTGGTGAAAGGATTTTTTCCAAACACTCTTTTTATAGTCTCTGTTTCATTAGCTGCTGTTCATAATATTTTTGAGTCTCTGTTTATTTTATCTCCATGTGCAATCATTTTGCCAATTAAAAAAAACCCAAACCCGTTGTTTCTGCTTGCTTTTTCTCAGGGTTTGTCTTCCTTTTGGGGTAAAGAAATTATAGTTAGTTATGGTCTTAGATGTAAAGGTGGAATTGCTGATTAGGCTTCTCAGACATCACAGTATCTTAGAAAGTGACACACTTCACAGCATGTGTTTAATTGTGCCGTGCCACAGGGAAGTACAGTGCAGTAGGCACAAGCATTACCTGCAGAAATGCTTTTACAAAAATGTCAAAAATACAGAATAGTAAATTAGGCTGTTAAAACAGACACAATGGGGACGTGTTATATAAATGAAATAGAGAGGTAGTTGGGAGGAGCTCAGAACATGAGCATATTTTTACATCCATGCTTCAACATGGAACCTACTTCAATTTTTGGTGCTTCATACTTTCCAGGCTGTTCTCTGATACTGCCTTCTCCAGATCTTGCTTATTTGACAAAAGGTTCCAAATTACAAACCAACCAAAACCACAGAAACAGAGCACCTCACCCTCTCAAAAAAAAGCCAACAAAAATATAACAAAAAAAACCCTCAAACACAAACCCCCAAATGCTTGTGAACCACTTTTGACAAAATACTGAATTCTGCTGCTTCATTTACTTCTTTTTTTTTTTTTTTTATTACTTCTTTAGTGATACTGGTTCCTGACTTTGATCTGCATTGCTAGACAAAATCTAGTGTCAACAGAATCTTCAGTCTTTTATGAAATACTTTCTTTTTCTTGTATTAATTCATCTAAAAATGCATAACTTTTAAATTTAAAAACTTGATACCCTTCTCACCCTTAATCCTCAAATTGGAGATAGGCTTTCTAGATAGTAGAAATTGCTTCTCTACATACATGCCATCTTTAACATTTCATGTTCTAAAAATAAAAGATTAACATATGTTAATCAGGATTCATAGTTTGGGGTCTCTTCCATGGCCAGGATGCCCAAGATGTGAATGTTTTCTAGACTTCCTTTCCCTCAACCCTAGAATCTCCCTTTTCATTCTAAAGAGCAGCAGATTTTAACCATCATATTAGTCACAGATTTATTCTCAGCGATTTCTTTTTCACAGACTTGGGTCCTGGCCTCTGATTTCTCCATCCGTTGCTCCACATTCACCATGTGCCTGTCTAGTTTCCCAGCTTTTGAGGAGAGGTTCTCTACCTTGCCTTCCATTGAGGACAATGTGTTCTGCATTGCCCTGAATTTCACATGAAGTGACTCCATCAACTCATGGGGGGATCTGCTCTGCTGCGATGTGGAAAAAGTCGGCGAATCCAGTGAAGATAGACAAGATGACAGCATCATCTCAGGCCAGGGCACAGGAAGGCATGGACTAAAGAAGTTGTTCTTGTCATTCTTATCTTTATTTGGGGCATAATTCTGCTCTAATTTTCAATTGCAGACATCTTAGGTAACTTACTGAGCTCATCACAAACTAAAATGTTTAAGAAATTAAAAAGTGCGCAAATTTAGCAGAAATTCTGAATAAAAGGAGTTTTCCACATGAATTAGGCTCTACCCCTGGTATCTCCACTCACTCATTACACTACTTTCTCTGGTTTGATAGCTACTCATATGTGCACATAGCACCAGGTTTCCTTTCAGTCAGATTGTTGGTGTGTAAGAAGTTAGCACTGTGAAATATAATTAGGCATTGTGGCACTCTATATTCATTGTGGGACTATAATAAAATCCCATTTATTATATTACAAAGGTGTTTGGTATTAAATGGACTACAGTAATGAAAAAGAGCTGCGTAGTGGATTTCATTTTAAATAAATAGAAGCATTTTATCTATATGATACTTTGTTGTTTTGAATCTGATGGGAGTTTGGGCAGGCATAGTAGTTTTTGCATCTAGTGATTTTTTTCAAGCTGTTTCATATTTAGAGTATAGCACATATTTCAAGGTTTGCATACTGTGAAAACCCAAATAGAACTAGAAATCTTTTGCTTGTTTCCATTATTCAGTGTCATGGAATTCTGTCTAGTACCTAGTACCCAGTGGGCCTGGAGGATCCTTTAAAGTTTATGTAAGAATATGTAGTAAAGTTTTATAGAATGAGGGAAGGTCTGTCTCATTTAAAGTGTGAGGTTGCATTACTTATAATTGTATCATTTTGATCCAAGATAGGTTTGTGGTGATACTTGAAAGAAATTGACACATCCTAATAAGTGATTATTAATAAGTAAAAGCAGAAGTTATTTCAGTTAATATCCCCATAAGAGTGTTAAAGAAAATAGAAGTTTTTAGCTAGTGTTTTTTATTTCAACTAATTATCATTCCTGGTTTTCACTTCTTAAAAATCACTTTCTGGTACCTAGACTATTAGAAAAATAGTTTCAAGTATGATATGAAGTGGATTTATATTATATTTATATTATGAAATTTCAGTGTTTTGATATCAGGGGTGCATTTTGTAAAAAGGAACATTGCTAAGTGTCTTCTTGTTTAGTTGAGCAGTTGTTAAATAATTTTTAGTGTCTTGTATTTGTTGGCAGGATGTGGTTCTAACATTTAGCCAGGTGTGTTTGATCATTGTTATGGTCAGTAAAGCTAAGATCATTCTTATTTTACGGTATAGTATATGTAGTCACCAATGAGCTGCTGTCTAGTAATTTTGGGGGAAACACCATTTTTCTATTAATATTCTTCTCAGTAGTATATGCAGACCTATCCAGAGAGGCAATACTGGGGAAGGGGTCTGGATTTTTTTCTGGACCACAATATGTATCAATATTATTAAGAACGTCTTTGTCAAAAGATAAAAGTATAGAAATTGTATAAAATAAAATCCATAATTTTTATTTTATTGGCATTCATTCTGTTGAACTCTTAGGAAGAATAACGTGGACAATTTTTTTTTTAACAGAAATTAGAGTACCTGATCACTTGGACTCATCAGTCTGGGAGCGTACGGATTCCACACATGCAAACGGAGCTGACTCTGATCTCACTGTCCTGTCCATGGCTGAAATAGCTTCTTGTAGTTATGAAGCCAGGTAGGTATAAGTTACCCAGTAGTCTGCTTGAAAATCCCATACAGACAGGCATAAGATGTCCAAAAATAGGAGTTATTAGTGTCTTTCAGTTTATCTAGAGAAAAAGTTTCTGTTCAAAAGTTGGAATTATATAGGTTGTTAGAATTTAACAGAAACTCTTCCCTTTGGATGCTGCTGCTTGGTAGGTGCTGCTCAGTAGCTCTCAACCCCTCCTATGTATAAGTTGAAATAAAGCCTGTGAAGAAAAACCTTGTGCCTTTCACTGTGATGCTCTTGAATTCGTGTTATCATCATGTCTTTGTATCAAAGTTGCAGTATTCTGTAGAACTAATAACACATTCAGAAGGTTTTATTTCAAACCAAAAGTGTGACTATTAAAACCCTTTTTGGAAAGACTCTGCTGACCATCTCCAATGACCTAACTTAGAAAGGTTTAGAGTATGAAACAACTTTTATCAATATAAGCACAGTGTCCAGAATACAGGGGGTTTTTCCTGATGGAAATAATACTCCAGAAATTATTCCTTGGTTGGAAGCTTTCTTAGGCTTGCTGGGATAGACAGGCTTCTATTTGTATCTCAGACTTTGTTAGCAGGAGCCTAATTATGTAGGCTTGCACCTTGGAATAGAAGATCTCTCTGCCTTAGTCACTGTGGTATATGTGTGGTTTTAATTGGAAGCAGAAGATAGCAAGTGTGCTTTCTGGAACCTTTGTCTTTAGCAGTTTCTTAAAGGCAAATTTCTCATGCTCCATGGCTTAATAATAATACACAACTAATTCAAATACTCTAGTTGCAGTTATTTTTTTAACTTTTTAAATTTCTACCTGTTGACTGAGTTCTTATTTCCATTTTTGTTGGGAAAGATAAATAATTAAATTGAAAGTATTCCTAGTTAATTTGTGGAAAAGTTTGCACTGTGTTTACTTGGGATTTATTCTATTATTTAATTTTAGGCAAGTTGGCATAAAGAATGGAATGTTTTTTGGCCAAGCAAAAAAGTTGTGTCCAAATCTTCAAGCAGTTTCATATGATTTTGATGCATACAAAGAAGTTGCACGGACAGTATATGAAATACTAGCAAGGTAATGTTTGCATGATCTTCATGATAAGGTTATCAAACATAATTTGTTTGCCACTGCTGGCTGCTATTATTCATTTTGTATTTTCATCTCCCCCTCTTCAGCTTCAGTGAAGCTATTCCTGTTTGAGGTCTTCCTTTGTAGTATTTTTGTTACTTTGAGCACCATGCTTCTGAGCCTTCTTTTATCCTGAAGCCACGTGCTATAAACAATCAACATCTGACTTCCAAATGAGTCACTGTTAATTTTTTTTACGGATTCACATAGTGAGAAGCAGATCCCTGCTTAGAAGGGAGATCCTTCCAAGAGATGTTTTTTGAGTAATTGAAGAATGGATTATTAGAGTAACATCTATTAGAAACTGCTTTCTGGTTTAAAATGCACTTGAAATAAAACTGGAAATTTGTTATTGTGAATGAAAAACAATTATTCCACTCCCTCTCCAGCTGTTCCATTAAAATCAGGATGCATATTCAAATTAGTCTTACATTAGTAATATTACTGTAATTTGCTGTTTTAGCATTTTTAGTATCTAAGTGATGTGTGATACAAAATAGGCCGGGAAATGCCGCCCCAAAAAGAAGACTTTATTTGCTACATATTTGTTTTAACAGATGGTGAGCTGTTGCTGGTGTTTCACCTGCTTTACTTTGTGTTGATAGCTATACCCATAACATCGAAGCAGTCAGTTGTGATGAAGCACTAGTAGATATCACTGAAATCCTCACAGAGACCAGACTGACTCCTGATGAATTTGCAAACGCTATCCGCACTGAAATCAAAGACCAAACTAAATGCACAGCTTCTGTTGGGATGGGTAAGTAACTTCATTTCTGTCTACAAGCAGAGGCTGCTTTTGTTAATGGATCAAAGCTGTCTAAGTTTGCTGAAACTTCTAAGTGTTTGTGGAATATTTTACCATTTACGTTAAATTAGTGTGAATAAAAATGCAAGAAAATTTTCATAACTGCAAAGTTGTAAGCAAAAATGTATAAAATTTCCATAACAGAGATCACAGGATATTCTGAATTGGAAGGCACCAGCAAGGATCATCAAATCCAACTTTTAAGTCAACAGCCCATCCAGCTGTCACTTCTTTATCTGAACACTATGCTAAAATTCCACTCTTGCATTCATTTTTATGAAGTACTTCCAGTAAAATAGAAAAGTTTCCAGTAAATAGAAAAAGGACACAGATTGTGTTCCTTAATGGAGATAGCAGCAAGAGTTTACAGGGTGACATGATCTTGCATAGTTCTTAGAAGATATTGAGGGCAAAGATTTGTGATTTGTTGTAGGTATTGTATATTAAATCACACATCTGAAAATACTTTGATTTGTTTCTTCTTGGCTTGTTCCTTTCCCCTTTCTTTTTGTTCCTAATTAATTGTAGAGTTGAGTATCTGTACATACTTGTACTGAGTGTCTATAAGTGTATGAAATCCGCTTGTGAGACAAGCTGACTTCATGACTCCAAGGAGAATTCTTCCCTTATTACCTTTGCAATTGCAGTTAGCACTACAGTTTCACTGCTGTTATAGTAAATAAGTGCTGGCTGGTAATTTGAACGTAGACACTGCAAATATATATGCATAGATTTCATTAAATTCTTGGTAAAAGTTAAAGAATCTGACCGTACTTTCTGCATTTTTTTTTCTTAAGTGTTGAACTGTGGTATTCTACTTGAGGAGAAGTTACCACAGACATGCTTTAATTTGTTGTTTTTACAGGTTCCAATATTCTGCTGGCCAGAATGGCAACTCGAAAAGCAAAACCAGATGGACAGTATCACTTAAAACCTGAAGAAGTGGATGATTTTATCAGAGGGCAACTTGTTACCAGTCTTCCAGGTACTCCTGTCTTCTAGAGGGCATTTTACTTCCTGATATTAAACCAGTTTCAGCTACAAATTTGCTTTCTAGATCAGACAGGATTAGCTGCTATTCCATGTTTATGATCCAAACATGTTTATGATCCAAAATGTGATAGACAGTAAAGGCATATGGCATCCATCTGTATTGAAAACAGGCTTTATTATATTTTTTATTGTTCCAGGAGAATACTTTAAAGGTTTGTAACATAAGCATTTCCTGGCATGTAACTGTATATTGTTACTTAGTACAAATGGTTAGTGTACTGTGACACAGGCAGGGTGCAAGAAGTGCTGAGTAAGCCCTCATTTATGCTTCCAGTGATCAGCTGACTTCAGCCTGCATGTATAAACATACATTCAGTGTTAGATATAAAAAATAGTATCTTTGTCTGTTGAAGATCAAAAAAGGAGGGAGGGGCAGTAAAAACAGGCAGCCATAGACACTGAAATATAAGAGTGGTAGAAATAGCATCCATAGACAGGTGCAGGTTTGCCAGAAATTCTCATTATGTAACCCTTAGTGGTCAAACACTATTTACAGCACAGCTCTGCTGTAATTTGTCTTTGGCATAACTTACAGGAGATATTTTTCCTCCACAATATTACTCATGTAGTACTGTGCTTTGACTTTAACGTTTTAAAGTTTTCAGAATTCACTTGCATGTTCATAGTAAAAGCATTGTAGTGTTTGTGTTAGTAATACCCCCTCAACAGAGAAACATTATCAGGAATAGAATCTGATTACCTAAGATTTCCAATTTTTGCTGACTTTGGTGGTGTGAACTCATAGGATTAATATTTTCTGGAAGTAACAGGCCACCTCTCCAAAACCCAGAAATATACTTCAGTTTATCACACTTACATATGAGCCGTTGCCATGGATACCTACAATTTCCAGTGCTTGGTAATTCAAAGCACAAGTGATACAGGTATGCTATCACTTCTACCTGAAATATTATTTTTCTACCTAGGAAGCAGTGTAACAATGGTCAAAATATTTGTTGGTTTTCATTTAGATTAGATCACATGTACATGAGGGGAAAACATATTACTTGTTGGACACTTGTTTTGGACTGAGTTGTTGGGGGGATTCAGAATTATATAATCTGTAACAGGCAGACAGTTTCCAAGCAGGATTCATTCATATTTTACCCAAAAATAAACAAACATGCTGTAGTGTGACATCTTAAACAAAATATGTGAAACAGATTAAAGATACACTGGTGGTGGCAGCAAAAGTTTCCATTTAAACCATGTTTTATGTAGCAGAATTTATTTTACATATATTTATTTGTTACTTTGATAAGACTTAATATAGGTTTAAAAATAAGAATTTTATGTAATCAGTACCTAACTGGCTTTGCATTGTATGAAGTTAACAGAACTAATTGCTTTGTTGTTAGGAGTTGGCAGGACAATGGAATCTAAGCTGGCTTCTTTGGGAATTAAAACCTGTGGAGATCTGCAGTGTGCTTCAATGTCAAAACTACAAAAAGAATTTGGTCCAAAAACAGGACAAATGCTTTACAGATTTTGTCGCGGTTTGGATGACCGACCTGTTCGTACAGAAAAAGAAAGAAAATCTGTTTCAGCAGAAATCAACTATGGAATAAGGTTTACACAGGTAAATTAAATTTGCTTCTTTTTTCCAGTGACTTCTTTCAGCTGTAGAACAATCTTCTCATATTCTGATTATTTTCACTTACACTTTGATCTGTTAGAGCACCATCTTAGCCACGAAATAGAAATGAGGAAAATGAAGAAGTAGGAGACCAAACGATAAAATGGGAGGAGAGACTGCAAAAGTATTGGATTGAAAAGAAGCTTGCTCAAAATTAGCTGGCTATTCTGCATTCGTTATACAAGTCTGGTACAGAAAAAGAGAACTGCAGTAGGTTTGTCAGCACCTAGCATTCTCTTTCATTTAAATGCTGATTATTCAAAGATGCCAGTGCCTGAAACTATCACCAGCTGCTCCCGTGCAAAATTTCTATGAGATTTTTTTTGCAATTACTTTTTATTTTGGGGGGGGGAGCGTTATTAACAAAATTATTACTCAGCACTTAAGTGTTTATAGAAATGATAGGGAAAAAAAGGAGTTTGAGAGAAGTTTGACAGTGTTGTGTAGTCCAGACCTTTGCTCAAAGCAGGGGAAGCTAATAAATCAGATCAGCTGCTCAGCACTTTGTCCAGTCTGGCATCAGAAATCTCCAGGAATGAAGACTGCAAACTTCTCTGAGCAACATGTTCCACTGCTTGACTTTCCTCATGGTGAAAAAGATTTTAAATCCTGTGCTCTTCATGTTCTAGGTTTGTGCTTAGACTTGAAATTCTATGTTGGGGTTTCTACATACATTTTTAAAAGACTTTTTTCCACATTAGGACAGGAATCTACCATTTTGCCTAAATTAAGTGACCTACAGTGAAAACAAACCACTTGAAGTTAAATGAGACAGTTGCTTGTGAGTCAGCTTTCTCTTTTCAGTTTGCACAATCTGGATTGTATTAACACTTAATGGTTTACTTCCAGAATTTGAAAAGTAGTAATTATCTAAACAGGTTGTTTTTCCCCTTCAGCCTAAGGAAGCAGAAGCTTTCCTTCTGAGCCTCTCAGAAGAAATCCAGCGTAGACTTGAAGCTGCTGGTATGAAGGGCAAACGATTGACCCTTAAAATTATGGTCAGAAAGGCTGGAGCACCTGTAGAGCCTGCAAAGTATGGAGGCCATGGAATCTGTGATAATATTGCCAGGTAAGTACTAGGCATGAGCACACTTCTGCGGGATCTAAAATTTATAGGAAGACAAGACAGAAATTTCCAAGTGCCTGGTACTTCTTTGTCTATGTATAAAACTTGCACCAAAATAAGTAGAGTATTATTATCAAAACTCTTATGTGTTTGGGTTGTACATTTGATTTGTACATTTGTGGTGGTTATTAGTAATACATATATGCTTATGTGTTGTTGGTGTACCTTTCTCCAGCTTGCACAGTATTGGAGATGAGAGTTCTCTTAGAGTATTTGAAGAAGACATATTTATGTTCTGCACTGTGGCACACATGCAGCAGCATTGATTTATTTCTGTAACCAGCCTCCTATTACTTTGTTACTCCAATTCTTTGTTCCTTATTGATAAACTGGATGATGTTGACTAAATGTTTTTTAATCTGAATATTATTTATGTACTTGCATGCTAAAAACACAGGGATATAATCTTCAGGCACTTCTTTATCAAAGCAGTTGTTCTTCAGTACAGGATGATCCTGGCTTTTGAGAGATGAGAGGTCTTTCTACTTTTCCTTCCATCTCAGGTGTTTGTAACAGACTAATCCCTCCTGAACTGGAGGGTCATTTGGTGAGTGTTGCTGGTAACAAAAGAGGTGCTGGAGTTCACAGATCAGAGAATATGCTGAGTTGGAAAGGACCCACAGGGATCAAGTCCAGGTGCTGGCCCTGCATAGCACCAGCCATGTGCCCAGGAGTTCTTTCAGGGTTAGAGTTCAGTAGTAAGACTTGCATGCATAGAGCCTGTCATGCTTGTGGTCTTGTTACATAGAATTCAGCACTAATAAAAGCTGAAACGACAAAATTCATGTTTCACTGTAAGAAGCTTGTCGCTTTCTAGAATTGGTATATATAGCAAGAAGAAAATCCCTCAGTCTATACTCTTGTCTTCTGGCTATCCTGCATTCTTTGACCTGAAGATTTATTCTTAACAGCCTAAGAACATATCTTAGTATCGAATGTGTATTGAGATAGAGCTTTATTCCTCCCATATTTTAGCTATTGTCAGAATGCTTTTTTGTGAACATATCAGTGCTTTGGACCCCTTTTCTGTGGTCAGGCATAGTAATGTACATATGCCCTGAAATTTCCCTAATTCATGAAGTCTTCAGTAAGGTCAGGGGGCATCCAAGAATGGAAAATTGTTCCCACATTGCTAAAGCGGTTCAGATGCCAGGGTTTTGTTTGGTGGTGTCTCTGTTTCTGCTTCTGGCTTTCCAGTGACCTTGTCAACCCCAGTCAATCCAGGTTATGCTGTAGGTGGTGTGTTTTTGTCTTTGTTAGAGCATTTCTATTCAGCCCAGTAAAAAGCTTTTTAGCAGTGGAAGGGTGAACTCCAAAAGTTCAGTCCAAGCAAATGGATTAGAATCTCAGTGTGGTGTTCCCCCAAGTGACCAGTTTCTCTCTTCAGGTTTAGATTTTTTTCTGTAGCTATAGCTCACAACTCATTTCTTGCTCCTTTACATCACAGTTGAATGGTTTGCTATGCTTTCTCATCCTACAGGTCAAGATCCCCTAGGATGATAACCATAGTACTACAAAGGATTCAGACTTGCAGACACACTTAAAATCAAACTCAGCTTTTGAGATTAAATGGTATTTTTACTGCATCTCTGAAACCCAGTCACGATAATAGTTCAGGACAGACCTTTTTAAAATGTTTTTCTGAAATGTTGTGTTCCTTTAGTGACATTGATCTCCTTTTTCTTAAGAATACTAACATGTAAAGCTTAAGTAGATCTTCATATTGTTCACAGTCTGAGCACTTGGCTGTTCATGGTGGTTTCTGACAGATTCAAAAGCAGAGTAACACCATCAAAGTATTTAGTAGGCTGTCAGGATGGCACCCTGTCAAAACACCAAACTTCATTTTCATTTCACCCGCTCTATCAGAGCTAAAACTGTGTCAGTTTTTTCAGTGAGAAGACTTTACATCACTCACATGCATTTCATGAGCCACTTGAAATTTTGTCAAAGGTTAGGCCATTGGAGAATCCAGAGCTATCCAAGCACTGCTGCTGCCCTGCCATACTCTCAAATGGTAATCTGTAAAACTCACAGCCACATTGTTTTGTGAGTCTGTTGCAAAAAATTGCCCATAGCTTAAGATAATTTGGAATGCTTTTTCAACTTAATTGCATTAATTTGAATTCCTTGTTGCTTGTTGTAATCCACATGCACATGCCTACATCTGCTTCCCCTCTGAGTTCCTTTTGAAACTCTTGCTGTAGACAGTTGGCAACTGAAATAATAATGAGCAAACTTTGTGAACCAAGCTTGAGTGAAAGACAAAAATCCAGGAGTGTGTTTTTGTGCAAACTGTAAACTTCTTGTGAAAATTTGTCTGGCTTCAATTGATTGCATGTGTGTGTATATATATATATATATATATATGTACATTAAATTTGACCTTTTAATGTGCACTGAGGACATTCAGTTAATAAGTATTCTGCTTTTCTTACTTTTTGTGTAGATTATGCTTAGTTTTAACTACCTTTAAAAAGAACTCACTAAACAAATAAAAAGTGTTCAGTTTATATATGCCAAAAAATTATGATCTGTCTTCCTTTCAGGTCCTCTCTGGAATAAATATAGAATTTTTGTCTTCAGGATTTGTGAAACAGTTTCCTTTGTAACCATACTTGTTTATTCTTTTTAGGACTGTGACTCTAGACCATGCAACAGACAGTGCAAAAGTAATTGGGAAGGAAACTCTGAACATGTTTCACACAATGAAGCTGAACATATCCGATATGCGAGGGGTGAGTTCATGGGAAAAATGAAATTCATTCTCTTTATCAGCCTATTTCTGTCTTTCGTGGATTTTCAGTTCCCCATGGTAGATGATAACCAAACTGATTCAAAAGTGTAGGTAATACAAAGCTTATGCAAATTAGTGTATGCAGTTACATTTTCTAACCTTTGAAAAACATGGTTACGAAGCCATAAATGTAAAAATATTAATTTTTTTTTTGTGGTATAAATTAATGCACAACTTAAAACATCCTGAGATGATGAAGTAAGACTGTATCTTCTACAGTTTTATCAGCATGTGTAAGTTTTATTTTGTCTTGGAATTTTCTGTAAACTTTTGCCATACATTAATTGTGTAACTAATATAAACTAATATATAACTTTTTAATGCAAATCAAAGATAGAGATAAAAGGAGTTTTATTCTAGACTGCAGGTCTTAGAGCAAGAAAAGTTACCAGCCCATGTTTTGGCCTTTGTGTGAAGGTGGTTTTCTGGCTCTTTTGATTCATGGCTTATTTTAGAACTCCTGCTCCATCTCAGTGGTTTTGTCATTGAAGTGTGACCCCCACAATGCTGCTATTTTGACATCAGCCATTTGTTACAATAGAACACAGAGGATTTCTAAAACAAATCTGCATTAATTCATCATTTGGATGTGGAAGTAGGATTTTGATTCACAATGTTGCCTTGCAAAGTCAGCTCCCTGGCTTGGAGTTGAGGAAATATTTAATTTAAATGTTGTATCCCATTATTGAAACTAAGAAGGTATTAATAAACAAAATCTTTACTATGTAATTATAGAAGAAAACCTGATGGAAATACATACAGTGGCTCCTTCATGCTTTCTGAGTCCCATATACGACTTTTTCTAAGTGTCAGGTTTTCTTCTTTAAAATTATGGAGGATTGGCAATAAACTCATACACTGCACCAGTGCATTCTTATTAGTCATGTTTTGAACCACTACTGATTTGGTATTTAAAAGTTAAATGAAAATCTAGGATGTCTTGAAAAATGAGGAACACCTCATCTAAAAAAGACTACTTCTACCAAAGTACTTTCATCCATTGAGACTTTGCAAAAACAATGTTTACAAGTGAAACAATAGGATTTTTCTCATTTGTAGACTGAAGTGTTGCATTTAGTATAGATTGTCCTTGGGGAAAAGCATTGCTGTGTAGCCAGATTTAATACTAACCACATTCTTGTCAGTATTTCTGTATTTGTTAATATCTAAGAAATTTCATAAAAAACACATTGATTCATGATCCTGTTGACAGCAGTTTTTATATCAGAGAAGTTCAGATGGTAGTACCTTTGTAATTTCTTAGTTGTTGGATTGTGGTGGGTAATCCTGGGATTTTTTCGGGATGTTTTTAGTGGCTGTTTATATGTATTTCAATATATTTTTGTTTGTCCTCCCCCTCTACCCACAACAGGCAGTAAATTCCAAAGAGAGGAATTTTATTATGATATAATTACATATTTTAAAATAATTTTCTTTACTTTAAACTTCATTACATGAATGAATTTATGTTTTGGATTTAGGTTGGAATTCAGGTACAGCAGCTAGTTCCCATCAGTAAAACAACTTCAGCTCACCCAACAGTACAATCTGGACATTTACCTGGTGGATCACATTCAGTTATTGATCTTTTTCACGTTCAGAAAGCAAAAAAGCACTCAGAAGAAGAACCTAAGGAAGGTCAGTAAGCTTTGCACTTGGCATGTGTGATAGTGATCAGTTCTGAAGGACCCTCACATAAATCACCTTTTGGAATACTTATTCAATATTATACCAGTGTAAATTATGCAACATAAAATTTCTGAGAGTGGAGTTTGCTGCTGCAATGAAAATGCTACTAATAAAACTTTGTATAGGATTAGTCCAATTAGAGGATTTTTTGTTAAGTTTTTTAGTTAATAGTAATAGAGGATACTTTGAAATAAAAAGTGTTATGATGGTGCTACATATTGCATGAACTCTTCAAATAATGCTAGAAAATACCTTTTACTGTGTCTTGAATCTTCAGAGTATTTTTAACTATCAGATGATCACTCTGTATTTTGTTTCCATATGTATAGTATTTGTGGCTGCTATGGACCTTGAAATATCTTCTAATTCAAGAGCTTGCACTTTCCTTCCATCTCGTGGTACCAATGTCACACCTGGTCTCAATTCTAATGCCAACAACACCGAGTTTGCTGTCAAGTGGAATGGTGTGCATTCTCCTATCAGTGTAAAATCCAGGCTCAATTTGAGTATTGAGGTTCCATCTGCTTCCCAGGTAAACCTGAGAATATGAAACATCTGCAGGATATTGTAATAACTCAGGATTGTCTGTCTTATTTGGACAGACCCAAAAGGAGCTCTTTTTAAATAAAAAGAGTTCTAGTAAAGTATAGTGCACAGTAAATAACTGTTACTGATGCAAAAATATTTTGCCTTAATAAAATAAATAATGTTGAAGTTAGGATGCACACTTAACATTTGTACAGGATACCACTATTTAGATGAGAGGAGGACAGTCTTTATTTAAGCAGAATATTTCTGTGGGATTTGGGGAATTTTTTTTAAGTGTGTTTTAACAAAGGGACAGCCTTCATTATTTCTGCCCCATATGCTGTTCAACTAGACTCTGTTAGAAGGGTCTGCTATGAGACAGCTGCACAGATTTCTGCAGGTATTTTAGATATAAGCAGACTTACTTGCTCTTCTGTAAAAGTCTGTCATTTAAGTGTCTGCCATTTAAATCTGTAAAAGCATTTCTGTAGTTTTTTTAACAGCTTTCTCAAATATTTACCCATTTTAAGAAGCAAATTATGCTTTTGGCAGGAAATGTGTTCCTATAATGCAATAGCCAAGCCAGCTCAGGATCTAAAAGTAACTTGACTGAACAAATGAGAAGCTCTGTACATTCAGATGCTGCCATAAGAGGAATATGTATAGGCAAGTGAAAAATACACTAGCTGTTCAGCAAAGCTCCTACTTTGGTGGCCTTATGGCACAATATCTTTATTTCTGCTTTTAACCATATTATAATATGGAATGTAATAAAAAATTCAGGGCTGGGAAGGAGTGGTAAGAGTTAGTGCCACACTGCTGTTTGCATACTGTACTAGGAAAGTAACAGCAATCCTGGGTATTTTACACCCAGGATTCCCAGGAAGTTATTGTAGAGTTACATATGCAGCAAATTTGGAATGAGTGAATACCAACAGAGCATGGAAGAGTAACTGAAGTGATTAATACAGACAGCTTTCATTAAAACCTCTTAGTTACCAAGCCATGTAGATTTTCATAGATATTTGTGGTTCTTCTCTGTAAATCCATAATTTCCAAATTTTCTTCTTAAAGGTGAAGATAAACACAGCTATGAAGTCTTACTCAGCAGAACTTAGAGGCAAACATTGGCATTTCTCTACATAGCTCAAGTTTTACTTGGGAGAATAATGTTGGTGTACATCTGCTTGTCAGCTGTGTTCATTCAGTCACTTGTGCAGCTGCCATTGTACACAGCAGCTCCTGGACACTGAGGGGCTGTCTCAGTTGTTTCAAGTGAATAACTGAGAGCAAGTAAAAGCTTATTTCATCATCCAGCTCTGGCAGGTCTGACAGTATGCAAGCATACATAATACCAGTAAAGTAAATCAGTGACATGCACCCTAGAACTGTATAAAGAAATAAATTAATTGCTTACTGTTGTGCTGGTCATCAGTTTAGTATTCATATCAACCTGTTGCCTGTATAATTTGAACTCAGAATTCAGACTACTTTGTCATTAGGTAGCTGGAGAGGAAACCATCTCTATGGTTTTTGGTAAGAAGACTGATCCTTGTGAAAAGATAAAACTGAGCATTCCTATTTACTGAGCTGCTTAGTCTTAAATGATATTTTACTCCTTCAGAGTGTAGCTCTCAGGTTCCTAAGGATGTTTGCATACACAGGGTAATATGTGGCAGGTTTTGTAAAATTCAGGAGCTGTATAACTAATGTTCTGACTAAAATAGCTCTGTTACCTATTCCTTAGAAAAATCTAAAAGCTTTTATGTACTTGCAGCTAGATAAGTCTGTGCTAGAAGCTCTGCCCCCTGATCTGCGAGAGCAAGTAGAGCAAATATGCACCATTCAGCAAGGAGAGAGTTGTGGAGAGAGCAAAAAAGAGCCAATAAATGGATGCAACACTGCACTTCTGTCACAACCAGTTGGAACTGTGCTTTTACAAATACCAGAGCTCCAAGAACCAAATACCAATATGGGAATCAATGTCATAGCCTTGCCAGCTTTCTCACAGGTAGGATGTTTGCATGGCATCAATAAACAATTACTTTGCATCTGTAGGAAGTTAGAAACTCTTTCTTGAGACAGCATTAACTGGAGCCTGTGACTTCCCACAATCAAACCTTCATGGTCCTTTAATGTCTTATAAAAGTCTGGTTTTAAATGTTACGTCATCTGTCAGAAACGTTGTATGGTAATACTTACTGAAGATTATAGTCATCAGTCTGCCCATGTTTTTGCTGTTGTTTAATGTCAAGACCCCCCCTTATATGGTCTGCTTTGCAATCCAGTCTGTAAATAGCTTTTTTTCTGTATTGCAGCTGAGTTATAATGAACCATAAGTTTTGAAGCAGTCCTGAAATCTGCTTAGCTAAGTCACAGGAGGCTTTAAGTGCTTGTTCTGATGGGGTGCAGCCAGCCTCTGCTAGCTTCTTCTGCAGATGTGTTTGTTTGTATCCCATTCCTGAGAGAAGGGCAGTCATGGCTAAAGGTTGTGCCTATCTCCATAGTTTTTAAATACATAGCATGTCCAGGATGAGAAAAGAACAGAGATGTTTGTCAAAATAGGAACCTGAAAGGGCAGCAGGAAGCAGTAAGGATGCTTCTAATGTTAGTGTGCTCTTCAGTCCAAGAAGCTGCTGAAAAATGTAGTTGAAAAATTAGGAAAAAAAAATTAAAAATCAAAGATTGGGTTACCCAGAGATACATTGTCTTGCATTGCACCATTTAAAATGGAGCAGTGTATTTTTTTTTCTGTTTCATTGCACCTTTGCTGTTCTCAAATGAAGTAATACCACCTAATCACATTTATAGAGATTTGTTGCTGTTTCTAATGCATAGTGTTGCTTAGCTGACAAAAAAAAAAAAAAAAACAGAGAAAATAATGTAGAAATTCCACGAAATAGTTAATGCATAATTGCTATTTTAAAAAATGTGTAGTCTATTCTTTTACTAAAATTTCCTCACCTTGATTCAAGTTCATTGGTTCAGAAACAGTTGTGTCAGTTTTTATTCCTGAACTGCAAAGTCTGGTTTCCCCTATGGATTAGTGTGCACATACTATCTCAGTTCTCTCTGCCCCAGCTGTTTGAAATTTTGTAGTTACATCTGTCCATAAGCAGATGTGGGTTAAATTAGGCTGTGCCATGAAGTGCACCCCTCCACACTTGGCTTGCCACTCAGTACTGTTTTTCAGAGGAAATGGTAACTGCATATGGCTTTCTAGAAAAATTCTCTTTAGTTTGTCAATGCTTTATCTGTCTAATAATTAGGTATTCAAGAATTGATTGTTATTTTTTAAAACAGCATTACTTTTTGAAGTTTTTTTAAAAGGACCTAGTTTGAACTAGTTTTTTGCACTGTTTTTCTGTCTCTATCTACTTATGTATTTTGTGACCCAGTTACTTGATCCAAAAATGCAACTTAGTGGAGCAGCCTTTTTGTTTGAAGATGTAGTTCAGGAAGAATTGAATGCTTCCTATTTATTTGTCAAGGATATCCATACTATCTATTTGAGAGTGCCTTATGCTCATACTGATTTTTTTTTTTCTGAAAGGCATTCAGCTTTCTTTATTGTCAAAAAGAGGACTAATATTTACAATTTTCATTTTCTGAGTTAGGTCCAAGTTTAATACCTAGAATACTATGGTTGAAAAGCTTCCTGTAGACTTGGTGGGAAAAAAAGGGCTAAACCCCATTCATTAATACAGGAGGATTTTTTTCTGTGTTAAAATCAAACATGAACTTAATTCAAAAATACCATCTTACTCTAAATATAGTTTGACACATTTTTTTCCTCTTAAAGTCTTTGTGGTAGTGTATATGCTATGACTGTACACAAACATTTAAATCTGCTTTGTGGCCCATGAAGCAGTGAAATGAGCAATGATAGGTTTTGGGTATAGAAATACTGCCAACCACTCCAAAATGAGTACTTTATCTACATCAGATGTAGATTATGCCCTGCCATCTTTTTATAGCTTAATAAGGTTTGTTTTGCTGCTCTTCATTCCTTCTGTGTGAGCTGTGTTATGATCAGGGGCAAAGCTAATTGGATGACAGGGATTTATTCATTAGAAAACATGTGGAAAATTTCCTTTGTTAGGTAAAGTTCTCCTGTGGAAGGAATCCAGATAGGTTGCATTCCTTTCCATTAGTTGCTGAAGTAATCTTAAAATTTAGAATAGCTGTATATCTCTGTAGCCTGGATCCTGCAGAAGTGTAGAATGCAGAACATAAAGATTACAGATGCCTAGAAATGAGTGACATTTGTAATAATGGTGTTAATTAGTGGTGGCAAGTTTTCATTTAACCCTTACAGTGTCTTCACTTGGTACAGATTCCTCCTAAGGAAATTGATATAAAGGCACATCAGAAATACTGATAACTGTGTGCTGAGGTCACCCATAACTCTGTAAAAGTTCTCCATAATGTGAAAGCTTTCAGATACCTGTATGACAATGTTAGGACATTGTACAAGCAGTTACCTGAAACTCTAGTTATATTGGACAATTCATGTGAATTCAGCTCCTTTAATTGAATTTTTCCATGTTACACTCTGAGAGAGCAGTGATGGGGGAATAACAAAAATGCATCCAGTTCATGTACTGCATTATTTCTGCAATAATTAAGTGGTATACACAAAAACAGTGTCAATTCAGAGCATTCCAAATCCTTGACTCTTAAATGCTTTACCAGAGAGCACTAAACTTTTTTAAAAATTTTATGAAGTAAAATTTGTGTTTAAAAAGATAACTTATACCTGTGATGTAATTCCACTATAGTGCTTTGTTCTGCACAATGTATATGGTAATTTAGGTCAGAGCTTTTCCTGTCTCCTCCTTCAATTAGTGCATGTTCTGTGGTGAAAATTTTGTGTTACTCATGGAGTTCTGAAAAAGGAACAAAATTGTGCTAAATAGATGAATTCTAACCTGTTAGAGCACATTGATGTTTATGATCTGTATTATTTAGACATCATGTGTGTGAATAGCACACTGTACCTCCCTGTCATAGCATACATGTTTTGGTTTAAAAAAAAAGAAATCTCTATGGAAAGTAAGAGGTTAATTTTAATACCTTTGCAGATGTAATAAATACAGTATCTCAGATAATGATGGAAATTTCATTGTACTCCTAGAATAGAAGTTGTACTTTTGTTGTTTCTGCTCATCTCTGAATTCTACCAGTGAAATGAAGGGCACTCTCCCACTGACAAATTTAATCCACTAAATGATATCTTTGCTTTGAATTAGATCTTGAAGATTATGAGCTGAAAACACTGTTTAGTTGTAATGGGAAGCTCCAAATACAAGATGTGTCTGTCACTGATGTGCTACTTCAGGCATGCAATGAGAAAAAAATAACTGATAATGCAAGAAACTTTATATGAGTGTGTCTAGCAATTGGCATCAAATTATTTCCTGTCTAGAATCCAAGTCCCTGGACAGTTTCAAGGGACTGTGCTCTTATCAGTCAAGCAAGTGGTAGTGGTGGACAACTGTGGGAGAAAGGGATTAAACCCTTTTGTGCTAGTTCAAGCTGGACTTGGGTTTTGCTGTCCTTAAAGAACTGAGATGATTTCCAAGAATATTGTGAGTTATATAGCAGCTTGCAGGAAATAGAAGTATCAAAAGAAAAGGAGGAACAAAAATCTGGTGGTCACAATGTTTGTGTTTTGAAATTTGAAGAGAGTGCTCTCTGGGTTAGGCTCAATCCTGCTTTTAACACAGCTGTACTGGGTATCATTAGATGGGTAAATGCTTTGTATACTCATAATAGTAATTTTAATAAATAGAGTAATATTAAATGTACATTTTGTTGTCTTTACAAAGAAAATTGCAATGTGTTTTACAGTATTTCAGCTATATCTCCTTTATTTTTGTCTGGCATGAAATGTAAATGCCTTTCTCGTGTGAGTGACCTAGAAAGAAGCAAGCAGTGCTGCTCACTGCTGAAATAATCAAATGAATCTTTTGTTACTGTTCAGGTGGACCCTGAGGTTTTTTCTGCACTACCTGCTGAGTTGCAAGCAGAGCTGAAAGATGCATATGATCAAAGGCAGAAGCAATCAGAGCAGCAGCCTGCTAACACTTCAGGTGAGAATGTGCAGTTGTGCAATAGTCTTCTGGCGTAGGAGTTGTTTGCTACCTAAACAGCTATGCAGCCCTAAGTAACAAACTGGCAAATATAACCAAAGCTTCTCTAAAGATGCTGTGTTCAACTGAATTTCTGTATTTATTTTTGGCAGCCTATCAGTTACAACCAGCTGTGGTTTCAGTTTGCAAACAGGTGCCCAGCTTTACTCAAATGGGTAATTAATTCAATTCATGGGGGCTGTGACACTAAGCTTCCCCACATCCATATGTTTGCCAAATGGAATCCAAACTAGATGTGTCTTGTGATTTAAAGCATTGCACTTTCTTCAGTTAGTTAAACTCTTTTCAGGGAGCATTCTCATGGTTCCCTGAAACCCATAGCACTGGCAGGGTTTTGGGGCAGCTGGAGAAAGATATACTGCATCTCACTGAATGTCTCACAGTCAGCTGGGTTTACTCTGAGCTGATCATCCAGGTCTCCTTTTTATAATCAGTAGAAAGAAATAAGACTAATTCCCTGTGAACATGCTTTGTCATAAAAATAGATTGTAAATGTTATTGGCCTGATTGCCAGTTAAACGCTGCACTGTATAATCACACCCTGATTTCATAGCCAGTGGACTAATGCATATAAGTTAGGATGATGGAATGAGAGAGAGATTTCCTTCATGAACTGTGATAAAAGCATTGTGGGGGCTTTACACTGCTGGCTTGCTGCTGACACTGGTGGGGCAGTGCTCTGACTGGGGTGAGGCAGTTTGTCCATGAGAATCCAATTTCACCAGCTGCTTAATGTGAGTATTCAAGGACTGAAATGCTCACATTAAGAAGCTTATGAATAGCTGAGTGTCCTCTGTACACTGAAAGTCTAACAGTGCTTTGCAGATTTGAAATGATGTGTACATTAAAGTTGCTGTATCTAGGCTGTGTTTTCTCAAGTGATCATTAGATTTTTGTTGGAGGTAGAGTCCCCCTTTCAATGGAAAAGTATTAAATTTTAAATGTATCAACCATTGACTCTTCCTGTGTTTTTCAGTGTCAAAAAATCCTTTTGTACACCTGAAGCATACAACTATGAAAAATAAGAAGAAAATACGGAAAAAAAATGCAGTCAGTCCTGTGAAAAAGATTCAGAGTCCTTTGAAAAACAAACTTATTGGTAGTCCTGCAAAAAACATGCCAGCTACATCTGGAAGCCCACAGAAGCTAATAGATGGTTTCTTGAAACAAGAAGGAACAGCTGCTCAGGTACTTCTAGCACAAACAGCTTTTGGTAAAGCTGTGTCTGCTTCTTTAGACTGAGTTCAGTAGCTGTTTTTCTTTACTGGATTCTTCACTGACACTTAGCTGTGTATGTACATGGTGTTGCCATATTTGTCAGCCTGAGCACTATCCAATTCCATGTTTGGAACAGGCTGAAGCAGTTCCATCGACCTCGGGCTCTGCGGGCCCATCAGCTCTGCAGAGGGAGCAGCAGCCGGGCCCCTTCAGGCCACAGGCCCCCAACCTGGCTGGAGCTGTGGAATTCAATGATGTGAAAACGTTGTTGAAAGAGTGGATCACAACCATCTCAGGTGAGGGATGTCACACTGGGTGATCTTGCAGTGCATCACAAAGAAAACTGCTTTGAGAAGGCTTTTTGTACTTCCTTTCTCCTTCACTCTTCCTTTTGCTGGTTATTTTTCACAGTAGTCTTGAAGTCTTACTGCCGTGGCAGTCTTGGAAGAACTTGATTCTTTCTGCTAGTTGTTACTCTGTGGCTTTGTCAGCTCCTCTTGCTTAATATCATGAAAAGTAACATGATCCTTCTTCAAGGATGTGTCTGGCCATTGTCCTGTGCCTCAGTGTTACTTGTGGCTGAGGTTTCCTCTATTTTTCCAATATATTGCAACGCTAAGATGAAAGTTCTTGAATGGGAATTCATTTCTTCTGTGAAGATCTCTTCTTAGAGGCAAAGGAGTGCAGGGTTTGGGGTTTTGTCAAAATAAATGCTGGGAAGAACAGTAGATAAAAAACCAGTGCAACTGTGACACTCTTGCTAAATTGTGATCTGAATTAGGCCAAACAAATAGCAACTCCTTAAACCTTGGGAAATTTGACCTTCCTGCCATGGACATTATTATTCTCCTAAGAGTTTCAAACATCATTGCATTCTAAAACCCAGTCCCTTTTCCCTTTGGTTACTGCTAGCTTTGCTGTCAGTTGTTCTTACTGAAAAAAAAGATGTCTACAAGACAGGTATTTCAGGACCCTGCAGTCCTGTTATATGCACAGCTTCTGATGTCAAGATGTGTGAGAATACAGAAATTGTCAGGTTGGCCCCTGATATGCTGACACTGCAGAATTTCTTTATATTGTATTCCCATTATTCTGTGATTATATTCTAAGTATACTTAGGGAAAAGACCTCATTTTTAATTTTTTTTTTAATTGCAGATCCTATGGAAGAAGACATTCTACAGGTTGTGAAATACTGTACTGATCTAATAGAAGAAAAAGACTTGGAAAAGTTAGATCTGGTTGTCAAGTACATGAAAAGGTAACTTAATTGCTGGTATTTGTGAACTTTAGACTATTTTTGTTAGAATTTATCCTCCAGATGCTGCATTGTGACCCCATTAACCCATCAGACATTCCAGTGATGAGTGGTTTTAATCTTGAATACTGGGGTTGAGGGAAGGAGTTGGAGTGTTAAAATAGATAATTTGTGAAAAAATAAGAGTAATATTTAGTTGTAATTCATAGAATCACAGAATGGTTTGGGTTGAAAGTGACCCTAAAGATCACCCAGGCCCAACTCCCCTGTCATGGGCAGGGACTTCTTCCATTAGACCAGGTCGCTCAGAGCTCCATCCAGCCTGGCCTTGAACACTTCCAGGGACGGGGAATCCCAGCTTCCCTGGGCAACAATTTCTAGACAAAGATTGTACTTCTCATCAGCACTGTCCCTTTTCTTCGTCCTGTTTTTGTTCATTTTTTCATGCTATCTCTAGACCCGATTTCATTCTCTGTCTGTATCCAGATTCTGTCTCACTTCAGCCTTTAAATGCATTCCTGTTACTTTGTTGTTGTGCTCCTATTACTCTTGCCATGAGTTTATGGGGTTATAATCCATGTATGACTTGCTTACTAACTAAAGCTTAACCGTGGAGCTCAGCTTTCTAGGTTTTAGATCTGCAAATATGTTTCACACAAAGAATCAACACCAAAAAGACTACAGAAGTGTAGGAAGTTCACTGGGCTTTTGCATTATACGATATCTTTAGGCCTTGGGAAATGCAAAATACACAGTGTAATGAACTGTTTCATGAAATCTGTGTAGCAAATTCCTTATAAAACTTCTGAATTGTCAGAATATCCCATTCCTGGTCCCTGTGTGTTGATCTGCCCTGATGGCAGTGTGTCTCCCCAGAGGGTTCCCACTCACCCATGTGGTGCTGACGTTACACCTTCCAAAGCTCTGAGTGTAGGACTCTCTGCTCTCCTGCAGTACAGGGACCTAGAAGGGACACTGAGAGTACAGAGCTGCTTTATTTTCCTTGGGCAGTTCCTCCATTCACTTCTTCTAGCTGCTGATCATAAGAGCAACTCTCATCATAGGCGGAACTTGTAATTCTCTGTGGATTTTGTTTTTAGCAATAAATACAAAAAATAAAAAATTATTATATAAAAAATTATATAGTGCCCCAAAACCATATTATTTAAATGTGTTGATTGCACTTGGCATTTGTTTGAAATAGAGAAATAGCATCTCTGTCTTGGGATGAGGAAGTAAAGATGAGGATTCAGAAGCTTGCCCAGTATGCAGCTGGTGGAAGGTCACCCACCACTTAATCCACAGGCTCACTCCACTGCCAGCTGCCAGCATTCACAAGCTGCTGTGCCACTGCTCACACCAGGAATTCGTGCTGTTAAGTCAGGCTTGGTGTGTTTAAGTAGAGAGGGAGGGCTTTACCAGGACTGAATCAAAATTCCATCCCTGGGGAACTGCTGTGATCTTGTTTTCCAATGTGAAGACCAAAAGTGACTGTAAAAGGACTGGTTCTGTAATGGTAATTTTAAACCTCTTCTTCCTTTTCCCCCTCAGGTTAATGCAGTCATCTGTGGAATCAGTTTGGAATATGGCATTTGACTTCATTCTTGACAATGTTCAGGTAGTTTTACAACAAACTTACGGAAGCACATTAAAAGTTATCTGAACTTGTAGTAAAGAGCTTGGTGAGAGCCTGGAGCTCTCTGCTAGCTGTGCCATAAGTGCTTGTGAGGTATTTGCAAAGTGCATGATAGTAATGCCCTGAGTTTTTATAATTTCAAATTTCTTTTTAAACAACAAAGTGTTTTGTACATTTCTTTTCAGAAAGTGCCAAATTTGTCAGTATTGCATGTAAATAATTGTGTTAAAATTCTTTTATTGTAGTATAGAATCTATTTACAAAATGTTTGTTTATAAAGTTTTATGGATTTTTACAGTGAAGTGTTTACAGTTGTTTAATAAAGAACTGTATGTATATTTTTGTACTGATTCTATTTTGTGATGCTTCAGTTTGAATATAGTGAACCCCTTTTACTAAAGCTGCAGCTTTGATTCATTTCACAGTTTTACACAGTGGCACTGCCTCAGCACATGGAGGAGGCTGCTGTACAGGCACCTGGCCACTTTTTGTTTCTTCTTTGCTAACTTTATTACAGATTTTAAGATGAGGGAAGAATATTAGTTCATTTTCAGTTTCATCCTTCAAAGATTCAAGCCAGGGTGGCCCAGGCACTCCTGAAGCACAGAGGATGTCAGCTGAAGCCCGGGTGCTGTTCCTTGGGTGTCCTGTCCCCTCTCACGTGGTTCTGGAGGAAGGCAAGTCACCCCAAAGTGGCACTGTAAAGGGGGGGGAGTAGCCAACACAGAGCACTGGTCGAGCCTGCATCCGTCCTCTGCATTGCTCCTACTCAAGATGGAGCCATTTGTAAAGCACCACTGTTCTCCCCAGCCTGTGGCACACATTTCCTTCATGCAGCATAACAAACTAGATTGTGGGGAGCAGCTGAGACAGAATAAACCATCCCATCACTGTGTCCCTGCTTGCATCTCTGCAGTTCATGTTTCGGGCAAGTCTGCTTTTTCAGGTGTGCACCAGCCTCGCACAGTTGTACTTGGCCCAATGCATTGAACAAGGCTGTTTGGGGACCTGGAGAGAATGAAGAACACTTGACAAAAACCAAGTTGGTAAGAAAAATCTTGGCTGAAGAACATGGGTGGCGAGGGGCGAAGGTGAGAAGTATGCCACATAATGCTGGGCATAGAACTGAGAGCAGAAATGCAAGCTGGAGCCAACCCTGGAGCAGCATTTGCACCACTAGCTTAAATGGAAGCACCTTGCCTAGCAGAGGGCAGGAGCTGCTGCTGGAGAGCAGCTGCCGGTACAGCTGGGGCACAGCACAGCTCACAGCAATGGCAGCAGGGTTTTACCTTTAGGTTGTGACCTTGGCTTCCTCCTGCCACACACTGGGAGAGCTACCAACCTGTACAGCCAGGTGACAGATGAGGGAAGGGCAGGAGATGTCACTTCCCTTGACTTCAGTATGGCTTTTTGTTAGATCTCCTGTACCATCCTCAGGGAGAAGCTGATGAAGAACAGGCTGGGGAGAGAAGTTAACTGAAAACTGGGCATGGTGGTGAGTGGTACCATGTCCTGTTAGGGGCCGGGCCCAAGTAGTGCCAGGTCCATCCTATCCATCCCCTTTGTAAAGGAGCTGGGCAATGGGGCGGTGCAGCCTCAGCACGTTTCTGATGGCACAGGCTGGGCTGAGGGGGTGGGGGGTGCTGGGACCCCCATGAAGTTCAGCACAGAGGTGCCAGGGTCTGCTCCCAGGGAGGGAGGGAGGGAGGGGCCAGCTCTGCAGTAAAGCCTGGGGCTTGCTTGGCACAGCACAGCACAGCCAGGTGCCAGGCTGCAGGAGGAGGATCCCCAGGAGCCAAATCAGGAGCTTGTTCTGTTCCCTCTGCTCAGCACTGGTGAGGCCCCTTCAGTGCTGGGCCCCTTGGTACAGAGCAATTCCCAAGCACAGGCCCCAGTGGTGCTGCTGGGAGTGGAGCTTCTCCCACAGCCCGGGGAGGGCTGACACAGCAGGGACCTTGAGCAGGCTGGGGAGGCTAATCCATGTGAATAAACACCTCAAGGTGCTCATTTCCTTGCATCCAGCCATCAACACCTGTCTAGAGAGATGGACATTGTCTGAGCCAAGACCTCTCAAGTTTCCCTTAGTTTCTAGGTTGGGTCTTTTGGAGCCCCTTCAGTTCCTGCTTTTGAAGCTGCCTTTTCTCTTTGCCTTGGTTTATAAAAACCAGCACATAGCTGCTCAGATCAAGGCAGGTACTGCTGAAACTCAAGCAGGTAGTTTACCAGTCAGGTTTGAGGAACTGGCTCTCAGACAGATGTACAACTGGCATCTTTAAAAGGACTCAGCATTAATTGTCAGGCTGTTTTAAGTTCCACAACAGGAGCCTGCCAAAGGAGCATATCTGTTTCCTGGAGATTTTACCTATGGGAAGAACACCCTTAGGGATTTGAGGGAACAAAGAAG
The DNA here is from genome assembly GCF_027887145.1 of Ammospiza caudacuta. Classification (NCBI taxonomy): domain Eukaryota; kingdom Metazoa; phylum Chordata; class Aves; order Passeriformes; family Passerellidae; genus Ammospiza; species Ammospiza caudacuta. The sequence goes on along the minus strand of NC_080594.1, from coordinate 90,091,818 downwards.
AATACGTTGACCACACTCTTTTGACATCTGTGTTCTGAAGAACTTTTTATTAGTGTAGTTTTCATGATTGCATAGTTTGCAAAAGAAAATTTTAACAATTAAATGCAGTCTCCTCTCTCTGATCATTGTGTTCACCCACTGATGGGAAGTTGCACCACACACCAACCATAGTGAAACGGTCCTTTTCAATGGCAAGTTTAAAGTCTAACAAAAAAAAAAATCCAGAAAGTTAAATTCCATTTGCAAAGGAGGTGAGTTACTAGATGTTCTTTTGTAACGGAGTCGACATAGTCTCAATCAAAACATTCAGATTTTTCAACCAAAAACGTAATCCAAGTGACAGAAGAAATCTGATCAAACTGCATGTTGAATGTTAAACTCTTGTAAATATCTTAAACACTAAAAATCTCAGCTGCATGAATAATCCTCAATTTTGTTTCAGCTTGTGCTTTTGAAGAATGTTTGTTTTGCTCCCATCAGCGTGAGCTGTGAGTTACCCAGAGACAGCCTCAGAAAGAATCCATCAAGCTGTCATGCCGGGCAGGGAGGTTGAGGGGAAGGGGGGCAGGAGAGTGCTGGGATTGCAGACTGGCTCCTGGTCAAACATCACAAACATCCACGCTGGAGCTGGTCAGTCCCACGGTGTCGGGTGGCGTCCCAGCTGTGATGCAGGTCCACAGTCACAGCTCCGGGCTGGCAGCTGGTGGCAGGAGCTCACACCCTGAGCAGCAGCTGGAGAAGAGATCCCTGCTCTGACCTGGGAGTTTGGTGCTAAGCACCTGGCCTGCCCCTCCCGTGCCTGAGCACCAGGAAGTGCATTCTGGAGGAAACGCCTGTGCTGGAACAGCCTCCGCCCTTTAGCCAAGCACAGGGAGGCAAGAGGGGCCCTGCCTGGCCTTTCCACACCTGCCACAGCCCATGAAGTGAAATCTGGATTACCGAAGCAAACTGTAAAACAAATGGGCTGCTGTGTCCATCTCCTTTATTTGTGGCTCTGCATTATAATGATTACAGTTGACTTCCATGAACTGTACAAGCAGTAAAAGGTGGGCAGCTATGCTTTTACAACAATTGTTTCACACAAAGCAAATACAGAGATACCCAATTGCCTAATTTTCTATTAAAAAAACTCTAGAGGCACAAAGCAGAAGAATGTTGGAAAAGAAAGTCAAGGAAAGAGGTATGCATAAATAAAGAAGTATTTCTTACATCAAAAATGTCCCGAGAATCACAAAGTCTGCAGAAGCTTGGTTAATCAAATACTGCAGTACTGCTCTCATCAGTATAAAAGTGAAAGAGCTTTAGTTCTGTAATAAAAATTCAATTTCTTTTATTTTGGAGAGAAGGAGGGAAAAAGGGTGGAAGGAAGGTGTAAGAGAGGGAAGGGCAAACTTTAAAACAGCAGCCAGTATTAGGAAGGGTAGTAGGAGAGGTGAACAGGCACATTGGAACCATGGGAACATGTAAATTGACCACTGTCAAACCAGTGTAAATTTCTTGGTTTCTCATGGAAAACATTTTATCCGCATATTTTCCTCCCAAACATATATCCAACACTGTCTTCAATACAGGACTTTGTTGGTAACTTTTTAGTAACAGGAAGAGTGCATTTATTCCTGCCTCCCCATTGCTGTAAAAGTTATCTAGATGATTTCAAACACTTTCTTCAGTTCTACTATAAGCTGCCAGTCAGACTTCTGCATCTCATCCCTGAACCAGTCCTTCAGAGCATCGATGGACTGACGGCTGATCTGTAACACACGAGACAAGCCCATCAGAAACACACAGGAATTGACAGCAGCACACTGCAAACAGGTACTCTGAAGTTAGGGCAATCTGCACAGCAGCTAAACTCATTCTAAGCCCCCATTTGCTTCATTAAGCCCAGCAGCTGAATGACCCAACCTATTTGTTTCCCTTCATTTCTTCTCACACCATGTCCCTTATCTGGGCTAGAGGGGCTGCAGCTGGACAGTAAGGCAGGAACTGGAGAGTCTCCTGCTTCCACCAGGGCCTACAGGACCAGCAACCCCAGCCTGTCCCTATCCCAGGCCCTGCTGGCCCTTCATTCGTGGGCACACACCCCTGGCACGTGTGTGGCAGGAGGTGTCCTATGACACGGTGACTAAAGCAGTTGGGAAGGTGGAGAGCTGTGGCTTCACTTCCAATAGCAAAAGATGAAGCAAAGGATCATCTCCTCATTCAAGCCCAGTGCCCCACAGTCAGAGCAACTGAAGGAGTGCTGGTTGTGCAATTTCAGGACAGGCTGTGGTGCCCTGGGGGACTGCTGAGCTCTGTGTACAGACAGCTGGCAATAGTGAGTGTGGCATTTTGCCCTCTCAGGTGCTCCGAGCTGCAAGGTCTTTGCAGCCACAGCACCTCCTTCCTCAGGCCTCTGCAGGGGCAGCACTACAGACCTCACACAACAGCTCCACAGGCCTGGGCTGCACGATGCCACACACACCCTCCCCAGTGAAAGTCAGTCTGTGACTGAAGGCTCCTCCCCTGTTTCTGAGGCTTCATGCTACATTTCACTTCAGGCAAGCTGCCACTCTGTCCTAAGGCCTTTCCACAAACACAGACTGCTCTTACCTTGCTGACGAGGATATCTGTTGCTTCAAAATGTCGTCCATACATTTTAGGTGATTCCCCAGGAATAGGTTCTATTTTAACACAAACTTCTTGGCCTTTCTTTGCCACATCCACTGGTTTGTGGTTTATTTCAATACTTGTGACTATTCCAATTTCAACAAACTGTAATACAATGAAGCAGCTGTAACACATCCACCAAACCTCTGTGCATGCACCCTTCTCTAAACTCCTGTTTGGAGGCACAGACTTGCTGCAGGAAGTGTGGCCACCTCAGCACAGGCAAGCCAAATGTACAGCACAGCAAGTGCTCCATCCTGAGAAGGAGAGGGACACCAACCTCCCACAGCCCATCTGAGATATCAACTGGTTAGCCCTTAAAAGGTCAAGAGCTGGTTCTCCCCCTTTTTAGCTACCAGGTAGGACAATTTTGCCCATTACTCAATACCACAGCACAGAACTGGCAGGTGCCCTCCAGCTACACTTCCTGTGCCCTGCTCCAGGGCTCAACTCTTCTGGCAGAGTGCAGTGAGATATTTGAGCACCAGAAGAAAGACTTGATCTGCAGGTCTGACCCTCATCTCCCACCAGCAATCTGTGCAAGGGAAAAGCATGCAAGCACTCCAAGGAGCATCATCCCAGGCAGTACCAGCTGAATCAAACATGCAGTGGGAAGAGGCCCTTACTTACATTTTTGCTAGGTACACACATGGGAGTCCCCTGCTTCACCTGGCCGGCCTCAACCACAACACCCATCACTATTGGATCACGAGAGTTGAAAATGAACTGAGGGAGTATTTTCAACTTGCATGGAAACACTGCTATATGCCTGGAAGGTGACAAGAAAAGGCACTTTGAAACATACATCCACTGTTCCAGTGTATCATTAACAACTCTGCCTTCTCCCACACTTCTTGGGCATTCATTCCAGGGGTGTTACTTGGAGAAAAGCAGGAAAAAACCTCGTTACCAGTCTTGCTAATTCTAGTCCACACCTGTTCTTCAAGAACTACAGGGAGTAATAATCATTCATGCCTGGCATGGATTTTAATTTGACAGGCTTGAGTGCTCAACTCAGACCAAGACCAAAGGAGTAGTAATTTTACAGTGTAATTATAGCCTCACATAAACACAGGAATAGAAATGTTGTTGCCTGAACTCCAGAATGTCAAGGGTTTTTTTTTGCCAAGTGAACAAATACATTTAGAAACTGAGCTAAACAAACTCAATTTGGGATCAATATGAAACTCAACACATTTTCATTTTGATTGTCCTTATTTTACTGAAGGCCACCCAATGACACATGATGCCAAAAATTAATTTTGGGTCCCTATAAATCTTTGAATGATTACATATTCATGTTACTGCAGTCAGAATTAAACCCTCTACACTGGGATCACGTGAACATGAAACAATAGAATCCAAATCCTCTTAGTTCTGTTTTTTTAACTCTGCAAGACTAACACATCTGCCACAATCTAGGAAGAGAAGCCAAGTACAGAAAGCAAACTGTAATAAAAACACTCCATATTACACAACAGTTCTAGCTGAATCCTGCATCTGCTGCACAACTTTCACAGCTCTCACCTCACTAGGCCTAATCCATACCTAAACAACTAGACTGGAACACTGAATTCTTGAAAACTATCAATTTATTGTCCTACCATCTTCCTCCTCTCCTCCCTTTCCATCAGAACCATATGCCAAGTAATAAGGAAACAAGTAGTTAAATACAGCTTCATTTATACTAAAACAAGAGAGACACTTACTTGGGAAACACCCAGAAAACAACTGCTCATACTTACTTGAATTCCTCTTGTTTCTGCTTTTTGTAATCTTGTCTGTATTTTGTGAAGGCATCAAACAAGTGATAAATGATTTCAGCACTAAAGATGCGAACTCCTAAGCTGTCGGCCATCTCCTGCGCGTCCCGCTCAATCCGCACGTCGAACGCCAGGATGACGGCGTACCTGCAGGAACAGCGGCTCAGCACAGGGCTCCCCAGAGCAGAGCAGAGCAGAGCAGAGCAGCCTGTGCACAGCAAAGGTACTCACTGTGGGTCATGCTCCAGCATCACTGAGGCCTTCATAACATCTTTTTTATGGACAGGACCAATATTTATTCCTGAATACTGTTGAAGAAAGCCACAAAAATCAAGTCACTAATCTCTGAGTGAAAAGGAAACATTTACTGACTAAACACAGAATCAATGGCATCAGACAAAGCACAGTAGTACTTACTGGCACTTCTGATGTTTTAAGAAATTCAAGTAATGCTTCTAAAGAGCCTAAAGTAGAAGCCTGGACATAAACACCTTTCTCTTCTAATTTGATTGCATTCAGTGTTTGCTTCAGTTCATGTATTAGTTCATCCTTTAGAAAAAAAAAAGGAGAGAAAACAAGTTTTAGTTCTATTGCTATTTATGCCTCAGGGTACAAAATCTTCCTGTTCATGAGCTGCTGAAAACAGGCAACAGCCATGGTGATAGGTCCCAAGGGACAGAGCTGCAGTGTAAATCATACACAGCCTGTGAGATACTGACTGTTTCTGGCATTAGAGAAGCCTGAGCTGAACTAGACTTGAGGATTTTGTGGGAAGATGATCATATAAAACTGAGCACCTTCAGTGCTGGTAACATCTCTCTGCAGACCTCACATCACTTTCCCCAGCAGTACAAGTTTCTGCTGGCAAGGCTGAGCAAACACATGGCCCACATTGTGTGGCAATGCCTTGGCTGCCTGGAGATCAATGACAAAAGCTGACACCTAAAACCACGAGCTGGAAAGGATCCTGAACACTCTTTAGGCCTGGGTACCAAACAGGATGCAAGAGCAGCAAAGCCAATTTGTTGCTTTTAGAGAAGTGAAAAAAACCACATTTTTTTAGAGCCTATGCCTTCTAACCTCAAACACGAAAGTCTCTTCCTCTGGCAGATGGACGAGTTTTGCCATTGACTTTTAGCCATTGTATATCTACTACCAGTAGTACACTTGAAGTAAATACTCGTACAGACCCAGCAGTAAGGTCTGTGTTTGGACATCCCAAAAGTTTAACCTCCCTTAAAAGGCACAAATAAATAGACAGAAGACTAAAGGAAGACTATGATTAAAAGTAAACTAGCAACATGTAAATTGGCAACATGTAAATTAAAAGTGAATTAGCAAACTAACTTCCTGCCTTCGGAGAAGCAAAACACACAGAGCAGTTTTGACTTTAGGATAGCTACATCCTTTCCTCTACCATTTTTAACATGTAAGTCACAAAAGAAATTTATTCCAAAGGTCTTGAATTAGCTTTGCAATTAGGAGAGTTTGCAGAACTCCACTAGTAGATATGTACCTAATATAATTTGATTAGAATATATCCATAATTTACTACAAATACCAATCAGTAATTCACAGAGCCAAACTATGCCATGATACTTGTTTCCAAACCTTATTCTAGCAGCAGAGACACCCCAGCAAAATATCAGGAAAAACGCTAATGGTCAAGGTACTAAAAATATCAAACCACCAAAGCTTCACACGGCACAAAACATGTTACTGGAACAGTTTTTAAAACAACCAAAAAACCCAGTTATTTGCAAACTGAGCTCTCACATTTGAGTTTCACCACCAAAGAGCTCAAGTTACCCTCAAGTGTGTTCAACATCAGCCACCTCACCTTGAGGACTGGGACTTCATCCTCTTTATGAGCTACAAGCAATGGCAAACCAGCCAAGGTTTTTTCCAAATCTTTCCCAAGAATCTTCACACCTTGAGCAGCAACAACCTCTTTGTGCTTTTCATACTGGTTCTGAAAAAGAGAAATATACACACTAGCACAGAGTTCTGTGCTGAGCAGCAGAAGAACACAGCAGGGAGCAGTGAAGTGCAGCAGCTCCCAACTTTCATCATGATTGTCTTTGCTTTGCACTTGCGCCTTTCAGTCCTCCTGCTCCTCTCCCTTCAGATACCCCCTGCACCTTTGCCAAGGTGGGCAGGGCACAGGGAAATCTCAAAGCAGAGAAGGGGGCCAAAAAGGAACATGTACTAGAAAAAAGCAAGCAACAATAGGCATCTACTCACTAATAAGACCCACAAATTCAGCCCCCTAGGTAAGTTATGGGAAGATGTTAACAATTTAACAAAAACACTAAAGCTTAGCTGACACACAGCCCAAGCCTCTCTGCAGGAAAGGCTGTCTCACTCTCCCACTGGAGGCCATCCAGCCTTCTCATGTGCTTAATTCCATGTACAATTCCCCAGGTTCTCTCCCCATCCAGGGGAACCTCAAAGATGTCACATTCAGGGCATGGCTCTAAGACATAACAAAACCAGTTATTTCTGAAGATCTTTAAATTGATGTTGGAAGGATTTTCTGGTTTGTTTCCTAGTTTTTTATTTGGATGTCCCATCCTTTTCTTAAAACTGCAAGGCAGCTTCCTTCCTTAATAAGCACTTTGATCCTGCAAACCTCTATCCTTTAGCCCTCCACTCCAAGAATCTGGGTCTTATTTCAAAGATGACAATTCCACATGAACAAGCTGAATCAAAATGCATCCTCACTGCCTGCATCAAAAAAGCCCAACAGCTACCCTATGTTTACTTCCCCTGCTCAGGGCTCCCAAACCTGAAAGGTTTATCCTATTACATTCACCTAGGTTATCTATATGGTTTTCTTTGCCTTAAAACAAGTCTGTGCAGACATTTATTCCTTCCCTTTTACACAGGAAACATCAAAGCAGTTCTTTTCATCATCTTTGAACTGCATGCATTAATCTTAATAGACATATTAATTTATTTACAGCTTTTTGATTCTGTGTCTCCTCATTTCAAGGAAAGCCAGGCAGGAAGGATTTTAAATTCAGGGCCTCTCCTCAGGCTAATAAGGGCAGCAGAACCTACAACTCTTGAAAGCACCAAGAGGCTGCAGATTCTGCAGAAGTCCTGGCCACTGCCACTCACCAACCAGCCCTAAAAAGTCATGTGTTCACTTTTCTCAAATGTAAGTGTATATGGTTTTTGTTACTAAAAAAACATGAAGTTGCTGTACCAGTACACTCCAGTTTCCATTTGAGATGGGAATCTCCCTCTCACATGTAGCCACATACCTGAATACCTTCTTAAAGCATACACACCCTAATCCTCACTGCAAGGTAATTCCCTGATCTCTTTGCCACTGCTGTGACAACACACACCCCAACACGAACATACAAATACATTCTCAAAAAAGACACCAGATTTCCCCTGCATTCCCCTTGAAGCCCCCTTTAAATACCATTATTATAACCACATTCTGCTACATTCACTTTTTATAAAGCTTGATTTAATTTTTTCCTGGTTCTAAATGTCAGTACAGTAACAGCTGCCATACCTTAACTCGCAGCTCCTTCATAGGAGGAGGCAGCAGCAGACCTCTGATCTGAGTCACAATAGGACCTTCTACCCCAGGAACAATAATGGTGTCTCCTTCTCTCAGACGTCCATTAATCAGAATAACATCTATGGTCGTGCCCATGCCCGGCAGTGCTTTCACCTGAATGAAAGAGGGAAAAATTCACTTCCTATTTAAGCACCGCAAACACACAGTTTTTACCAGAAGGAGAGATGCAGGGAAGGGAGGAATTTCTATATGAATTTCAAGAAAGGGTTGCTGTATTACCTCCATGACTTGAGCTCTCAGCTCCTGACACTCAGCCAGTCTCTTGGTCAGCATGGTTTGTGTGAGCTCAACCAGAAGAGCTATCAGACTGCCCATGCCATCCCCTGTGTGAGCAGAGGTAGGTACAAGAGAAACAAAAGTGCGGGGATCCTTATTCTCATAAAACAAGGCAGCGTTCAAGCCCTGCAATCAGGATTAACAGTTACATAGGGAAAAGCACAAATACACAGCAGTACTGACAGTAACATTCAACCCCAGGCAAATGCCACTGCATTTTTAAAATCCCAATTTAAAAAGCCAACACTGTTACCGACAGCATGCTATGGAACAGAATTATCCCATACTGCTTCCAAGTGTGGACTGAAGCCTCAATTCACACTGGGAAGCAGTATGGCATAATTCTACAAGGCTAATTACCCCATCTAGCTTCTAGATAGCATTTTATGTCACCAACAGAGGAAGTTCCCAGAACTGATGTGATTCATACCCTGCCAGCATCCAAGAGAAAGAGACAGATGGGATTCTCTCAGGCTATTCCCAAAGAGAAAGAGAACAGTGACAGAAAACTCAACTGCTATTCATAACTCCATTGACCAAGCACAGAAATTAGCTATTTTTCTCCAAACCAGCAGTAAGAAAAGAGCAGTTAAAATTATGCAAAATGTAAAAGCAACAAAGTTTGATTTATAAGAGTTAACACCAATATGTCAGAAGAGATGCAACGGCTTTCTTGATATTTCAAGTCGTTTTGAAGAACGGGTTAAAAAAAACAAAACAAAAACTACCCATTCACCCAAAACAAACCACACCACCACACACCTCTTCACTAGCACTTTTAAGCAAAGAACATTGAATATTCCAACCTACCTGTTTTGCAAATTCCACTATGATAGCTTTTGCCCGTTCTTCAAATTCATCTTTTGTATTCTTTTTCTGCTTCTTTAAGGTAACAGCTACATCTGTATCTGGACTTTTTTTCCAGTCATATAACCTATCAATCTTGAAAACACAACAGTATGTCATCTTATGCAGCTTACTAAAGGGTGTCTTTATGCTTATGCCACATCATCAGTGAGAAATACTTTATCAACCAACTTAACCAGCCATCTATCTGCTCCAGTAATCAAATGAAAGTGTTCTTATTTGCTTTGGCTGCTATATTTAGCTCTGTTTATGTCAGGCAGGATAGCAGGATAGCAATGATACTTCAGATTTTAAAAATTCAAGCTATAGTAATCTTTTTCATATGAAAAAAGTTTATGTGCATAAATTACACCAAGGTTAAAATAAAACATTAGAAGAGACATGTTTATAGATTCACATACACACAAAAAAACCCCAAAACCATGGAGGTGTTAGTGATTTTTCCTGAAAAGAGACTACACTAGTTTTATAAAGAACTCCTAAAATTTACTGGTAAATATGGACCCTGTCCCATGTTGCTACAGAGAAGGGACCAGAGGGGGTTGTTCAAAAGACACAACTGTATTTCAGAAACACTTCCCCACCACAGCTGCCAAAACAGGACAGACTTAGCCCAAAATTATCTTTGCTATAGAAATCAAAACTACATCTTAAGAAAACTGATTATAACCTGGTCAAATAATACAACTATAACTTAAAATGCAAGAGCTCATAGCTATTTAATTTCAGGCTCACTGTAGGCCTTTGATGGCAACAAATAACAGCTGGGTCTTCAGATCTGACCAAGAGAGAACTCTCTACTACTCTGCCACAAGGCCTGGACACCTCTCCATCCAAGGGGCTGTTTGTATTCTTTCAAAAAGTGGCTGGTTTTGGCAATGAGATAATGCCCTCCTCAGTTCCAACCACCTTCCATCTTAAAGCTCCTTTCATTTTTGAAATATATTGCAATTTTTACACTGCACACAAATAGCCTTCTAACAGCTCTCCCTCAGCATATCAGATGGCTTCCAAAGTCATTGGACATGAATGATTTCTGTATATATAAAATAATTCACTGAGTCATCACAAACAGGCAGCGTAATTTCTCATGCAGAGGATTTTAAAAACAGGGCAGAAAAGAACTGGTAAATTTTCCATCTAATATTGCAAAGCCCAAAACACTTCCCACCAGTGATCAACGTTACTGCTCCATGGCCTAAAGTCAGTTTGTCTTCAAGTCAAACTGACCAGTATCAGTGGCTAAAATAAAGTATGACCTGACAAGGTGAAGCTTGTGTTGGAATTTTATCAGAAAATGGACACAAATCTATGTAAGTAGGCACAAGGAAAAAACCCCACAATTGAAGTACAACTTCCAGAAGGGTGAATCATATAGAGAAGTTACATAAGGCAAGAAAATTTACCAGTCAGGACTCCAAGAACTGATTGTTCTGCAAAGTTCCCGTGGAGCCACTGTGGTATCAAGGACACAAAAAGGCAACAACAGGACCCAAGAACTACTCCTTCAGATTTTACACCAAAAAAGTTCCAGTTCAAGGAAGAAAAAAGACAATTGTCAAAAGCCAAATGCACTATTAGAGTGGAGAAATATACTATTAGGATAAAAAAATCTATCCTACCTTATTGAGAGCTACTATAAAGGGGCATTTCTTAGATTTCAACAGATTTATTGATTCAATTGTCTGTGGTTCCAAACCATGCATGATGTCAACTACAAGTATAGCAATATCACAAAGTGAGCTTCCTCTATTTCTTAGATTGCTGTGACATTAAAAGACAGGAAAAAAAAAACCAGTTATTTAGCAACAGAACCTATATAAAAACACCAAGTACAATGTCAAACTTACACTGCCAAACAATAAGCTAAAGCTCATCAGTTATTTCCCCTCAAAAATGTAAACCATTCAAATGACACTGTAATTTTCATTTAACAAAATACATCAATGAATGTAAGAAATTATTACACTAAGAAATTATTATTATCCTGAAAGTTTTCATATTATTATATATTTTTACAGTGCAAGATATGTTCTGATCATTTTCTGAGCAACAATTGAGACAGCTAAAGTGAAAAGCAGGAGTGTAAAACCTGAACAAAACTTTTTTTATTTACTGCATAAACACTAAGACTATCACCATTTTATACAATACAAGGTAAAGAGACTATCATCACATCTTTGTTGGCAAACAAAACCTGGCTAGAAGCTGTAAGAGGCACCATGCCAAGGTACTGATCTCAACATTACCAAGTGCTCCACAACACAGCATTTCAATGCTTACAGAGGTTTTTACTGAAAAATGTCACATCAAAGTCTTAATCCTTCTGTTTTGAGATTTCATCCAAGATCTCACCTCAGTGAATTCAGTTGTGCTTGTCATGTTTTACCCTTAAAAGCTGATTTAGTGGCTTGCCTGTATGCCACTGGTGTTCCTAGAATGCATTTGATTTCTGCTAAGACTCTGATGACTTGGGTAATTAGTAACTTCCAATCTTACAAACTCTGTTACCTTAACTGGGACACTATGAATGAGAAACTAGGAAAAAAGTTTTAATTTTTTGATTACTTAGGTCACTTGAAATCCTCACCTTTTTTCCTCCAGCTAGCTTCCTGCTTCCATCTTTCCTCTTACACTAACTATTTATTTACATGCTTTTTCAGATATTCATGGCTCAATTGGCACGAAGGCAGAAAATTAATCAGCTATAAAAGGCCAGCAATTAACCAGATATAAAAAGCACCTGCAAATGAAGCAAATCCACTTAATTCCTCTACTTGAAGTTGGTTTTGTCGGACTTTTTTTCAAGTGAGAACTAAAACAATGGATTAAGCAAAGACCACACTTGGCTAGGAATATCTCCAGATGCTTTTGCCATCAGTTCTGAGAAGTACATTGTGAGAAAACCTTACCTGAAAGACTCATGTCCGGGAGTGTCGATTATCAGCATGCCTGGAATTTTTATGTTCTCTCTGTCAAACTAACATTTCAAAATATTAGCCATCTTGTAGAAATTACACAAGAAGAAAAAAGAACAAAATAAGAGCTGGCAACATTACTGACAGTCTGCACTTCAAAAATCCAGACACATATTTTAAGGCCAGGACCCTCTATAAACCAAATCAGTCAACAGTCATTTCAACATTTAAAAAAATGATGCAGCACATTCCAGGTGCCAACTGGCCACAAGCTAAGCTAAAATCTGTAAGACAAGGCAGCCTACAGAAGAAAAGCCATTTCAGGGTAGTGAGATGTACCATCCTTGGCTTGATTATTTTCTCCTCTCTCAAGTTTACAGGCTTACTGAGTTAAGTTAAATCTTGGAAAAAGCCATTACTACACCAAGGCTTTACAGCCAGTTGCTTCTGCAAGCAAAATAGGATATAGTATCCAAAACAAATGATACAGAACAGTTACTATGTCTGTAACATGATAAAATTCATCAACCAGAAATTGGCCAAATTTCAGTACACACAGCAAAAGGTAAGTTTTCAACACAAAATATACTCAAGAGTTTCCAGAGTCTCAATTTACAATCAAAATACTGACAAGTAAGCAGTCTGTGTACATATGTGCACTGTCCAGAACAGAGTGAACAGTATCTTCATATTTTTCTGAAGAAACAGCAATGCATTAACTGAAATCCAATGTATGAAAAATGAGACAGCCTGCCCTTTGCTGGGGGAATGATAGGAATTAAAAAACAATAGACCACAAAATTAGAGCAGGGGGAAGTATCTGTCCATGCCAAGAAATCTCACAAGGCCTTTATTACTCTACATTTCATATTTGTTATGATGCAGTTGTTGAAGTGCTATAACTTACATTTTTCACCATCTTAGTTTGTTCATTAATAGCTTCAAGAGGAACATTAGTTGCACCAATCTGCTGAGTGATACCACCAGCTTCACCGTCCTGCACATTAGTGTGGCGGAGCTAAAGACAAAAAAGACCAGAAACTTTTGAGCACACTCTCCTTCTGTCTTCAACCAAAGAAATAAATGCTTAAACAAGAGGTACAGGCAGTGCTTTCACACCCCACACCTTACCTTATCTAAAATTTTGGTCTTGCCTGTGTCTACATGCCCCAGGACACAGATAACTGGTGCTCTGAGCTTTTCAGTGTTCATATTTTTGCTGTTTTCAGCTCGTCGTTTCTATGTAAAAGACACATACAAATTGGTAAGTATAAACCAAAAACCACAAGTTCACCTCTTGATCTGATTACATACACACAAACACAGAGTTAGTTGTAGGACTTATATTTTCAAGGCAATTTAAGGTCTGTCATCCCTTTTTTGGTAAATCAAAAATTTTTAACTAACAGTTACATTTTTGTTTGGTAGGTTTTTCTAACAGTCTAGCAGGCAAAGTTGTTATAAGCACTAACAGTAGCTTTGCTGAAGGTGCATTCTGAACAAGCACCTTGGGTGAGGAGACCAAGAACATCAGCAGCCATGAAAGCACTGAACACTTTAGACACATCTTTTAGAACTTGAAAATACCTATCTGTAAAAAACAAAAGCCTCTTTTTCCAGCAGGGATATAGAGGTGGAGGGGAACAACACTTAAGCTGCCGCCTTTGTGGTCAAGTTACCTAAAAACAAATACTTCATCTTCACACAAAACCAAGTATTTTTTTTCTTAATTAATACAATTTCTGAACCTGCCTAAATATTAGCCCTGACACAACCACCATTTTGACAAATTTGACAAAATAAACTGAAAATTAATCTGTTTGTTATACAACACAAGAATCCAAGTGTATCTTCATACCTCAATTCTCCGTTTAGCTTTGTCATAAGCACGCTCCTCCTTAGTGCGGTCATCCTCAGAGTCATACTCAGAATCAGAGCTAATTTCCTTGCTGGGCTTCTTTTCCATAGATTGTTTTCCAATAGCTTGGGAGTCTGGCTCTCTCTCATCTGAAATCTTTTCATCCTCATCTTCACTGCCTTCACTGTCTTCAGATTCTTCACTCTCTTCTTCCTCTTCCTCCTCTTCCTCTTCCTCCTCCTCTTCATCATCCACTTCATTTTGTTCTTTGACTTCAATATGGACAGGTTTGCTCTCTGTTAAAAAAAAGAAAGAGTAAAGTAAAAATTCTCTATTAAAGTTCACACTTCTGGGGGCAGATGGCACCAAAAAGCAAGAGACTATCAGAGAAGAATGAGGACTGAGAGTTGGCTCTACAATAAGTGCTTGTCAAGATCATTTTTCAACTTCCAATGTAAAAAAAAAAAAAACCAGAAAAAAAAAGTATTTCATGTTCAGAGTTGTTGGCTTGTGTTTCAAATCCAGAAAGAAAGCAAATTTAGGATGGAGTGAAGAACGATATTATCAGCACACTTATGTTTACCATTATTTGCAAACATTCAGACATTCTTTAAAGTCATGTGCCCTTCATAAAGGAATAATGCACCAACATCTTTTTAATAAAGCCAAAATACTCCAAATCATTACTATATGGATTCTGTACACTACTGATCAGGAAGGCACATTTAAGCAGACATAATAATCAGAACAAATGGCCTCTTTTATGCCTATTTAAAAAAAAAAAAATCTCATCTTCAGGTTTTCTTAGATGATTCAGAGAAGATGAGCATTTTTCATAGAAAATCTTCAATAAACAAACAAAAGAATTATCAATAAGTAATTTTCTTTCTTTGAAATCTTCCCATTTATAATCACCTGTAAAATCATAAAAGGCAAGTTGATGATCACTTTAAAATCATGGATTGTCCTCCTTACAACACTGCTGGCAGGCTCACTGCTCCTAGAGATTAGTAACATTTCCTTGCTACACTCATAGTCCATCAGCTTAGTAAAACACCAAATCTAATTCCCAGGAAGGCTCTTTTTCTGTATCACATCAGCAGAGCCTTCAAAGCCAAGCAGTAAGAAGTGCTATGTCCCCTCCAGGACAGTGGTGACAGACTAAAACAAACACTCAAGAAGGCTAACAGCCTTAGAATTTAAAAGCACCAGAGGAACACAACTGTGCTGGAATTAAATCCATTCTGGAGTATGTATCTGTATGTCAAGTACTACACTTGAAAGCACAGGTGTCAGAAGTATAGGCAAGTAACAAGTACTTGATGAATAAATAGTCTTTAAGAAGCAATTAAGACACTAAGGAGGCACCAAGTCCAGTAACCAACTCCTGTTCAGGACAGCTCACAGAAATACTTTCCTCCACCAATGGAAGAAAGTTATTCCTGCACTGCAGCACAGCTCCAAGTTTCCCATACACATTGCTGTTGAGTACAAATAGAATACGGCCTTTGGCACACATGCACAGGAATATTTATGTTCTGGCAATTCCTTCCTTTCTTCTAAACCTGTCTCTCAAAGAAGCATATCACAGAATCACAGAATAGTTTGGGGTGAATGGGACTTCAAAGACCACCTAGTTACAGCCTCCCCGCCAAGGGCAGGACACCTTCCACTACAGCAGGTTGCTCAAAACCCCCTCCAACCTGGCCTTGAACACTTCCAGGGTTGGGGATCCACAGCTTCTCTGGGCAACCTCTTCCAGCATCTCACCACCCTCACAGTAAAGAAGCTCTTCCTCAACTAAACCTACTCTCAGTTTGAATCAATTTCTCCTTGTCTTGTCACTACAAGCTCCTGTAAATAGTATCTCTCCATTTTCCTGCAGGCTCCCTTTAGGTACTGGAAGGCTGCAGTTAGGTCACCCCAGAGCCTTCTCTACTCCAGGCTGAACAATCCCAATTCTTTCAGCCTCTTCTTGTGAAGAATTCACTATAACATGCACACTTAACCTTCACACCATTTTATTCTCTCACTTCTTTGAAAACTTCTCACAGGGGTACTGTCTTAGATGCTGCCAGATTCACATAATAAAAATACTACAGCTTTAAATTGTTACTAGAGAAATACAATAGCAGGCAAAAGGTTTCCCTAAGCTCACAGAGATGGTTTAAGCACATATTAGAGAAGAGGATTTTTACTCCCATAACAAAGGACAAAAAAATTACAACCCATTTATTTTAGATGCTAACTCCACAGAAGAGTATTTCCAAAGGGTTGTCTTAAGCAGTATTTCCATGGCTTCTGAAAGCTCTGCTTTTGAGAAGAGGTTCTTGTATGTATTTATCATCATACTTACCTCACAATTTATCTAACAGAGCAGAGGAAAAATCTAAGTAAAATATTGTTTTCAATAGAAACAGAAAACTTCGTCCAAAGCCTCTTAACCAGAAAAAACATACATCTGGTATTTACATGCCCACCTTTCTCTGCATCTTCATCACTAACCATAGCTTCCCAGTCATCCAGACCTGCATCTTCTGTGTCATCTTCTTCCTCCTTTTCTTCTGAAACCAAGAAACCAAATACTGAAGTTAAAGTCAGTCCAGCAAGATATAACATTTTTAGATGCTCCTTCTTTTGACATACTGACAACTGCAACTCACAAATTTGCTCTTACCATAATTCTCTTGAAGTATCTCCACACTCCATAAAAAGATGCTGCATACTTAAAAAATAATATCCAATTCTCTCCACAAAAATCATGTAGTGCTAGCATCTTTGCCTAGACAAACTTTTGTGGAAGAGACAGAAAACCTACTCATCTGGTTCCTGTCTGCATATCATGCCAATGCCTGCATAATGCCTGCCACACAAACCTGCACCACAATCATGATCCTTGCAAGGAGTTGCCCAATTAACAGTCACCATGTGTAACAAAGTAGCAGAGAAACAAGCATATAAGTCACAATAGAATTTTACCTAGTGAGAATATACAAATTGTCTATAAAAAGGACACCAGGTGCCTTAACATAAATACATCATGGATTCCAGAAGCATTAAACATACTAATTCAGCAGGAATTTGGTTACATTTATGAAAAGACTGCAGGTCTTAGTAAGACATGAATGGAAAAATGCAAACATACAACCCTCTCCAAAAGAGGCATTATACAACATATGTTTGCTGCATGTGCCATAAATTTCAGCTCTCGGAAATGAAGAATAAGTTCCACACTGCTAGAATATTAGCTAGGAACTAATGTTCTGCCAGTGAGCCCTTCTCTTAAGGCAATAGAATGGCAATCATGAATGGCAATCTTGCAACGTGGTGGTTTTTTTTTTTTCTAGGTCAAGCTAGAATCACAGGACACATTCAGCTTTGCTTTCAAAAGCTGCACATTTTGTCAGTATTTGTCTGACTTAAGAAGGGTAAAAATTGAAACAGTCTCCTTGCAGAGAAAGAAGTCCAGTACAATATGATTTTGACCAAGCAAGTACTGTGTATAGGCAAAGATGAGGGCAACAGTCTGATCAGCAAACTTGCTGATAACTCAGTTTCACAAGTTAACACATAATTTCTTCATTCTGCACCAGTGAAAGCAAAACATGTGGCATAAAGTGTACAATCACTGTGAATATTGCACTATCAATTCTAGAAGCAGCATACTTCCTCCCTACCTCCACCTAACTGTTGACAAAACAGACTTGTAAAAGCAAGTGAAAAGTCAAGGGAACAAATAAGGCACTGAATGTGCTCATTTGAGATAACTGATCAAGCCAATTGAACACTGGAGCTGAACACTGGAGTTCACCCAAAATAAGGAACCTTTACCACACTCATTTTGAAGCTTCATGCCTTTTACTCCATAAAATTTCATCAATTCCTCCCTGAAGAAAGGAGGAAAAAAAAAAAAGAAAAGGCAACTGCCTCAAGAAAAGATGGCCATTCAGCCCTATCCAGCAAGGTCCAATAACTATCATGCAGCACTGACACACAAGCTTAAATGTTTGAAATTTATTAGCATCACCACCAACCTGGATCTACAGGAAGAGGAGCCTCTTCTTTCACTGGTGTTTCCAGTTCTACAGCGTCTTCAGCTGGGGAAGTTACCTCCACACTTTCTGCAACTGCAAGACAGGAAGTTGGTTGCTACA
Organism: Ammospiza caudacuta; assembly: GCF_027887145.1. Lineage (NCBI taxonomy): Eukaryota > Metazoa > Chordata > Aves > Passeriformes > Passerellidae > Ammospiza > Ammospiza caudacuta. The sequence continues at coordinate 90,073,732 of NC_080594.1, read as the reverse complement.
TCCTTTCAAAGTGCAAATTGACTGACTTACACAGACAGTTCCACTCCAGCTTATTTGGAAAACACTTGGCCTTCTAAGCAGTTGAACACATTTATAAGATAGGTCAGCTATTGACATTAAAAACTCCTCATTTTCTTTAAAAGACAAGAGAAAACAAAGTAATATTAGTGAACTACCCACACCTCCCCTACTGCTCCATTAAAAATGAAAACTAAAAAAAAAAAGAAAAAAAATTAATGATACAACTCAGATAAGCATAATTTTCAATCCTTTACAAACACTCCATAAATGATAAGCAGGCATGTAACTAATGTCAAAAAAAAAAAAAAAAAAAAGAAAAAACAGCTAAGCAAGAAATACATCTGAAATTTTTAAACTAAGGGTTAGGCTTGAGAAAAGCCACAGTAATCCCCTGGAGGAAAGTAACAAACCACAAAAGTAAGAAACTGACACATTCAACCCACAACTACCAGTGCAATGAATTCCAAAGTTTCAAAGATGCAAGCTCTTTGAACTGCTCTGAACAACTTGCACCCAGGAGCTGAAAACTGGTTTTATATACCAGAAAGCAAATAAACAAACTGTCTCCAATTTAAAAGTACTAAAACTAGGATCAATGTATTTTCATCCTAGGACAAACTCAGACTTAGTTATAAGTCACTATTATTTAAACTACTTTGTATTTGATGTACATATGCACACAAAGCACTCAACATCACATTTGTAAAAGGCCTTTACGACATGTACATCCCCAACATTTAGAAAATCTAAACCCCGAAATGAAATTAGCTTAAGATCAGCTGATTTATTTTAGAAATAATTCCAGAAATGTGACTGATCAATTAGGTATCCCTATATGCAAACTACACCTTCTTTGTTTTCTGGCTGCTGCTGCTGCTTCTTTCTCTTTTTGTCTTCATATATTGGCCTCTTCTTTGGCACAGAGTCTTTCGATGGCACTTCAACACCTGCAAAACAAAGGAAAACCTGTTAAAAAGAAAATCCAGATAATTAATAAACATAAACTTTGGTTTAAATAAGAACATGTTTTCAAAAACTGGAAGATGAAGGAAGAAAGAGTAGAAAGCAGGTTCAATGCATATTTTATCATTTTTAAAAGTTTGAATTCAAAAGTTAGAAAACTTGAAAGAAGTATAGTTCTTCAGATACTCCTGACTGCTCTCAAAAAGAAGTCAGATAACTGGAGGAAGGCAATGGCAATGAAACAAAAAATAAACGAAGCAATCAGATTCTACGGCTGTAGGTTTGAAGTTATCACAAACCTGCATAAAATGCCACGAACACAAATGTCATGATTAACAATTTAAGGTCTGCTATGTAAAAATTGACTTAAAACCTGTCTGCCAATAGTCCTAGTTTCAGACAATTTGGAGCAGTTCACAGGCAGAACTCTTCTTAAATGCTTAAGGTTATTCAGCAGATAACATTTTCCCTCTTGCTGTGAGGGAAGGTTTGTGTTTTTCAATTTGTTTTGGTTGTTCAGGCTTTTGGGTTTTGGTTTGTTTTTTGGTTTTAAGGGTTTTTTAATTGTACAATACTGATGATTTCAGGTATTAAAATAATGCCAGGTTCAATTCACCAGCTTCATCTTTGCCTCACCACAAAGTGGGTGCTGTAATATATGAAGGGATTCCATCAAAACCAGAAGTTTGGTGCAAAGACAAATTAAAAACTGATTTACTGCTGCACATTCAATTTTTTTTCAGGTTTTTTTTGATATTGCAAATCTGACAAAAATGCAGTTGTAGGGGCACAAACAGAAAGATACTACTAGCTACAGCAACAACCAAGGAGAAATAGCCTTCATGTATGTTTAAGAGCTCCAAACATTTTACAAGCTATGAAGATTCCTACATTTATACATCCACCTACCAGTAAAGTGTCAGATACTGTACTCTACAAATACACTCAGCTCCCACAAAGTACTTTCTTTTTTTAGTCACAAACCAGTTACCAAGAACAATTTAGGACATTTTACTTACAACATATTGGACAATTTTACTTCATTCTAATGGAGACAGATTATATTTGACAGAAAAGCAGGAAAGCTCTTACATACTCCTGGCAAAACCCAGAGAAAAACATATCTTCTCCGTGGATTTCCCCATTGTTCTTGACGCAAAACAGTGCACTTGCCTAACTAAGCAGGTGTATTAATTCAACAAGATCCACATCACTGGTCTAACAAGACCTTCAGCACAGCCCATGTGCTTTTCCTGGCCTTTAGACTACACCACTTCTTTAAGTGCTTTTTCCTAAGTTCCAAAAGTAACATCTTTAAACTTTATTTATTTTTGTCTTACACTTTAGATATCCAGCTTTATTAAAAAGCTGTATATCTAAAGTGTAAGACAAAAATACAGGCACTTAAATTTGCTTAAGAAATAAAGGGGAAGGGAGGGCACACACTGCCTTTCTCGACAACAGAGCAGCTTTAGATGGAATCACTCAGTACTTGCCCTCCTAGCTCCAGACAGAAAAAAAATAAACACAGAGCCATAATGGATATAAAGTTTGGTTGGGGTTTTTGGTTCAGTTGGGTTTTAATAATTATGAAGCTCTACTGCTTACCCTGAGCTTGGAGTAGTTTAAGAGTAGCCTCTGCTCTGGCTCTGGCTTCTCGCTGAGCTTTTGTTAAAAGCTTTCCCTCTTTCTTCAAACGCTCCTTCCTCTCTTTTTCCTTCTGTTTCTTCCTTTCTTTCCTCTCTTGCTCTAAGCGTTCCTAGACAAAGAGAAATAAACATGCAGAAACCCTAAAGCATGCTTTACACAACAGCTGCCCAAGCACATTCTGTTTACAAGAACATATTAAGGATTAATTCACTAACTGCACCAGCAAGCAGAGAGATTAAAGTTACTCCCTTATTTTATCACTGGAGTGAGAGATACGGTACCTCCTCTTTGCGCTTTGCTTCAAGTTCTTCCAGTCGTCTTATGCGTTCTTCCTCCTCTCTTTTGGCCCTTTCCTCCTCCTCTTTCATTTTAGCCAAGGCCTCTTGCATGGCTTTCACTGTGGCTTTACTGGGACCCTTCTTCTTCTCTTTCTCTTTTTCTTCTTTCTCACCTTTCTTTTTTTTCTTGTCTTTTTTCTTTTTGTCCCCCTCATTGTCATCAGCTACAGAAAGAAGAGGCATATTTTCAAAGACCCCAGAAATTTCAAAGATACTCTAAGTACAATTTATGTTTTAAATATGATAAATAACATCAAATGAGGAATATTTTCACTGGCTACTGCATAAACATTTAATAATGAAAACAATTAAACTCTCTTATGTCATGGCCTGAAGTCTTAAAGTATCAGAATAACAGGGAAGTGAAAAAGTACTCTTGCAATAGAGAACTCTAATCATATACTGTAATGAGAATTCACCATTTGGCTTGTTTTCTCATATACCTGAACAAACTACAAGCCAGACAACACAGCCACCTGTGAGCCAACACAGAGGCAGACAAGGCTACCAAATTTCTAATACTCACAATTCAAAATAAACCAACACACTAACCTCACTGCCTGACATCTCTCTGGCCTTATGAAAACTATAGTATTTAATTTAAAGTTTAAGAAACCACGTTACAAACCTTCTGTTCCTGCAGCAGTCTCTCCTTTCTCCCCTGTAACTTCAGGAGAAGCCTTCTCTTCAGCTTTTTTTAGAGATTCCTTTGGCTTTGCTGGTTCTTTACCACCTTCTAATTCCTCCTTCTCCTTCTGCTTCCTCAATTTGGCTTTTTCTTCTTCACGTTTTTTTCTTTCACGTTCTTTTTTTTCTGCCTTTTTCTGAGCCACTGTTTTTACTTTGAATGAAGGTTCTTCTTCATCATCCCCACTCTCTGCAGCAGGAGCAGACTTTGGCTTTTGGTTTTTCTTTTGTCCTTTCCTAGACTGGGAAACCTCATCTGATTCATCACCACTCTCGCCTGCAGACACTCCTCCCGCACGCTCTTTGCTTTTCTTAATGTTAGTTTCATCTTCTTCTGACAAATCGTGTTTTTTATTTGACTTTTGAGTTTTCCCTTTGCTTTTCTTAAGCTGTGTCTCATGATCATCATCATCGCTGCCAGAAAGCATGTCTTGTTTTGCTTTCTGAGTTTTTTTGGATTTTTTATCTTTATCTTCCACTTCCTCACTGTCATAGTCATTTTCCAGATTGGCTTTTTTATTCTTTCCTTTCCTTTTTTTATCTTGCTTTGATATGCTTTCTTCATGGTCATTTTCAACCTGGTAATTAAACAATTCAATAATCAGCCATGAAAATTACTTGCCATCATGAACTAAGCATTGAGATTCATCAAGAAAAACCTCTCTTATTGAGCACAAAGTTTGAAAGCAATAACTACTCCTGCTGAGTGTACCATACTTCAGCCCACAAGGAAGATTTATTCTGATTGGATTTGAATAGTTGTCAGCATGACATTTTTTTTGTGACTTTTTACTATGAAAATATGATCAAATATAATTAAAAGACCATGCTAGCCACACATTTCACATAGCATTTCTACTACACCAGAAGTTCTCTGGGACAGAAGTATCTCATATTTTAATTATTTCCTACTAAAAAGCCCACCTCCCTCTCAGTGTTCACCTTTCCTGTAGAAGGTTGTTCCCTGTCAACTTTCCCTCCTTGCGCCTCTATTGACAGTTCCTCCAGCTCCTTCAGGATATCATCTTCACTAAAATAAGAAAGAAGTTAGGGCACTTAAGTAACTGAGTTTTTGGACAATGGAGTAAGATCAGGCAGGTGGAAAAAAAACCCTAACTTACTCAAAATCTTGTTTCTTCTTCTCTTTTTTCTTTTTGCCTTTGGATTTTTGAGGCTCTTGATCCTTTGCAGCTCCAGCACCTTCTATCTCAGCAGCAAGGGCATCAATATCAATATCATCTTTTGCACTGAAATTAAGAAGGAAAGCAGGGTTATCACTAGTTCAAACGTTAGGTTTACATAAGTAGAAGCCATTTGAATAAAAAAAAATAAAAATTTCAAAGTGCAAAATCAATCCTGAAACATATACAATGCAGGAAAAAATGCTCCATGTTTAACAAACGATTATGCACTGTTACCTTATTCCACTCAGTAGGAAGGGAAGGAAAAAACCTTCACACATGTGGTCTGCTTGAAGGGAGGTGGAACAAAAAAACACATTCTGTTCTTGCAACCTCAGCATTGAAAGTTTAGCTGTGCAATTTGATGTAACTTCTTGGAAGAATGTAACTAGACTGTTTGCCTTTGGTCCTCCAAAAGATAAGTTGTTTGGCCCTTCAATTCACAGGTGTCATTGATAGAAAAGCAGCCATCACAATCAAAGTGTAAAAGTAAAGCACAAATTCACAGCCAGGGGATATCCTACTAAGAGATATTTATCTGCTCCTTCAAACACCCTCTAGCAAACAAAAAAACTGCTGTATTGTTATTCAGCAAATAAGTGAAAGTTCTCTACAGCTTCCAACTCACATTAACAGTTACCTGTGCCTTGCCATCAGACAAAAAATTTTATTATCTTTCAAGAAAAGAAGTCTCACAGATGAACAGAGTTCAGCCCCAAGCCAGACTTTAAAGCATATAATAAAAAATACCAATGCAGTTGGTAAGCAATCATTTGTACCACTTGCCTTAGTATTACCTCTTTGAGGTCTAAAGAAAGTCAAAGAAGGTTTTGTACAGGCATTTTACCTAATCACACTCACAGTACAATTGTAGGAAAGGAGACTGATTTACTCCATGCTTCACACTTAGAGCTTCGATACAGAGATCAAAACTGGTCTGATGCTACTTTTATCACAACTTGCAATTTCAAAACTCATTTATTCAACAAGCTGTTAATATTTCATTTAACTGCCTCTTAGATAACTGGACAGAAAACTGTTGTTTTACAATTTCACTGTCCCATTTATTAGCAGCCACTCAGGATAAATCAGCCAAAGGCTGACTCACCAAATACCCAAAACTATATCCAGAAAATAAGAGAAATAAATTTCTTCCAGATTCAGGACTTTCAAGATATCAGCAAATTCTAAACTACCAGAATTCTAAACTTCAGTTGAGCCAATTTATAAATCCAGAAGTTAAATCTTAATAAAGAAAACCAAGTATTTCATTAGTCAGCTACAGATTCTAAAATTCAGTAAGTCTAAGTTGCAGTTCTCTTTGCAAAAAGGAAAGGGCTGGATTCTTCTGCAAGTGAATGCTGACATACTGGGAATATGCAAGTCACCAAAATTGTCTACATGTGACAACAGCACAATTAAGCAACAAAGTATGTAATTTCTTTAAAGGCCAAGATTGATTATTTGTATTTTTAAATCTTATCTTTTCTTCTGGGTAGACTGGACAAACCAAATAAAAAGCTGCACAACAAAGTACCTCACAGTACAGCACCTGTATTGCCAGAGACACTTTTAGTCAAGAGAAGAAAAAACACACCTAAAATACACCTAGGAACACTTCCTCATGTGCTCATTTGTAATACATTTGTCAAAAGAAATTTTGTCTCAAATAGTTAATGCAAGTTCTCTAAAGTAATCCTTGCCTCCCTCAAGAGAAAATACACATTTTGGCCATTCTCACCCTAAGATGATTTGATGCTTAAGCAATTCAAGTGCCATTTTTATAAGCAGTTTAACTGGCTATATATTAGGGCTAACAGCTAAAATAAAAACGCCACTCACTTCTATACCTAGAATTAAAGCCCTAACGTCAGGCTAACTACATTACATCCAGGCCTACACATAGGCCCTCAAACTTGTTTTTGCATTGATTGCTGAGTATCAAGTTCATTAAGCACATTTGCTTACCTCCTTTTCCTCTAAGAGTTAATGGAGGAGACTGGGTCATACCCAAGCCTGAAGCAGATTTAAAGCACCAAACATGTGCTCTACTACTACTTCCTGCAAGGCTGCACTGCTCCCCTTACTACAGCATCTTAATCATGTGGTTGTTCAGATGCCAAAGCACCAGGCCTTTACACAGCTCAGATTTCACATGGAAATTACCAAGGCTGACTTTTCACAATGCAGTACAGCAGAAAGTTATGTCCAAACACAAAACACAAGCAAAGAAGATGTCACATCTCATGCGGTATCTCATGTTCTCCAGGGTACAGGCTTTGAGAGGGTAAGGTTTTATTTGCTGTTAAATCAACTCACTTCAACCAAACTTTCAAGAAGAAAAGTTCTTAAAAGGAAAAAAAGACCTCAAACACTGAAAAAAACATTTGACAGACATTAAGTTTTAACACCCACCAGCAAAAACAGTTGAGAACTAATAATAATAATAATAAAGATTGCCCAGCTGTCACAATATCAGCATCAATGCAAAAGCCTTTCCAAACTTGTCTTTCATTGTTTAGTTTCTGAAAAAATGGTCAATGGTTTCTGACCAAAAACAAACCAACAAAAAAAACCCAAGCAAACAAACCAACCAACCAAAGAATCCTCTATACTTTCCACTACACTTTCATTTACTAAGAAGTGACAGAGCAAGCTTCAAGTATTTGAGCCTCAGTGAAGTAAGAAGTAAAATTAAGGCTGCATGCAATTATAGACATAGCTATAACTCATAAGAACTAACAAGAATATCATTGGAAACCTAAGGAACTCAAACACTGGTTTCCATGACTATAAGTTTATTCCCATAGTGATCTTGAATTTCCTTCACTTTTAAAACTCTAATAATATTCCACTAGGATTTCAGAATAAAGCTGAAAAGAAAATCAAGAAGGTGCTCCCCTCCACTCCTGGGAGATTCTTATTTCTTTTTATAAGGAACCACTACACTCAGATTTCCTATGGGCATGGTTAGATACATCACAGAACCTTTTCTTGTAAAGGCTTTTAAGCAGTCCCCCAACACACATTTCAGAAACCCAAACATTCTTTCAGGAGCCTCCTTCTCCAAGATCTCCTAAGGTCCCCATTCAGCCTTTACTAGGGTCCAACTCTAAGAGGGCTTGATTCAGGAACCTGAAAGGACTGGAATGCTCATGAGGTTTTCAATTTCGACCTCAAACTGCTTTTGTATGAAGACTTCAAACACAGATTTCACAGCCTCACCACCTTAGAGCATTCAAGCCATAATGCTTTGGCACTTAAAAAAACCCCTCACATTTCCGCAACATAAGAGGCTCAAGGAGATCTGGAAAAGTGCTACTGCACTGCAGAGATGGAGTCACTTCCCTGATTTTCCTTTGTTTCAGAGACATAGCCTAAGCCACCTCTGTTATTCACATACTTGATTTCAGCCTCTATTTTTGTTGCCAGATATAAAAAGAGTTTTGATATTGCTAAAGCAGCATTTCAATGCATTACATTACAGCAGGAATTAGGTGTGTGTACTTCACTTAAACCTAAACAAGCAGTTTTCAAAAACATGGCTGCAGACATTTTTCCACAGAGGTCTGTGCCTAAGGTAGGGCAAAATTCTGCAGTGGGAAAATACAAGTCACATTAATTAAAGGAGAGTGCAGTAATCATTAACATGTACACAGAGATCACTATATTTCATATATCAAACAAAATATTTTTTCTTTAGAATTACATTACTAATCAAAAAGAAAGTGCTCATCATTTTCCCTACACAATTTCACTGCCTTTTGTCATTTAAGCAAGATTACAGTAATGTAAATCTTTAAAATAGCATACAGGAACATTTACATACTTTATACTGAAAAAATATTTCCCTTGATGCCCTAGAAGCTACATTAAGAACTCTACTGTTTCCCAAAAGGGTTTCAGTACAGGTTGTCTGCACAAACCAATGAACACCTGTATTACATGGGAGAATCCACTTAAGGACAGATTCCTGAATATTGACTGGGTCACAAGTTAAAAGCTGTCCTAACACAACACTCTGTACAAAGCTAGGATCAAATATTCCCAGACCATCCCAAGTAAGTGTTTGGAGATTTTTATGATGGACTTAGGCAACAGAAGAAATTCAGTAACCTAACTCATACAAACAAAGCATCAGATCAGGCCAGCAACACAAATTGATACCCAAAACACAACCTAAGCTGCTCATGTTAAACAAAAATGTTCAACAACAAATAAGGCTACAATTCCAAATCCTGCCTACAAGTATTAAATTTCTTTCAGTGGGAAGAATAAAACAGCTAGGAAATAAAAGAGCTGTCACCTACCACTGCTCAGTCAGATGTACAAAGACATCCAGTAGCTCTGCTATTTATAAGATCCCACACAGTTGCAAGCTATTGAGTCAGAAAAGGGAAAAAAAATCTTGTGACTGATAGATGCAGAGTCTGTAGAAAAAAAAGCCAAAACTTCTGCTGTGTTTCTTTTGCTGTTACAGCAAGGAAACAGTATTAAAGACTAGGAACACACTTTAAAAACAAACCAACCAACCCCTCAGCTAATACATCACATCTACCAAAAACACTAAAAACACCTTAAGGTGTTTGGTTTATTTTATCTGAGGGGGTGTTTATTTTTTTTTAAACACAAGAAACAAGCACAGTTTTGGATGGAGTTCTTTTTCTGATGCAATAGCCTGCAACAACCAGAACCTAGAAATTCCCTGGGGAAGCCATCTGGATACCAGAGTTGACCTAAACACAAACTCTGATTTACAGATACTGAAATTAACATTAGTCCTAGTTTTCGCATTCTAGGGTTTACTCTAGTCTTTTACAGGCATGCTTTCCCATTTCGGTTAAAAAAAACCCTCACACAGTGAAGTTGACAGTTTCTAATACTTGTTCACAATTAGCAAGATTTATTTTTAAGTTCTGAAGTTCCACCATTTCTTTCAGTCAACAATATTACAGGTGTTTATCAGTGCACCACTCACCAGAACAGAAGCTGTCATGTTCCAAATCAAGATTTAAACCTACAATTCTCAAATAACAAAAAATAGCAATGCTCCCTAATAAAGTACATCAGAACAGTTACAAGTACATTTCAACTATTTATCACTTCTCTCTTCCATGGAAGTTAAAAACTTACTTCAAGTACTGACATAGTTAATATATTCATCATCAGGGATTTTCATAGTGTGAACCTGCCATACCTAGGACAGATCCTGTCTGCAACAGAATCTCTGTAACAGACAAATGTGGGCATGGAAATCTGAAAGACCTCCTCAGCACTGCCCAGGAAAACAAAGCCAAATGCAGGAAGACAGTACTACAGCTATTGAAATAGGAGTTAATAAGCTTTTATCATTTACTTTGCTCAATGAACTTCTGCAGCTAAAATGCATAATTGCCTTTCCCTGCCAAACAAGCTCTTCCAGCTTTCCCTGCTGGTTCTAGTGCAGGAAAGCCTGACCAAGAGCATTTCACAGACTCTAATAACAGACAAGCTCATTACATTAGTAAGACCACCAGCAAACATGCATGTTTTCCTCCCATGCTTTCTTAAAGCCACACACAGTTAGGACTTCCAGTACACTTATTACAGTACCTACAAGACATATCCCCAAAGAGAGGAAAAACTTCATTATAAACAGGCACTGTGCAGCTACACAGGACAGAGATGGCATCCTGACCAGGCAACAGAGATAAAGGGCAAAGAAAAACTACTAATCCATTCAGGAACAGAAAGAGTGGAGCAATAGATTATACAAAGGAGCTGAGCTGCCCTCATTCATATCAATTTGACTCTATTGAAATTAGGTAAATGAAACTGAGGAAAATAAATGGAAGAATTCAGCTTAAAATGAGACTAAACTACTGGAAATCCAACTTCCAGCTTTGCAAACAAAGTTGACAGGATAACGCTGTCCTGCTGAAAGCAAAACTAAAGTGTACACACAGACTAAAAAATTACAAACACTTTCTGATCCATTGCACTGAGCAACACAAATATGATTACTTATGCTTGCCTTCATCTTACAGTGAGCATGCTAACTTAAATCATGCTAAAAATCTCTTACTTAGGATTGGTTTTCAGCTGTCTTTGTTAAGGTGAAGTTGAAACATAAGAGAACACTGTACAATTAACACCAGACTGAAACAAAGAAACTAAACTTTCATGTGCAAGGGGCAGAAGAGTCAGCAAGCTGACACAGCAGGAAAGTTGCATCACTGCTGCGAGCTCACTGCCCGCATTCCTGCATAATCAGAAGACTCATTTTTGCTGAGGCAACCTTGGAGATATTTCATCAGTTGCATTACACCAGCTCTTCTAACCACCTTCAAAAGAACATCACTGTCATTAAGTAATTTTCTTTGCTTAAGAAAAAAAGTCCTTGACCTTCAAAAAGACTGAAGAGAAGCTAAACCATTACATTACATAAACACATCTCTTTCCATGTGTTTGGTTTTGCTTTAGACCAAGTAAAACTAATACCTCTAGACAGATCTTTATCCTTGTTTCCCTAGAGCACCTTATCCATCCTCCACATGTGTGAGCCATAAACCCAGTAATAAGATGCATTTCTAAATACAAGATTATCCAAAACCAGCAAGTTACCAATGCTGAATGATGTACTTGTAGCTGTTTTCACCTGTAGTATTAAGACTGTTTGAAAGACAGAATGCTAGTTCAAGTTCTTCTAGAGCACCTGGTTTAACCAGTGCCAAAACATAAGCCATTTTGGAAGTACTCATTTAATTGTTCAAAACCCCACATCACCAATTCGTTCTTTAAGTGGGTTATGAAATGAAAAATGCAGGCATCTGCTGGCTCAGCAAGGCTATTCCAAACAAAGCCCTAGCCTTTTTCTCATTTTGGCCTATCAAAGTACATCAACACCACAAGCTTCTTTTTTTGGTTTTGTTTTTACCTCCACTGAAAACATTTAACTTATATTTGACTGAGACAGTTTGAAATTCAGGAAAGAAAGAACTGTGCTCCTTTCTCAGCCCAGAAAATGAAGGAGTGCCCACGTGAGTACCAGCTACACAATCCAGCAGTGCTGCTTAAAGAATAAAAATAAAATCTCAGCCCCAGAAACAGGACACCCTCCTCTTGCCTCTTCCTCACACTAAGGTAGGGGAGGGAAGAATTTACTTCCTTGCCCATTCCCAGCCACATTTTCCCCTCTTATCAGCTCAGGCAAGCCAGTGGCCACAAGTCCATGCAGAAAACCCTTTTTGGGCAGCAGATGAAAACACACACCTGGTTTGTACTGTGGGCCCAAAAGCACTGAGTGCACTGCAATGGAAGCAGGAACACCACAGGGCTTGCATGTCCAGCAGCCCAACTGAACTGAGTTTCACTTGGAACTACACCTTGGTGATTTTTCATAGGTGAAGGAAGCTGGTGAAGCCACCTAATTACATGAGAGAGCAAGGAAGTAAAATCTGACTAAAAGGGTAATTGCTTTTCATTCAAGCTCCCAAGACAATGATTCCATTATTAATATTAAAGAGTCATGCCTTCTCTTTCAAGTTTGGCTGGAGAAAAAAAGTAGCATAACTATCAGCTAAGCACCACCTTCTGAAGAAAAAGATAGAGAACTACATCTTTAACCCAAACAGATTCTAGAAAAATAAGAAGTCTCTTTTATATAACCCAGATTAAAAAAAAAGGAGAAAACACCAAACCAAATGAGCAATCAAAAAAGGAAGAAAAGAAAATCATCAAAGAAAAAAAAAAAAAAAGCACAAACCACAACCCCACAACCTAAAATTCCCATTTAAACAAAGATATAGCAAAACTTCAAGATAAAAAGCTTCTCTTCATGGTTCAGTTTAGGTGTTTGTATCTCAAGAGAATAAGATGACTAAAAGCATGGAATATGAAACACTAAGTAAAAAACTAGCATTCCATCTTCCCTGAACAAGTTCTTTGGGGTTTTTTTTATTGTTTAAGAAAAGTGCAAAGACAACAGAAACTACCACCAAGTTCAGTGTTTCAAAACTTCTATATCCCACATATCTCACTGTATAAAATCAATATATATCACAAAAACACCATTTAAAACAACTTCAGAACTACACTTTACATTGCCCATAATCCTGAAGAGCAAATGATGCTCACCTACATGAACTGTAATTAAAACCAATACCTCATCTTACAGCATGTACTTAAAGAAACACATTTCAGGCTTTCAGAAGTCTTCAGAGAACTGAAACAACAGGTTCTGCAATTCCCAATGGCTTGCACTGTACTATTGTCATACTTTTCATGAACAGTAGTTACACATGAGATTTAGATGCCACCATGAAGATAGTGAAAAGAATAAAGATTTCCACAAGAAAAGCTGCTTCTTACAATCTCCCTAGTGTAGTGCAGTGGTTTTTGGTTTATGCTGCCCTTACTGCAAATATTTCATGATCCTTATAGACTGTTTACAATGATGCTTTGCTTTAAAATAAAATCCAACAAGTATATATCATTTTCTTGTAAATATGAAAAGCTCTAAGTTTGGGGGAAACAGAAATACACATTTGCATAGAACAGGACAACAAATTTCTGTAATGGTGAATTTATTTTGCATTATTTTACTCCATCTTTCAGTACAAAATCTTCCAGATGAGATTTGAAAAACAGGGATTTCAAGGGTTTATCAGCTATTGTCCTTGATGGAGCTGCAGAAACCTTTGCTTGCGGAAATATTTTTGAGAAGTAGATAACTTGCAGTGACACTGGTGTACAGAATGTTTCCAAACTCTGTTCTAGCCTTCACAGAACTTCCCCACACAACATTGAGAAGATTGTACTTAACACACTAATAAAAAAGGAACCAGACTGACAAGTAGACAGTACCAGATAAAATACACAGCATCAGTAAGAGTCTTATTTTAGCAGCTGTGTTCATTCTGGGCTGCAGAATCACAGCCAGCACCTGTAATTTCCAAAGCAATAGGCATGAATGATCAGAGTGGAATGCCTAGGCAACAGGTCACATTATTAAAGGGCAGAAGAATAAACACAGCTAAACACTACCTACTGGAAGCTAAGAAAAACTATTAAGAGAAAAAGAAGGTGACTTAAAGCTGGGAGAAGAGGACCAACACATGACAAGCTAACACCTTCAAAGGGAAAGATCCATATTCTAGGCAAGCAATAATCTGTAACATAGAGTACATAGCACACTCACTAGGAAGTCTGCAGCAGCAATTTGAGGATCAGATTCAAAGCAGAGTTCTGTGGTTTATAACAGCCTTTCTTCACAAACATTAAAAAAAAATCTAACTAAATTTCAAAGACAGCAGGATGGAACCTTGACATACCTTCTGCCGTTACACCATATCAAAGAACCAAAGCACAACAGCCCTCCCAAAAGGAGCTAGACTGTACATCAGAGAGCCTGCTCTTCAATTAGAAAAGCTTGAAAACTCAGATCTCTCATATTCTTATTGAAATACTTCCCATGAAACTTCATTTGAAAATGAGTGATCACCACAAACACAAAAATTTTGAAGAGGAAACAATTAAAGCAACTTCCCCATTCAGGCTTAGGAGCTATTTTTACCCAAGACACTCTCCACCTTTAGAAAGCACCTAACACACCACAAAGTCACCATGTATTTGACCATTCTAGATAAATATGTTCTCATTGGCAGATGCACAGCAGCAGGAGCCACTAACAGAGCTGCAGAAGGGCATAACAGAGGTGCTGGCATAGTATAGATTTGTTGTATAGATTTGCAGTGTTTTCATAACAGGCTACAGTCTTGCCTTTCATTCTTTTCCTGCTCATCACAGCTATCATCTCACTCAGGGTCTTTGTTATTACACAAACAGGTGTAAGTACATAGAGACAAAATTCATCCTCAGCCTCATTTCCCCCCACACATCAATACCTATTGCTATGACCACTACCATACTCAGCAGAAACAGGGCACGAGGAAACTCCACTACAGAAGTCAAATGGGGCTGAGGGGAGAAAAGCAGAGTAAAGATTACTTGTACCTTACATAATCTGTCTCAGTGTGTCAAGCAGAAAATCTCCTTCCTGTCACCACATGGATTCTCAAACAAATATTCACAGCATAAACATAACCACCTGCACCTTCCCACATGCTTCCTCTGCGCTACAAGTTGTGCCCGTGAGCTGCCACACACTTTGGGAGCTGCAGCCAACAAGGATATAAAGGACTGTACCTGTAACATAACTGTAAAAGGAGGGAATAAATAGTACAGCACTATATGGCACAGAGCTGAAAACACAGCAAGCAAATCCAGCTGGAAGCCTTTGATTACACAGGGCCATTCCTCTCTCACTTCACCAGAAATGGAGGGGAGACTGATGGGGGATTTTGGAGCTCCAAATTCAAGCCACAGATGCAAACATGCCGTGCATCTTCTCTCCCAGGGGAACGTGACATTCACAAGGATGTCACCTAGAACCAAGACCCCCAGAAAATGAAAGTCACCTCTGCAGGTAACACCTGCTCCAAAACATGACTGGCCTTCCAGGTCCATCCTCACTTCCATCCCTCAAAGCCCCTGCTACAAACCACAGCCAGTGTATCCATCCTGTCCTGTTTTCCCAAACACATGCCTGTTTGTACTCTCCCTCACCACCCCTCTCCCTGCCATAGCCCTGTCACTGCTGGGAGCAATTACTGAGCAGGGTACTGCACTGGCAAGACTGGGACTAAAGCCTGTCAAGGCTTACTTTGGCTGAACTCCTGACCTGCTGCAACTGTTCCTTCATTTAGCTGTGACAGCAGTTTCTCCCATTAACCAGGTGCCCATGCCCCATTGGTGCTACTGCTGTTCACCTGGGCATGCTGCAAGCAGTTTCATATAGCATCAGTGACAAACAGTCACTGCACAGAATGAGAGAATCACAAGGCCACAACAATAATGCAGTGTAGAGAAATGCAGGCCTGGTGTGGGAGCAGTGGCCTTGGGAAGGGAAGAGACAGGACACAGCAGGCACAGGCACATGTGACAAACAGAGATGGCTTCCACAGAGCCGGCACAGGACGCCCCACAGCTTGAGAGACGCTGGCTAAAAGAAACACAGACCTGAACAAAATTGGCCTTAGGGATAACAAACAAGAAAGAAATAGTATTTAGTACACAGTGCCTTTCTCTTATGTGGATGGACTGTGGAGCTAACCAATGGTGGTAGCTAACCACAGAGCTTCATGGAATAACCAGTGAAGAGCAAAGTCACATCCCCAAGCACATAAAACAATCCCAAGTGGATCCCAGAGCGAGGAAGATGAA
Source organism: Ammospiza caudacuta (assembly GCF_027887145.1). Classification (NCBI taxonomy): domain Eukaryota; kingdom Metazoa; phylum Chordata; class Aves; order Passeriformes; family Passerellidae; genus Ammospiza; species Ammospiza caudacuta. Next base: position 90,057,630 of record NC_080594.1, on the reverse strand, counting down.
ACCACAACCATGAGCAATCACACACAGCCGGTGAAGGACACCTGATGCTGACAGCTCTCTGTATCAGCTCACACCAGCACCAGGATGAAACCACCGACCTTAGGACTTGGCAACAGGGAGCACAACTACTGTAACTGCACCAGAATTCTTTCTTTTTTGCAACATTAAGATCTGATGTAATAATAATTCGGCTGTCAAGATTTCAACTATTCTAACAAGAAATTCTTGACCTTTTCTTTAAGGTGTGCTTCCATTTTTAGACATTTTGTGTCGACATGCCCACATCAGAGAGGCCTGTGCTCAGTAATTCACACAGAGAATGAAGAGAGAACGAAGTATCCAGCAGGAACCAAGACTCTCACAGTGCTCCCTGCACACCAGCCACTACCCCTGAAACAGCCCCAAGAAGCAGAGTTTCAGTACCCACAGGCTTTTCCATGCATTTGGCATCTCCCAAACTGCGTACAAAGATGGGCACTAGATCTTCTTTCCTTTAGGGCACAAATGTCCAACCCTTCCCTCTTCTTTCTCAAGCCACACTCAACTCACCTCCTCACCAGAGCTGCTCTCTCCTCACCAGAGCTATTCCTGTCAAATACAGCCCGTGAAACAAGATGATAACGATACTAAAAAGCAGCACATATGGTACGGCAAAAGGCATCAGGAAAAACAGACAGAAAGGAAAATACCTCACTGAGAAAACAGTCATTACCCAGAAAGGACCGGTGAAACTGAAACAGTTTATACCCTACTGTGATACAGAGTAACAGCCTTAAGTAATCATCAATACATGCTTAAGCAATAAGTTCTTAAAGATGAAATAGTATTTTGTGACACAGCTGTCATGGGGAGAACTTCCAGAGGAGAAACACTTAATGTCTCAAAGAAAAAACGTTGTAGTTTCCAGTTCATACACGTTTCAAGACATCAGTTTTCATTTAACTACCTGTCACTATTAAAAACTAAAACCACTCTTTGAACTTATTGTTTCTTTGTATTATTACTCTATAGTGACAAGTAAAAATATATTCTCCCCTGCTAGTGTATACATACACAATGTCATTCGATCAGCATTCCATATGGTTAATACAGCTGCCTTCATAGGAAACTCTTCGACACAAAAAAGTTCACAGATGGGGCATTGTCCACGACGATACGAATACAGCGACAGAGGGGACTCTCTTATCAACCAACCACTAAAATATCCAACATTTTCATTTATTAGGCAAGCGCACGAAACATGTAGATATGAGTGTCACAGCACGATCTATAGCACTAACGCCCAGTGAGAGATAAAAAGTAATTAAGAAACGCACATTTGAATCACTTCAGTTGCACTAAGCAGCTATTTTCTAGCTGGAAATCGAGCTGCCTGCCCCTTCACGGACAAACACCCGCACGGCCAGGCCGAGCCGGGCCTGGCGCGCCCCGCCTGCGATGAGGCCGCGAGCCCCGGCCGGGCCCGGCGCCTGACTCAGCGCCGTGTGGGCCGTGTCACGGCGCCGCGGGCGGCCCGGCGCGGGGGTCCCTGCGGCGAGGCGGGGGAACGGGAGGGGGTTCCCCGGATCCCTCACCTCTCCTCGCTCCGGTTCTTCTGCTTCTTGCCCATGGCGGCGGCACCGGCGCGCGACCCCTCAGCGCTGACCGCGCGCCGCCCCGCGCGCCGCCCCGCGCATATGGCACCGCCGCGCGCCGCGCACGCGCCTGCCCCGCCCCTAGCCCCGCCCCGCGAGCCTCCGCGCGCCAGCGCCCCCTGGCGGCCGGAGGGGGAACGGGCCCGGCCCGGCCCGGCTGCTCTCGGGCGCTCCGGACGCCGAGCGGCCGCGAGAAACCGGCCTTGTTCGCCTCACTTTGGACGTTGGGCAGCCCCCGGAAAACGTCTGAGTGACGCCCCGAATCTTGTAGCTTCCCTCCTGGTCCTCAGGAGCCGCGGGAAATGTCTAAATGATGCCCCCAGTCTGTAGTTTCCCTCTAGCCCTCCTGCCTTTCCAGGGGCCCCAGGACGTCCGGGCAGGATTGTGGCCCGTTTGGCCATGAAACCTGACTGATAGTCAAAATAAACACGTTTGAAAAGTTTTACCTGGAGGCAAATGGGATAGCTCAGCCAAAGTGGGAGAATGAAGAGGCTAAGGGGGAGGTTTTCATGGAGCAAGTCAGCAGTACAGTGACCAAGGAATCATTTTGGTGCGGGAGATGCCCGGGACACGTCCCGCAGCCCTTCCCGGGGCTCTGCCGGTCCGTCACCCCCAGCACCTCCCCGCCTACCTCGTAGGCGAAGTGTAACCAGTGTACCGTCTCCCCTGAGGTGACTGGCCTTCTACCTAGCAGGGGGGCTAGGAGGCAGCACTGAGTTTATGGCAGACACCTAATGGAGCTTCCTCCAGGCATTTAAAGTACGGTAATTCCCTCCCCGCTGCCAGATTTCCTCAGTGTACAATGCTTTCCCTCCCACTCCCCTCCAAGGAGCCCAGGGAGCAGGTGCTGCGCTCTCTCACAGGAGAGGGCCCGGGTCCCACTGCTGCGGGGCAGGAGGAGATGGCCGATGTTCGCAGAGACAGCGAGGAAGCGAGGCAGCAAGCACTGCGTATTGGGGCAGAGGGGCTTCAGGAGCGACCTCACCTTCTTGTGGCCACTTTCCTCCGGAGCAAAGCAGGATGGAGCAGAAATAACAACGCTCACAGGCAGCACAGACATCATTTCATGTATTTATTTAATAGGCTTTGAGAGCTACACGTGTTCTGTTATTGTCATCACCCTGCCACCGTAACTCCTTTGGTCGACAGAGCAAGGCTCACTGTTCTCTACACCTTTCAGCCTCAAGATCACCACCTCCATATTGCTTCGCTCCCTAACACCCTGACTTCTTACTTCCCTTTGCCTTTATACAGCTGTAGCTCCTTATCAGCCTCTCCCTCCCATGCTCCTGCAGATAAGGCCGAGTTTATCTTCCCACCGCACCTTCCCCGTCCTCGCACTTCAGTACCGGGGAGCGAGATTTCCAAGAAAAAAGAAAGCAGAACACGTGTGTTGCATTTTGGGTTTTTCGGGGGATTGGTGATTTGAGGGTTTTGTTGTTGTTGTTATTGCTGCTGCTGTTTTCTTTTCTAAAAAAACCCACGCTTTAATGTTCCATTATTTGTATGAGCGGATCTTCCAGCGCACTTGCAGAAGAAGCAAAGAGACGGCGAGCCGCGGCTGCCGGCACAGCCCGGTTCTCGGTGAGCCTCCCGGAGCTGCGCAGCCCCCGCAGCGTTACTTACCTCACGCCATCGCTCCGGGGCCCGGCCCCGCCGCTCCCGACCGCCACACGCCCGCCGGGGCCTCACGCCCACCCCCGAGCAGGAATCCCCCACAGAGCTGCAGCGGGCGCTGCCACCGGCCCCTCAGCAGCCACCCGAGCCACCTACGCGAGGGGAAACTGCCTTTGAGGCAGGTGGCGTGCGCTGCCCCGCCTCTCGCGGCCAAGTCCTGCCCCTCGCAAGCACGGCGGGAGAGGAACCGCAGCGCCCCAGCAGGCGGGTGCTGCTGGCGGAGGCGGGGACACCTCGGGGCGGAGCTGCGGCGGCGCGGAGGGTGGGACCCCCCCAGCCCGCGGCTCCCGCCCGCAGGTGCGGCCTACACACACACACACACACACACATACGCACGCACACGCACGCACACACACATTCGCACGTACCCGGCACGGGGCCCACGCGCGCCAACTGGGCGCGGGCCCGCGGCCAGTCAGCGCGTCGGGGGCAGTTCCGCGGGTGCGCGTGCCCGCTTTGGCGGCCAATCAGCGCGTCGGGGGGAGTTCCACGCGCGCGCCGTGCGCCCCGCGCTGACTCTCGCGATAGCGGCGGAGGGGCGCGGCCGGCGCGCGCGAGGAAGCGGAGGGTGAGCGGCGGGTGCCGGGAGCGGGTCGGGGTTGCGGCCGCGGGCGGCGACACCGCCAGCACCGAGCCCGGGGCAGGGCGGGCGGCGCCCCGCCCCTGGAGAGTCCTCCTGAGCCGGGTGCGTGCATTGCCTGTGGCGCTATATGTAGCGAGCCCGCGGAGGAAGGCGCGCGGCGCCTGCGCAGTGTCCTCGCCGTGAGCCGCCCCTCTCGTCCGGGACCCCGGCGCCGCTTCCCGGCCGAGCGGCGGAACCGCGTCCCCGCCGGCACCGCCGAGGCTCCCGGCTGCGTGGGGAAAGCCTCTTGGCACGCGGGTTCCGCGGCTTGGGAGCCGGGAGAGCGCTGGGCAGCTCGGCTTGCAGTGGGGGCTGGCAGGGGTCAGTGCTGCTTTTCCTGCTGATTGCTTGGAGGAGCAGCCTCCCTTCGCCCCAGCTGGCCCCAGGTCTCTCCGTGCCTGGAGACCTGCTGGCCTCTGATCGCCGCCGGCAGGTCACATTGCCTCTGGAAACATAGGAAAGGGTGGGGGACAGACAGACTTTGTGGGCAGCAGCTTTGGGAGAGGGAGGCAGAGCGAGCGTGGCGGTGACACGCGTGGCAGCGGGCCGGGCGCTGCTGCCCTCATCTGCGAGCTTCTCCCGTCCGTGCCTAAAGCGTTTCTCTGGCCTGTGTGGGCACGGTGTTCCCAGAGCCAGTGACGCTGGCAGACCGCCTGCTTTGAAATACAGCCAAGAGTACTCTGGAACGCAAATTCGGCACCTCAGGTCCGTGGTCAGCAGGTTGAGAGTCTCAGTAGGGTGACTGTGCACTGTCACTGTTTCAGGACTGTCAGTCACTGCACTGATAATTTTCTGCACTGTAAGTTTATTGGGGAGAAGAGTCGATTGTGTTGTCACAAGTCTTCATGCACTCTGATTAGTGTTCTGTGTCTTTTGATGTGTTTGGGCAGGGAGAACTTTACAGAAAATTATTTGGCTGTGTTTCTTCACACAGCAATTAGGTAGTGGCTTTTAAATCCTCTTGCTGGCTGCTATAAGTTGCTGTTTGCAATAGCAATTTTCTGGAACTAATTAAAGCAGTGTATTGGCCTAGAGCATTTGCTGTTGAGCCCCTTGTCTTTCTTGTAGCTGAGGAGAGGAGTGTTAATTCAGATTTATATATGTTAATGTGCCTGAGGGGCTTAAAGTAATTGCATTTGAACTACTGGTACAAACTTACATACTGAGTGTTGCTTAGACTTGTTCTGAGGCATCCTTTACCTCCTCCCAGCAGCTTGGAGCTCTCCGACTGAATCATCTTGTTTCAGAATATTTATTAAAGTAGGCACATCTGGCTCAGGATGGGTGTCCTTTTGGAACTGATGAATTTTTCTTCTTTATATTAACAAGCAGTTTTAGGTTCCTGTGCACTTTCAGTAACTGCCTTTGGGGCTGAAATAATAGGACTTAATTTATATCTTTGTCATCTGTGTTCATCATGAAAGTATTCTTCAAAATGGGTTGCAATAAAGAAAAGAACTATCTGCTAACTACTCCTGTGTTCAAATAGCAGAGAACTTTGGTTTTTTGTGGTGTGAACTGCAAGCAAAGAGAGATCAGAGTTTAAATTAAGTGTTTGTGTAAATTCCTTGTATGTTAATTCCTTTTATCGCTGTTTCCACAGCTCTGAAGAGACCACTTTCCAGCTAAAGATGGCTGCTGATACCTCTGTGGATATCCTGCAAAAAGTTCTGGAGAATGAAATACTTCAGTCAGCCAAGGTTGTGGAAGAACATCTGGATGCTGAACTACAGAAGCTGGACCAGATGGATGAAGATGAATTGGAACGCCTTAAACAGAGGAGGCTTGAGGCCCTAAAAAAGAGCCAGCAGCAGAAACAAGTAATTTCTGTAGTATAGACTCTTGATGTGTAGAGTGTAACAGAATTTTTGGAAATTGTATATGTGAACTAAGTGTTTTGGGGTTGTTTGGTTGGTTTTGTGGATTTTTCCCTTTCTCTCCCTTCTGTGTTTATTAATTTTAAATTATCCAGGAAAGTAAGTGTCTGTCCATGTGTGCATGCTTTGTGTTTTTTAACAGAAGGAGAGAAGCACCTCTGTGGTTGTTACAGTAAGGATAGGATAAGGAGTTTCATACAGAGATTTGAGTGTGTCCCTGTTCACTGAACATTGCTATCTAGAAGCATAAGTCCTGTAGCCAACCTAACCATAAGGCTTTAGGCTCTTTCTGAAGTGTCTTCTTCTGAAGCTTCTGGATTTTTACTTACAGCATGTGATATGTGCCCCCTTGTTAAGGTATTTTGTAGAAGGGTGAAATGGCATTTTTCCTTGTTCCTAGGCTGGAATCATTTGTCAGACTCCTTTTGAGCCAATGAAATGTTGGCTTTGTGTGACTGCTCATTTCCTCCTACAGGAAGGAAATACTCCCTTGGGACCTGACACCTCATGTCAAACGAGGTCTTTATGCTCCCTGAGAGCTCTTTTTGAGCAATAGCTTACACCATAATTTTGGTAACATATGGTGTGAGACCTGAATTACAAGTAAGGAAGCTGTAGGTTTCTCAGCTTATTCCATCTGAGCTAACCTAAACAAGAAATTGATTGTGGTGGGGGAGAAGTGGCTTGGCTGAAAGGAGATGCCTGGCTGTGATGGAGTCCTTTAAAGCTGGTGCCAGACTTTGAAATGGGAATGCAGTGAAATGTCATGGCATGGCTGGGGTGCTGCAGGACAGGCAGCACCAGCAGCTTTGGATCTGTAAACACAGAAGTAGAGAAAGTGGCACACTATTCACTTGTCTTCAGAAGTTCAGTTTATATTTGAGTCTAGCATTCTCCTTTTTCAGAAGTCATGACACTTAGATGTCCTTGGATGTGAACATGTGATAGGTCTCATGCAAAAACTTCTTCATGTGTTTGAGCTTAAGTCGCTGTTCTCACACACTTTCAAGTGCAAATGTGGAGTAGGATACTGCTCAGTAAAAGGAGTGTGCTGTCACACTATTCCACAATAAATCTGTGGAGAGAGGAATTAATGCATAATCACTGTTGAGGGATAACTGAGTTCTTGATTTGCATCATGGTGACTTCTTCATATGCTCATACTTCCATGAATTTTTAATGTATACAGTATTCAGGAGAGTCTTTGTTCTATCCTAATTTAGCTTACAGGATATGTTTGGTTTGCTTGGAAACCTTTTTTTTCTGTCACCTTCCTAAGACAAAACTGCAAGATTAAGAACAGTGATTTATCTAAATTTTTCCCCCACTGGAAAGTTAAAGTTTTTGTCACTTTTTGTCATACTGCACTACTTCTAATCATGTAGATTAGTCTGTACTTGTTTAAATACACTGCAATTACCTTTTAGTAATGTAGAGGTTGTGGGGTTTTTCCTTTAAGTGTGTTTGTTGAAAATGTGGAAGATTAGCTCTTTGGAAACTGTGTTTGCACACTTAATCAGACAGTTTTTGAAGTTACCTCTAAATTTTAGCTTGTGACATTCTGTTTCTCTATCAGTGTTATGACTGATGGTGCACATGTGTTTTCTGCATGATTTTCTGTGAGCCTGGTTCATGTTAAGATCCCTTCAGTGTATATTTGATAGGTAAACATCATTTATTGCAGATGAGTTAGTAGGCTTTTTCTCTCACAGATTTTTTTCATAGAGTAAAAAAAATTTAAAAATGTATTTAATTCATGTAATTACTTGACTAAGTTTAGACGAGTTCTTTGAGCGTACATAAAAATTTTCAAATGCCAAGAGTTTTTGTTGTATTCTTTGAACTACTCTTGTCTTACTAAGAGGCTGCATTGCAGAATTTTATGTAGCTCTGTACAAGATTTGTGTTTACAAGTAAGTAAGGTGGCCTTATCTGTGTATTTTTAAAATACAACTAAAGAGGAGGAAGTAATTTGTTTCTCCACTACTGTATGAAATGGGTTTTCCCTGCAGGCCCCCTCTTCCATTTTCTAAAAGCTGTAGAGTTTGCACAACAGATAGACTAACAACCTCCATACTAATTATTTGCTTTTATGTTTTTCAAGGAGTGGCTTTCAAAAGGACATGGAGAATACAGAGAAATCCCAAGTGAGAGAGACTTTTTCCAAGAAGTCAAAGAAAGTAAAAATGTGGTTTGCCATTTCTATAGAGATACAACATTCAGGTATAGTAAATAAGCTGTGCTGAAGAAACTTTTGTTTAAAGATGTCTACAAAAACAGATGTGTTTTTTGTTCTTTCAAATCCCACTCATGAACAAGCATTTTTAGAAGTATTCACTTTGCTTCATTATAAATCTCAGTCACTTTTCAAGACATTTGATTTTTAAAATGTATTTTTCCACTACAGTTAATCTGAACATGATTGGATAACAATTCATATTCTGCTACATAGTTGATTAGATCATAGATGTTTAACCTCTTTGACAGTATTTGAGAGACTGCTGTGTTTCATTATTAATTTAGTTTGAGGCAGTTGGGTCTGTAAATGTAGAGCATACAAGAGCAGCCTTTCAAAAAGATGGCTTTGGTTAGTCCAGATCTGGGTGGTTCTGGCAAACAGGAAAAAATGCCCTAAATCTTGTCTAGGCATCTTGAGAATTTAACCTTTTACTTTGAAAGGATCAGTTGCAGCTGCTTTCCCTTTGTGCCTGTGCCTTTGTGATTCTGTCACTTTTTTTAGAGTGTGAGACACCAAGATCTGAGAATATGTGGTGACTCAGAATAGGAACCCAAACGAAGATGTCCACTTCCTTGGAAGAATTTTGGAAGTTCTGGGTTGTAGGCTGTTTCTCACTGGGTCTCTCAATGTGTTCTGTTAAAATGCAGTAGCAAAGTAGAGTAGTTTATTGAAGGAGGAGCCATTTGTCCTGGTTTTGGTTCTTTGGGGGTTTTTTTTTCCCCAAAGGTGTTATGTTCTCCCTAGCGTATAGAATATAAACTGAAACAGCCTCCATGTGAGAAATTGCAAGAGGTCAAGGCTGGATTTTGCAGTGAGGTATCCATCATGTCCTACATTTCATAAGTCTTTAAAGCAGTTGTATTTGGCTAGCTTTTACTCAAGAGAGTGAAAGGCTGTCACTGAAGATGAAGCAGCTTATGACAGGTTTGGGTTCTTGTTTCTTGAATCAGCAAAGTCTGTAGGCTCAGACAGGAGAAGGAACTTCTGAGAAAGTGCTTTGTAAAGTGTGTCATGCTGACAAACAGGTTGAAGCTCATGTGTTGGGTTTACCAGCCACCTTATCAAGTTGCTTTCATCTTTGTCCAGTCCAGCTTTTTTGATCTGTTCAGCTCTCCTCTCAAGTTTAAGGACTGTCACATCACAGAGTTCATGCAGCTAAACCAAACTGCTTAGAGAAGGCAATCCAGGAAGCTGAAATTGCAGGTGATGAGTCCATGCATCTCTGTGGTCTGACAAGTATTTTGGGCAGTTCACATCCCTGCCCCATGGCTGAGAAACAGTAGTTGTATGCTCACTCCTATTCCATGGCAACAGAAGCCAAGTATTTTTGCCTTTAGCACTAATGTGCAAAGCAGTCCATGCAAATCACTTTTTTTTACTTACACTGAGTTACTGCATCTCAGCTGTGAAGGTAGTGACTGCAAAACTCCAGAACACTGTAACATTTCTCTGAGGAAATCTTCTATAGAGAAATGTTTCCAGTTGACAGGCAGTGAAGCTTGAACTGGAAGAACAGAAAGAAATGTCACCAGTAAGTGCAGGCCTCCAGAAATGAGGGCGAGGCTTCCAGGTGTACGGAAGGTAATTAGGAAGAAATTAGAGAAAGGGATGGTATAATTATACAGTAGAGGTGCTCCAAGCTGTTCCACTATTAGTCATTAAATCCAGCTACCTCTGAAACATAGTTTGTCTTGAAACTAAATTCTCTATTACAGAGGTAATGCTAAGTATTAACATGATAGAGCTAGTTCTTTTAAACTTTAAACTGCTCCTTTTAAACTTCCTCTCAAATGCATATTCGTCAGCTTATTCATTCTAACACTTTATATATTTTGGGTTAATTTTTCCACAGGTGCCAAATAATGGACAAACACTTGACTGTATTGGCAAAAAAGCACATTGAGACAAAATTCTTGAAATTAAATGCTGAAAAATCTCCTTTCTTGTGCGAGAGACTGCGCATCAAAGTAATTCCCACTCTAGCACTAATAAAAGATGGGAAAACACAGGACTACGTCGTGGGCTTTACTGACCTCGGTAACACTGATGACTTCACTACAGAAACCTTAGAATGGAGATTAGGCTGTGCAGATGTAATTAATTACAGGTAATTAAGTGGTTTGTGATTCTTTTGTTTTCAGATTAAGTACAAAGAGAATGAACTTGCAGACAGGAGAATCTGAAAGGTTGTAACTTCATTATGTTGTATGCTAAAAAAGACATTTAAGAGTTTAATCTAGTTACTTAATCTGTGTGCTCCATCAAGGGAGAGAAGATAATAACTTGCCAAAGAGATTGAGATGTTGTAATGAGTGTTGAGTTGTCCTTTTTGTAGAGTAATAAAAATAAACCCAGTTCTTTTCATGAGGTGTATGGAGTAGCAGTGATGCTCTGATGTGGCTTCAGTGTCATGCATCTAATGTAACCCTATAGCATCTATAGATGCTTCATGTCACTGTTGCAATGCAGTGAAGTCTGAGCATTTTTCGTCCACTTTAGAGAAAACTCAGCAAGTCATCCTTAAACTGCATCTAAGTCAGTATTACATACTTTTTTCTTCAACAAACTGTATATGAATATGAATATTCATATACAAAAGTATATGAATATACTTTTTTCTTCAACAAACTGTACTGAAAATGGAAAATAATTCAAATAAGTGTAAATAAACTGAGTAACAGTACAATATAATCATCATAAGTACCTTGTTAAAGACTACAGAACAAAAGGCAGTAGAAAATATCTGTCACCACAATAGCCTAACTTTACCAGAGAATTATTTACCAAAATTCTGCTTTCCTTTCCAATTTGATTCAAATGTCATCTCTTGTTTTAGGTTAATTTTGCTCTATTGTTTTGAATGTATTTAGTGCACTTTAAATTTTAAATATCATTACCTGACTTTATTTAAATGTCTAATGAGGTAAATTTTTGGCAAGAAGTATTGTATCTTAAAGCCAAAGAAACTACTAGTCAATTTGACTTGGTAGCTGTTGAACTTCGGGTGAAATGACTGAAACTTACAATTTTAAAACAACTGGTATTTCCCAGTCCAGTGAAAAGCAAATATGCAAAGACAGCTTGGATGCAACAGCCTTTTATGGGAAAAATCCTTCACTGGAGTTGTATCAAGCACTGCTGAATTTGCTAAATGTTGATACATTGGCTTATGGCATAATGTTATTTCTACTTGACTCAACTAGTACTGTGAATTTGTTCTTAGCTCCTTGTGGAGTGGGGGAATTTTGTTCTTCGTTCCTTTTGGCAGACCCTGGCTTTGCAATGCAAGCCACATTTCCAAACTGTTCTGAAACAGTTCCCACTTCCCTCTCTCTGGAGTTCCTGAAAAGGGCATAGGCCTCCTGAGAGCTTAGAAATAGTTCTTTTCCTTCAACCTGTAGGATAGCAGATGGTAAAAGGGTATACTTTGTTTAGGGGAAAAACTGTTCAGGTCAAATTATTTGCCCAAAATCAGGATTCAAGTGGTATGTTAACATATGTGATTAGGTTGCAATCTGTGGGCTGTATATTTAGGATTAATATCAGTAAAAGAGTATTAACATTTTGTAAAGAACTACAAATTTCTGAACATCCCTTTATAGCTAATCACAGAAGGTTGCAACCGTTGTAATTGCTCGCTCACTCACTCACTTGGATGCAAACCCCTCACAGGTCATGTGAGCAAAAGCCGGGCACGCCCATTTCTGAGCAGCCAGAGGGGATTCCCCTCCTTGCACAACCCTGCTGGAAGAGAAGTAGGTGCTCCAGTTTCATGTGAAACCTGCTGCTTCCAACAGGGAGCACAGGCCCATTCCCATGGATGCACATGCTGCTGAGAGAGCCCCTGCAGGATCATGGGGGCACTCTGAGGTGTGAGTTCCTGCAGGGAAGAGATAGCAGGGATAGCACAAGGTGCCTTCTGGCAAACCCCAGTTCTGACTCCAGAGTCCTTGTTAGCAACATTTTAGCTTCTTTTGTGCTGGTGCTTCCTCACCTGTTTTGAAAAGTCTCTCTGTAATTCCCTACTTAGGGTTTACTCTGACAGACTGTCGTCTTTAGCATGATCAGTTTGCAGGAAAAGCCTTTTCATTTTACAGCTCCACTTAGAGGTGCTGTTTACTTTCACACGCCTGTCTTAACTCCAGTTATCCAGGCCATCTTCACCAGGATGTGCTATGCTAGCAACACCACAGTGCTGCTTAGGGTACAAGTAGGCATTGTGTTCTCTTAGACTGTGTTTTTCTGTAGAAACAGGTCATGAGACATGATGCTTACTGTCTGGATGAATATGGCTTTAATCAACTTGTCTTACCCTTTTTCTGTAGTGGAAACTTGATGGATCCACCTTTTCAAAGTCAAAAGAAATATGGAACAAGCTTTACAAAGCTGGACAAGAAGACCATCAGAGGAAAGATATATGATTCAGATTCTGATGATGACTAGAAGAGCCGCTAAATATATTTGTAAATCATCTTTTGTTTATGCGTGGTACATTTCTAAGAATGATTTTTATAAAGCTTACTGCTTTTCATTACATCTGCACATAATTCTCATTTTTCTATACAGTTTTATACAACTGAGTCACAGCAGGAAAAAGCTTGGTATTTTTTTCCTCTTTTGGAAGTCATTTGTAATTTGAAAATCTTAGTCCTTCTAACTAAATGACGTAGCAAGTGATGAACTTAAGCCCTTTGTCTTAAGTATAAGTTTATGAAATGTTTTGAAGTAACCTAGAAACTGCTGTATGAAGTCAGACCAAAGGTCCCTCTGGCCCAGGATCCGGTCTCAGTGGCTAAAAGGAGATGCACAAGGAAGAATGCAAACAGGGTGACCAGATAGCAATGTTTCCCCACAGTCTAGTTTAAGTAATCTGTGGCTTGGGGAACACCGTATCTGAGAGTGTTTGCTGCTTAAAATAATAGAAGAAAAATCTCTTTAAATCCTCATAGTATCCAGGCATCCACATCATGTGGCAAGGAGGTCACAGTTTAACTGTGCTGTGTGAGGAACTACTTCCTGTTGTTTTCATTGAATCTAACAAGTTTTTTTTTTCTGTTTTTCATTATTAAAGGAGGTAACATTCACTTCTAAAAAAGATTGTTCTTTATAAGTTCCTCTTCCAGTTGTCTTTTTATATTTATTATTACTTACATTATCAGTAAAGCATCACAAAATTATTAGTAAAGAAATTGTGCATTTTAACAAATAATTGCTTTTCTTATGGTGCCATATCATGCCATTGAATAAATTAACTGCATTGCACTGTAAGTTGTAAAAACAGTCATAACTTCTGTGAATTCTGAAATAGATGGCCAAGAGAAATGCCCTTTTACCATCTACGAATGCTGCATGTCAGAGCTGATCCAGCAGGCAATAGCACATAGCAACAAGCATATTGAAAAGAGCCTTGTTCATGGGTTTGTATCATTCTGTGGTTGTCAATGTGTGGATTTTATAGCAGATGCTTTGTACAAGAGAGTAGAATAGAGAAAAGTATTTGGGAGAAACCTTGATCGTTAAGCTTAGATATAGTGCCGCATACTGTGTACTGTTCTTCAGTGATGGACAGAATTTTTGAGATCTTCCTTGGACACAATGTAAAATTCCTGGCTAGGTGAACCATTGATGGGGTTTTTTTTTCATTTTCAGAAAAATTGTTTGCTTTGTGCTGAAAGATCCTTTTGAGGTGGTACTTTGAATCTAGTTGGTCCAAATAGCAGTGAAATGGGTCTAGCCAATCTTGCTGCCTTGTAGTAGAGAACACTTGTGATTGGGCCAGCCCAGCAATATATCTCTTTAAGTTTAAAAAATTATATTTTATTTCTGTTCATGTACATTGAAATAAAATTATTTTAATTCTAATGTTGACTGCTGTATCCTTTCAAAGAAGATCTAGGTGCTGTGGAATAATTTCTTTATTAATAAAGTCAATCAGAAAGTTTGTTTGAGCCCTTTCTGGATTTCTAACAGGTGATATACAGTTCTGTCCTAACATACAGGATCACTTGAGAACACAATCAACTTAAGATGTGCACAGCTGCCCATTGATCTAGGAGAAGCATAAAGGAGACTTGCTTCACACTGATCACTTTTTTAATCCACAATGCTTTAGAAAGTGCCCCTTTTTTTCCCCTGCATCCAGTTGCATGAAATTCAGGAAACCAATGTTCCAGTAGTATTTTTACAAGTGTCTTAGCAAGAGTCATCACTGAGCCCTAATTGTGTTGAATAAGCTGTGGAAATATAAAATCACCTCTGATGCAGCTGTGTGCTGTGTGGAAACGTGTGGGCTTGTCAGGATTCCAGCACGGTGCGTTGGTGGAGGTTACTCAGTTCCACACGTGAAAAGCCTCATTACAAACTCAGTGCAAATCCTACTTGGAGTCTCTGCTTTCATGTCACTTTAAGCTGATTTTTTTTTCTAGGTTAATCTTCCTGGGACCTCTTCCTTCATCAGGCTTGTAACATGACCACACATACTCTAGTGCTGATACAAGGAATTTGCAGGAATGTGTGGCTTGGGTAGAATCAGGCTCAGGGAATGGGCTGGGTTGCAGGGGACCCTAGAGATCATCTAGTTCCAACCCCCCTGCCACGGACATGGGTAGCAAGGGAAGTTGAGACTGTTCGTAATGTAAGTTTAGATTTATTTTGAAAATAGTAATCTCACAGATTTTCTCTTCAAGTCTTTACTTCCATGGAAACTTTTCTTGTTTCTGTATATTTTGTCTTGAATGAACATTGAATCTTTTACTGAACAGTCGTCTTGGTTACACTTCCATCCTGCATATTACTTTGAGATTAACAAACCCAAAAATTTTATTTTTTGCTGAAACCCAGAAGTTCTTTAAGAAATGGGAAATTCATCTCGTTTGAGTAGCGAGGAACAAATTACTCTTCTGTGGTAGAGTTTAATGATTTTGCCATGCAGGTTAAATTAATGAATTGCCCATGATATAAGACCTGGGACAGCAAGCTACAAGTGTCACAATACAGAGAACACCAGCTCAAATAAATGTCAGCTGTACAGACTTGAAAAGCAGAAAGATAACTTTGTCAACAGCAATCTAGTAGTGATATGGCTGATTGATGAGATGCTAATGATTCTCAATATGCAGAAGAAATGCAAGTTTTATGTGATTAATTGCTTACCACAGATGGATGAGGTATGTCAGGACATGACTGACTAAGATTCCTGAGCTTAGACCAATTACAAAATGGTGCCTGGTCTGGCATGTGTCAGCCATGAAAGCTTGTTGGACAACAAAGAGATGAGAAATGTTCAGGTATAGTTTGGGAAGTGATGGGGTTTATGCCTGAACTCAGCATATAATTTTAAAATGATTAGTGCTTACGTCTGTGCCTGATGCTTGGTATGAAATAATAAAAGAAACCAGAAGGCAAAAATAATAACCAAACAAGATCTCAGTTGTTCAGCTCTTGATGCTGAATTATGTGGACACAGCTGGACACTCCTTGATCACTGACTGATCCTGGCTTTTGCTCTGTTGCTAGAAATCTTTTCTAGCAACAGAGCAAAATCTACCCCAAAGTGAAGTGCTGAGCTGAGCTTTGGGATCTGAGAGTGTGAAGAAGTCTGGTCCAAGAAAGAGGCAGGATGAGAAAAGTTCTGGAGAGAGCATCAACTGAGTAGCTGCTCTCAGACCCCATTAGTAGGCTGGATTACCTGCAAGTGTCACAGGGGTGGAGGGAGGCCAACTCAAAAGATAATTGATGTTGTCAAGTCCTATGTTACAAGTAATCCCCTTTTTTCTATCCCCCACCTAGAAATACTAAAATGAAGGCTTTTCTACAGAAATTTGTATAGAAATTTGTATAGAAATTTGGGCTTTGACCAGTACAGTTTCTAAGACAATCCCTTTGTCTGCCCCATAAGGGTAAAGCTGGTGTTCTCAACCCAGTGTGAGGGATGTTGTCACTTTATCTCTCATATATACACAAACAAGCACTAGCTGCTGAAGAAATAACATGGCTTTTGTACTCATTGCATATACAATAGCTGTGTAACCCACTTTTTGAAAGGAAAATTCTGTCAGGAGTGGCTGATCTGTCTCTTTAGAAGAGCTGCATGTGACAGTTTGAGAGTTATGATCTGGAGCTGAAGAAAAGCCTCTAAGAATCAGAAGGTGAGGGTGCTTGATGTTACAGTAGTCTGCTTGAGAACTCCTCTGAGGAGTATGTTGCTCCTGAGCCACATTTAAAGGATAAATAGAGATAAGTTGCGCCACATTTGACACAAAAAAGATTTACTCTGATCTTTTGTTCTTTGGATCGTGCTTGGGAGCCTTCAGTATTCAGCCAGTTCAATATGGTTGTGGTGATCCAAGACATTGTGGTCTGCCAGTTGCTCTTTGTTCCCTGTCCCTGTGCAGAGCGCTGTTCCTGTATCATATGCTACAGAAGGCAACTTATGTTCATACCTACTTCATCAATTTAAGGTAACACATCACACTGGCTAAAGCAGTACATAGCACCCCAAAGCACTACCCAAAAATACCTTGTTCAAATTTGGTTAATTATTTTTAAGTGCATCTAAACTGAGAAATACTGGGTGCTTGTTGATGGAAAGGAAGTAATTAAGAAAATTTACTTTTAGAGAGCCCATAAGGTGCATATTCTAAAGCTACTTTTTGGGTTTTGATTAATTGTTACAGCCATGGCTTGAGGTGCCTAAACTAAGCCAGCCCTGATCTAGTTGCCATGTAGCTATGTCAGTTCAGTGTTGAATCTGTGTTAATATAATTTGCATTTTGGAGCACAGCCCATTCAAGCATCATCCGCCTGGTGGTATGACTTCAACATGTGACTCTTATAAAAAAGGTTTAAAAATTAACTTACCTTCCTTGCAAAACATGTAATATCCAGAGTAATGATTGGCTTTTCCCAAGATGACATTTTATGAAAATCAGATGATTGATACACAGAACAAAATTAATTACCTTCCTGATCTACTTCCTCCTTGCTAATTATTTCTTTTGTTAGTGCACCACCCTAGAAAAAGCCTGAAATGGTTTCCTGTTTGTTTTCTAGAATGTTAACAGTCTTCAATGCTTTGTATCATTAATTCCAGGCACACAGAAATGTCCTTAATAGTTATCATCAAAACACAGAATAGTTTGGGTTGGAAGGGACCTTAAACATCACTTAGTTCCAAGCCAATGGGCAGGGACATCTTCCATGAAACCAGGCTGCTCAAAACCCTATACAGTGTGGCCTTCAACACTTCCAGGGATGGGGCACCCACAGCTTCTCTGGGCAACCTGTTTCAGTGTCTCACACAAAGACTTTTTTCCTTGTATCAAACCCAAACCTACCCTCTGTCAGTTTGAAGCCATTCCCCCTTGTCCTATCACTACCCACCCTTGTACAAAGTGCCTCCACAACTCTCTTGTTTGACCCTTCTAGGTAGTGGAATGTGCTATAAGGTCTCTCCAGAGTCTTTCCTTTTCCAGAAAAATCCTAATCCTAGCTTGTCTTCCTAGGAGAGGTGCTCCAGCCCTCTGATCACCTTGGTGACCCTCCTCTGGACTTGCTCCAGCAGTTGCCCATCCTTCTTCCTCTGGGAGCCCAGATCTTATGAGACTGTAGTGGAGGGGCAGAATCCCCCCCTCAGCCAGCTGGCCCCAGCTGACTTTGCTGCAGGCCAGACACAATTGCCTTTCTGGTCTGTGAGTGCCCATGGCTGGGTCATGTTGAACTTCTCGTCAACCAACGTCCCCAAGTCCTTCTCAGGGCTGCTCTCAATCCATCCATCCCCCTGCCTATATTTGTGCTTGGGATTGCACCCATGTGCAGGACTCTAACTTGGCTCAAACTTCAAATTACTTTGCTTTAGGTGATAGATCTGTGTTTAAGATGGGATGTGAACAAGCTCTCATAGAATCCAATCCAGTAATCTTTTTGCTAGGACACCTTTCCTGTGGTCAAACTTCATTTTAGAGAACAGAAGGAAAACACTTGTTTCCCTCCCTCATAAACACTTCTGGCCTTAGATACTTTATGTGAAGGCCAGAGAGATGCAGAGGTGGATGTTACTGCAATGCTCATCTGCATTCTTCAGAAAGGCAAGGTAAAGGAAAAGATTGGGACACTCCACACGTGTTTACTTCTGAATAGAGTGAAAACTGACAGCCTCATGTCTTACAAGTTTGAAGACTTGAAGATGTGTAGATGTGTTACTTAGGGATGTGGTTTAGTGGTAGAATTGGCAGTGCTGTGTTAATGGCTGGACTCGATGATCTTAGAGGTGTTTTCCAACCTAAATGATTCTATGATTACTTCCAGGTATGCTAGATGTTAGAAAGAAAAACCTATGGAAATGTAACTATTAAATTGGGTGTGTCCCTTTAAAAGCTGGGAAGGACAACAGTAGAGGATTTGTCTGAGATGATGCTACAGATGCATCTTTAACTGGTCAGCTAGTGGTAGGTATCCAACCTACGTCAGCATGATGGGCAGCTTCCCTATAAAGCAGTTACAAAGTCTGAGAATACCTGGTGTTACCTGTAATTACATCCCAGACAAAAGGAACAACCTGGGAAATTCATCTCCCTGTCGATGTTATGAAACAAGCTGAAACTCACAATGGAGACAATAATTAATGTGAGTATCATTCCAAGTAATTTTAGATGGTATTCTCACCACCCAGTGACATGTGATGCTAAAACCTGGAACCTGAAGGAGAACAACATGTGCAGCATGTAATCCTTTTCAAACTGATGCTCGATTTTGATCACTTCTCCATCAAGCCGAAAGTAAAAAACTTCCCTTGGCATGAGGGGGAAAAATATAAAGTGAAAATCTGTGAGTAGGAAAGAACTGTTGGTAGTGAACCTTGGTGTCCTTTAGATCTCAGTTGTGGTCCCTTCTAGTTTATGTAAGGGGAAAATGCTATTGTGTCAGGTAACATTTTTTGTCCACTCTGCTCTCCCTTTACCTGAATGTAACCAACAGTGTCATTGACAGATCACAGAGAAAGTGTGTCTGTGGTCACTGACTGCAGCTTAATGCCAGGATGCCCATGAATACCAGGAACCTTTCCTGCTTCTTAAATTTAAGATGCAGATACTATTTGATAAGTGAACTCCTCCTCTTTCCTTGACTTTCCATCCCTTCCCTCCCAGTCACACACTGTGCTGACCAAACCCAGCACAAGGAGAACAGGTATTGACATTCCTCCTGATGAAAATTTCCAAATTAAATCTATCATAAAAATGAAAATATGTGCTGTACTAGTGACAGATGCAGCCCACTCTCATTAAGTGGCTCACCTACACTCAATGCTCTGTGTTTACACAGCCCCACAAAGACCTTTTAGCAGAGGATGGTGTTTTCTAACATCATGCAGCTCTCATTAGGTGGTGGTGCCTTGGACAAATGCACTAGCTGAGAGCCCTGCTCCATTCAGTATATATGAGCATGTTTCCATAGAGGCTGCTTGCTTTTGGCTTTTACTCTAAAAGACAGCTGGAAAAATTTGTGTGGATAAAGAGGGTTTGAGTGAGAAGAAGTCCATAACAGTGCTGAAAAAGTATCCTCTTATTTGGGCTTACAGTGGAATTTGTGTGAATACAAGGAATCTGTCCCAGGGACCTAAGAGCTTATAGCAGCACAGATAAAAACTTGCATTTCAAACATAATATCCACTACTCAATGAGTATATAAGGAGCAATGCAATGCAGAAAAGGCATTAAGAATTCATGTGACTACTGTGAAATGTAGAAAAATGTGATTACACGGTAACAAATGAAAGAGAAAAATATGTAGCAAAAGCAAACAGTATTTCAATTAAAAACTTTATCTCAAGGACCATCAGCAAGTGGACAACACATTAGGAAATAAATCTTACCTAAGATTATAGGCTACTTCTCAAAGAAGGTCCCAAGTCATCAGCATGAACACAGGCTCAGTGATAGAGGAGCATTAGTTTTTTGTCACTAACATGATGTTGTTTTTATAAAGCATACCTAGATGTTAAAACTAAATTGTTATAATCTATTTGAGAGAATACATCTCTTTCTAATACAAAATTACTGTCTTGTTCTGTAGAGGACAAAGTAATGTGAAAGAATAAACCCCTACTGGGTTTGCTGCCATCAAGCTGTGCAGTATGAGCTTTTCCCAGAAAATTTCTTCTTCTTCTTGTCCTTCCCTCCAGCATTTAATCTGTAGCCATTGCCTTTGAAAGGATTAAAGCACACTGTACATGTGATGTCTCTATTTTCTAAGTGTTAGACCAGGACAACACCACAAAGATGTGCACCTTACATTATATCAAACTTTACCTTCTGCTGTTCAAAATGTTAAACCCCAGTAAAAGGATTACATGATAGTCTAGTCTGAAATACCACAGAAGATACCAGATATGAGCACAAAGAATTATTGCCTAGCTTTGTTGCAATCCTTGAGAAGGTTTCAGTAGGAGGTCTGTATTTAACACTCACCTTAACCCTTATACCAAACCTCCTGTAACAATGCCTGGTTTTGAACATACTCTTTAGTAACTGGCCAAAACAGCATTTCCTACCTGCCACATCAGTCCCAAAAGAGCAATGGCAATAGATGGATTTGTGATGTATCAAATAATGAAGAGAAAGCAACCAGAAGAAAATCTTTGCCTTCCTAACCTCCATGCATGCTGGGCAGATTCCAGGGAAGAGAAAAATGCGGCAAACAGAACAGGATTGAAGGGCACTAGCCTTCCAGACTCTCTTTCCTTCTCCGAGTAACTCAGATGTTTTAGATATGTGAAAAGTGTCTTGGCTGCAAAGTGCAAGTCTTTCAGAGCCCCTCTGTGTGTCCCCACTAACTCCAGTTTATGGGAGACCAGTTTCTTCCTCCTAATTTCTGCTGCAACCTCCTGGCTCCCCACATCTTAAACTCAGACCCTGCCTCTGCTCAAAGTAATCAAGTGCCTGTCCTGAATTGGGTTTGTTGTAAACAATGAAGCTGTGGGAGGATTTTCCTTAATTGTCCTTGTTAAAATTCATATGGTACTTAATTAAAGTATAATACTTAATTAAGTATGAGACTTAATTAAAAGCTTGCCTATCTGAAACCACTGAGGAACCAAGACAAAAACAATCCTTCCAGAAATATGTCCAGATGCAAAGCAAGGAGGGGACTCCACGTGGATCTGTTTTTTGCCTGGCCTCTGCCACTGATTCACTTCAATAATTTCTGCAAGTCATTTATTGTGCATCAATGTGCTTATTGATGGAGGAAAAACAGTGTTTATTTCCTTTCACAGAGTTGTCCTGAGTCTGACTAACCACCCTTTGTGCAAATCTTTGGATGAAGGAAATCTTTGGAGTTTTAAGCTCTTAATATATATTACTTAGTGTACTTTAAAACAGTCATCACAGTAGCTAGGAATTAACATTCCAAAGCCCATAGGGTGGATACCTTTTCCTATGTATATATATAAAAGTCATCAAGGGACCTGCCTCAGAGGAAGGACAACTGAATACAGGTGAGTCTGAATTCACTTACAGAATATTTATTTAGAACCAGAAGCCTTGATTTGTTTTGATTTAGCATTTTGCCAATATTGTGATTGCAATGGTGTTTCTGTATAAGGTCTGTGAGGTTTTTGTGATGGGAGTGGAGTGAAAAAAATTCCTGCATGTGGAAACAGCTACATCCTGTAGCTTTCAATGGGGACACAGATGGATTTCATAGGTGTTGTATCAAACTGTATTTATCTGGGCTTGTGAATACTTAGCCTTAGTGTTAGAGCTCAAACAGAGCT
Source organism: Ammospiza caudacuta (assembly GCF_027887145.1). Classification (NCBI taxonomy): domain Eukaryota; kingdom Metazoa; phylum Chordata; class Aves; order Passeriformes; family Passerellidae; genus Ammospiza; species Ammospiza caudacuta. Next base: position 90,035,810 of record NC_080594.1, on the reverse strand, counting down.
ACTGGGTGTACCCTGATCTGGCCATGGGCATTGCTGGCCTGAAAAAGCTTAGTCAGGACAAGAGAGTCTTTCCAATGATACTGGTGGATTATTTGTGTTTCTGCATCCATATAATCTGGTTTGCAGTAGAAATGCACTCTAGAGAAATGGTCACATGCTATTAAAACTAATAATGTTTTAATGTTTTAATGTTTAACTGATAATGCCAAACAGGATTAGTGTGAATTGCCTACAAGATTTGTGTGTATTTTATGTTTGAAATCTTCTTGGGAAAAAAAAACCCAGATATTTGTAAGCCATAAAAGCTGCTCAGTTTAAATGTGTTCATCAGCAAGGCAAATGCAGTCAATTTTTTTTTTTTGCATTTGATAGCTATCATCTGATGATATTTTGGAATTTTATTAATAGGCACAATATACACATTTATTAGTAAAGTGGTTATCTGCCAGTATCACACAGAGAAGTATTATTTCACCAGATAAATGTTGGAGTTGCCTTGCATGTTCTTAGCAGAGTATTAAGGATCATAGTTCTTGATTTTTGATAACAAGTTTTTCCAAGAGCCAAGAAAAAATCCTTTTTGAACAGGGAGGCAGGGGTTGTGTGCACTGTATAGCACATTAGACTTCAAACACCTATAAAATTAAAGCAAAGTTAGTGGATGTGCTCATCATAAAGACACACTATGGGCCTTCAGGAGGGGCTGTATGAGCAAGCAATGACAAATGACAGGGGCTAAAAAAGGCCCCTGCTAGTCCAGGGAACCAACCCTGGTCCCAACCTCCCTAAATGGAAAAAATTCCTCTGCTGCCCAACTCCTCTTCAGCTAATGCCATCCCTGTCTGGTGCCCCAGGGTGGAAGCTTTTGGTGTGCCAACTTTGCTAGAGTGCTGCTGAAAATCATCAGTAATTTCTTCATGTTTTGCAAACCATGTGTTTCCAGGTCTCCTGGGACAGCTGAGGAGAGCCATCACCATGATCCCTGCACTGCTGTTGCTGGGTCTTTCAGCCCTTGTTGGTAAGACAGGTTTGGGTTGCTGTCAAAAGCAGACTGGGAATTGTTTGTGGAAGGGCCTTGGAGCGGAAGTGCAGTAGGCCTGAGGTTCCCTTCCTGCATGGCCCTGTAAGATCTGGTGTGGCTGAAGGTCCTCAGCTGCTGTATGAGGCTGCTTGCTGCCCACATGTGCCTTTTAAAGCAGACCATCTGCAGGATGAGACTGAAGCCAAGGGAGTCACAGCCATGTCTCCTCTTGGTTTTCCCAGCTAACCTTATCCAATCTCTCTGCCTTCTCAGAAATGGTCTCACAAAAGTGGCAATCTGTTTGATGGTGGCTATTTGTCCCTCAGTTACTAGGGAAATAGAGAAATTTTCCCAGACTGAGGCAAGCATTCTCCTGAATTAATTCTTCACCAGGTTATCAAGGGACACAGCAGACAATCCCAGCCAGGGTGCTCAGTGACCACCAGCCATCATCTGAGTGGGTCCAAACACTGAGGGGCATTGGATGAGAACTGCCCTCTGAAATAAATGCAGAGGCTCTGGTTCTCCTCTCCCACACCAGCCTCTAGACCTAACAGGGCAGGTGCATGTTCACCTAAACAGTTATTACATCCATTTGCTTCAATATTCAACTAGAAAAGAGCCAATTTCTGTTCTCCATCTTTCTTTGATAACATTACTGATGGAGACCAGTGGACCCCACACAAGCAGGGCCAGCACAAGGGGATGTGGGTTGCAGGCCTGGGCTCTCTCATGCTTGACTTGAACAATACTGCTCTGAGACCTTCTGTGTTCAAACACTTCTGTTTCATATTTCAGCTCCATCCCTGAGTTACAGTTGCTATGGTGATATAAGTGCTCTTCAAGCCCCCACGATCTCCTGTACACCTGTAAGAGCCTCTGACTGTGGTATGTATCATTCACTGCTTGATTTGTCAACTTGTTTGTACCTGACAGAGAGATGCCTTACCTCCTGCCATTGCCAAACTAAATGTGGTGCAGCTATTCAAACAGCCAAAAGGGAGAAAGCAACACTTCCTCTCCCAAAAGAGCAGGTGAAGCCTCCAGACCTGATGGGAAGTGGAAGGACAAACTTCATGTCCCAAATCAAGATCTTTGGCCTCAAAGCAAAAGGAAATAGTACCACCTCTTTTCAGTTAAAACAGCCTCTTCATCAGCCAGGACTTTAGCATCAGCCTCCTCACTAAGCCCCAGGGCTTGTCTGCTCCCAGGGTAGGATACACAGAGCATGTCCTGAGTGCTGGCATGTTGGCTGAGCTGGCCAGTGCTTCATGTTTCTCTCTTTCTTGCCTGAAGTTACTGCCTGGTGTGAGCACAGAGCTGACTGTGTCACGTTCCTACTGCTGATATCTCCATGTTTCTTGGATGTAGGCTTTTCCAGGGAAGACACCTGACTGTGAGAGTTCAAGCATAGATATGAACCTGCTTGCTTGTTTCCAAACTGTTCCAAATTTGCTTTTAAAAAGCCCCCACTTTCTAGAGATAGAACATAGCTGTTACTGCAATGTGGACAATCTGTAGTAACACACCCTTCAATTTTTTCAAATCCATTTTGAAACTTCACTTCTCTGACTCCAGAGGTATTGGAATAATACCAATATAGCCAGATGAAATGTGCCTGGGCTTGTCTGGCCCTTGCTGCTTGACCAAAAGGCAGCAACTGTGGTGGTTTCACCTCAGAGACACCTTTGGCTAGCTGGATGCTGCAGCTGGGCGCTTAGGACAAGTCCAGGCATGCAGGAGCTCAGGTTTACCTTGGCAGAGAACTTTAAGGCGAGGATGAAGGAAAGGAGTTGGTTCTGATGGAGGGTTTCGATCCAGAGCTTTATTCCTGGCACGCAGGCCTCTGAATGCAATAACAGCTCCAACAGGACTCTGAAGTGCATGGTTGTTGTTCCTTTTAACCCGGGGGAGAGGGGGGGAGGGAAGGGGCACGAGGGACCACCAGCCAGGTAGGGGGGAAGTCTCAGGAGACAAATGACACCTGGATGGCCCAATGTCTCTCCAGGGGTGAAAGGCATCTTTTGAATTCTGCCAATCATTTGATGCCCTTCTGGAATGCCAGGACTGACAGACAGCGCTCAGCAGGGGTCAGGGTGTGGAAAGGAGGGATGATTGACACACCTGGCAGGGAATTATCAGGCAGGAACCTGGGGTATCTGAGGCAAACCATGACATCACACTGCAAAACAGAGGTGCAGCAGAAGAAGAGGACCATGCATTCCACCTCCTAAGAAGCCTCCCTGTTTTCCTGCCCATCCGTGGGTAGTGGAACAGCAGCTCCCTGGCCATAGTTAGAGCCAATAGAGCTGTGCTTGTTCCTAAAACCCTACTGCCCAACTTGATGTAGATGCGATTTCTTGAACATTTGAGTACTCCTTTGACACACCTGCTCACGGGGAAGCCAGGGGTTTGGGCAGGGCTGTGTGTAAGTCTGCCTTTTCCTATGCAGCAGGATATGCCATGATACGGAGGACGGCTGAGGCAGACCTGCCACGCCTGAGGAGATACGAGATCCCAATTAAGAGAGTAGCCAGAAACCTGTGCTTGGATCCAGCGCTCATCGGTGCCATCATGTCCCAGGAGAGCCGCGTGGGCCTGCTCCTGGACAACGGCTGGGACCGCGCGCGCCAGAAGTACGGCCTGATGCAGGTACTGCAGGGTGACAAGCATGAGCAATAGCAATGTAGTGCACACCCCAGGCTTTATCGCATCAAATCACTGTTCTGTGTTTGAAAGAGCACTTTATTGCCATCCCTCTGTATCCAAGGCTGTCCTGAATAAGGTCATTCAATGAGTCAAAGCCTGGGAGGGCAACGAAGAGGGGGAGGCATTCAGAGGGAAACCTGTTTTCTTGCTTGTCTTTCCTAGATCAGCAGGCAGCAAGTGCAACCTTCTGTGACGTGGGATAGTGAAGAACACATAAATCAGTGCTCAAATATCCTGGTTCTTTCCATTAATGAAGTACGGGCAAGACATCCTACCTGGTCCTGGGACCGGCAGCTGAGAGGTACGGAATGGGCTTTGTACTAGGGAGGGACAGACCGACTGATGGGAATGCTGTGTGCTTGTTGGTGTCACTTTTGAGGGAAAAGGAGCATCAATCTGGCAGATTTTACAGCATCTCGTACGAAATAAAACCAAAAAAAAACAAAACAAAAAAAAAAAAAAAAAAAAAAAAAACACAAAAAACCCCAAACTAACAAAATAAACCCCCAAAGCCCCAAAATAACAACCAGAACCAAAGTTTTCTAGTTGAACAGAAGCAGTACCAGACCAGCAGACTGGCAACGAGAAATGGCTGTTAGATGGATAAATAAGATAGAAAGTAACTAAAGAAAAGTCACTGGAGAATGCAGAAACTGAGGCATCACAACACAACAGAGTTATTGTGGCAACCTGTTGTGTCCAGGAAGATTGCATCCAGGTTTCCTTGTAGTCTGTGCTGTGTGCTGGTTTGTTCACCCTATGCTATTTCTTACTCTCCCTTCCTTGCTCTGCTGCTGCCCTTCCTTTCCTCTGATTACACCCCTTCCTGGTAACAGTGTTCCATTTCCACCTGCATTTGGAGAGAGTCATGGCCTCCTTCACTACAGCAATAAAGATTTTACAAAATCAGTCACTTTTCAACAATAATGTACAATTGGCACTTTGTCAAGCAGTTCCTGTTTGATGAGATGCATGGTGGTTTTTTGCTACAAATTTTTGCTCTTAAATCCCTATTTCTTACTTACAAGCCCATAAACTTCTTCTTAACTCTTTCCAGGGGGAATCTGCACCTACCATGCCAGAATGGGCAACGTCCAGGTCTACGAGGCAGACCCATGCAGCAGCGACTACAACTACGTCAACAGCGTGATTAGGAGAGCCCAGTACTTTAAAAGAAATGGGTTCTAGGTCTCAAACCCACCCCACCACGGAGCCTCCCCTCTGCAGACTGGCCCAGCAGTGATGTAGTACCCACTACAGCCCAGTGCTGTAGTACCCAGAGCAGTTCCTCAGGTCTCCTGGCAGGACCGATGCTGGTAGCATTGCCAATGTCACCTTGCTCGCTTCAGCAAACCCCAGCCCCCTGCTCACTGATGGGCAAGCTCAGAACTGACTTCCAGGACATCCCCAGGGATGAGATTCCACCAGCTCAGGGCCTTTGAAAGGCAGATGGGGACACATCAGCAATGTTTAAATTTTGAGTGAGGAAGGTGACTCTTCCTGTTAAAGCTGCACCCCAGGGCTGTTTGTGCATCTCCCAGACGTGGACACAAACAGGTCTCCTTGGGCATCAGCTGCACTCCTCCCATCTGCATCCACCTTCTTTCCTCTCCATGGCCAAAGCAGGCCATGAATAGCCTGTGTTCCTTGCCTTGGTGCTGCTGGCTAAGGAGCAATGAAGAGACTTCTCTGCAGTAGTTGAGTGTTCCTGTAGCCAACCTTCAGGGGAACAATACTAAACATCTTTGGTTGGTCTCCTGAATCCATGGCCATGGTGCAGCTGGGGACCTCATCGTGGCATCTATATGGAAAATACTGCAAATGCCAGAGCAGGCAAAATGAGCAGCTTTCCATCAGTGAGCAGCCCTTGGAGCAGGAGTCAGCCCCATATGTACCCACACCAGGAGCCATATCACAGCAATAGTTTTGGTAAAAAACCCCACAGCCTTTCCTGGTTTAACTTTGGCATATTTATGCTGAGGTTCCTCCAAATTTAAAAGCATTTCAGCATCTGTCCCTGTGCCAGGAATCCCAGTTTCTAATAGAAGTGAATGAGCTCTGGTCTGTTTGAAAGTGGATGGGTCTCTTGGTGCCAATTTATTAATTAGATAATAATAATTAGAATAAGACAGAAATAAAGATAAATGTTAAATCCCAATGTTTATTTTTTTCAGTTTCATGGGACTCAGTGGGTAGCTGTGGGTACAGCTTGAGTAAATAACCCCATTCACTGCTCTTGGAAGGGGTCTAAAACTCAGTTTGAGAACAGAGAGAGGATAATGGTGTTGCAGACTGGATAGGTCAGAAGAGCTGGGCTTGAGTCTGGCTGCTGACCCAAACTTGTGAACATGGTAATAGGAATGTTCACATTTAGCCTTTCAAATAACCATTTTGGAGGCGTCAGAGTACTTTTCTTCCAGCTGCCACCATTGCTGATGCAGCAGTGATGCTCCTGGCAGCCCTTGCCTGGCAGCAAGCGGCAGTGCTGTGCCTGTGCCTGGGCTGCCAGGCAGGGTCAACACTGGCAGCATGAGAGCTGGACTGGAGGCAGCTTTTGCCAGCAGAGCACTTTTAACACTGTGCCCCTTGTCTTGCCAGTCCCTCATCTGCTTACCATCAAGGCAAGGACTCTGCACGATTAACATACATTACAAGCAAATTAATTTTATCACCTCTGGAGACCAGAGGGAACCCTATGTTGTCGCAAATGTCACTGATTTCTTTTTTAAGACTAACATAAACAGTTCAGTGTTGAGCAACACAGATATTGAAATTAGTCCTTAATGAAATCTGCACTATATTAATAGAATTTTACTAAAATAATTACTTTGTAACACAAACTTATGACATGTATCACATTGTTGTCTACTTAACATTACCTATGTAAAATTCACAGGATGAAGCCTTTGGTGCATTATGTTATGTAAACCTATGTTACATAAACCTTTTATGTAAAGCCTATGAAAGAATTTTTAGTAGATCAGTATAAATTTCACATGGGGCAGGGAATCTCATTGCTGACTTTGTGTACAAAGCTGGGGCTTGAGTTCCAAGGGTGAACAAGAGTGGATCTTTCTTTGGTTGCCTTCACATCATCCCCCGTTGCTGCCAGAAGCTCCTTGTCACCACTATTGGTGCTGCCAACCCTGCAGATCTCTGAGCTCCTCAGGAGTCCAATTTGAAGCTATGAAGCTGCTGCTTCACATTGTGGTAGCAACACCCAAGAGCCTGCAGACCTGCCTGCTGAGTAGTGCAGCATCACCACAAAGGATTATTTAGATTTTAAAGTCTATTTAAAATTCCAAGTTATGGAAATTCCATATTTTGTTCCAAATTTTGTTTTAGGGTATCAGCATTTTGCAGCAAATACAGGAAATCTCTGCAGAAAATTAGGTGAAGCTTGATAAAATGGTAGGAAGGAGCAAATAAACAATGAAAGTTTAACAGTAGCATGATGCCTTAAGATTTAACAAAAGGTTTCCTGACAAATTATGAGTTCAGATTGTTGCTCCTCTCTGATCTTTTCTGGTCACCTCTGTCCATGTTGCTGGAAGCTCCTTTTCTGCCTGATGTAGACAGAGCAGCTGCAGTCGCACTCTTGGTCACGCTTTTGACCCATGGCCTATTGAAAAAAAAAAACCAAAAAACCAGACATTTTGCAAAGCAAATTACCAAGTAACATATCAGAAAAAGCAGAAGCACAGGAAAGGAAAGAGAAAAACCAAATCAGAGGGGGAAAAAAAGGTCCAGGGAATCAAAGACCAAGACACCTGCCTGAAACAATGAAGAAGGTGCTAGACTAAAGGATTGAATGGTTCCTTCAAGAGATCCTGTAGGACAACAGCAGCAAGAAGCTGTCAGGAGGGTGCTGGCAGCCTGGCTTGGCAGGGAAAAACTATCTCAGATCAATTAAAATCTTTAACTGGGTAAGTGGCCAAGAGAGAAACCATGGTTGTGCCATATCATGAGGTCAATAATGCTTTCAGCAGAAATATGAATTTCCCTCATATGTGAAGGGCTTTAAAATAAATGGAAAAAGCACTGGTTAGCAGCAGCTTCTGGCCAAACTCATGGGATTTCCAAGTGGAGATACACAAGTCTGTCCTACAGCAGTGCCTCTGAAATTTGCAGTCAGAAAATGAATGGAGGACGTGAGCTATCTAACCATGGGCTACATGGAAAGGGAACATGAGTGCTTGTGGTTAGAAACTGTGAAAACCTGTTAGGAACCAAACACAGGAATCAATAAACACAGGTGCAAAACACTCGATGAGGTCAAGCAGCAGTGTAGGAGGTGAGCAACCATCCCACAGAAAGGGCTGGGGATCCTGGTGGGAAGCAAAGTTGATGCCAAACACAGAAGAAATCAAAAAGAAGGAATATCTCATTTGTGAGGTTATCTTTGTTACAGCACTGTGTGTGAAGCACCTGGGGTAACTCTTCTCTCAGCTATTCAGCTGTCAGTCAGTGAGGCTTGGCAACAGTGCTTGAGGCTGTTGCACCAACAAAAATATGCTCAGGACAATCAAAACCCTGATGGAAAGTACAGCCTGTGGAAATAAGGAATTAGATCTTCCCCTCAACCCAGAAAAAAAAAAAAAAAAAAAAAAAAAAAAAAAGAGAGAGAAAGCACATAGTTATGATTTTCTAATATACAAAAGAAACAAAGGGCAAGGACCTACCAGCTTCCATTCCCCTTGAGGGTAAGACAAATAGCAGTGAGTTTAGCAGCAGATTTGTTGGATACTTAAAAAAACTTTCAAGATAATGAAGTAATGTAACACTTCCTGGGTTTTTTAAACAACATTCAAGACCAACATGTAAAAGTTGCTGTACATCATGTATAATCACAAAATGGTTTGAGTTTGAAAGGACCTTAAAGATCACCAAGTTCCAACTCCCCTTCCATAGGTAGGAACACTTCCCATTAGAGCAGGTTGCTCAGGGCTCCATCCAATCTGGCCCTGAACACTTCCAAAGATGGGGCATCCACAGCTTCTCTAGACAACTTATTCCAGGGCCTCACCACACTCACAGTAAAGAATTTCTTCCTAATAGCTAATCTAAACCTGCTCTCTTTGCAGTCATGTTTTGCAGAGAGGGAAAATAGGTGTTGTTTAAGGACCTTTCCAAGTTAACACTGCTGAATCAGAATCAGCAGTCAGCAAATGGAAAACAAATTGCAGACTGGGAAGAAAAACCTTCTTTGTTGGGGACCTGTGATTTGGTTTTACAACTGATGTTACTACTGGGAAATTTATTTAAATGTGCTTCCTACAGTAAAGAGCAAGTGTGAGGTGGAATTTTTTTCTCTCATCAACTTGTTAAGCTGCAGGTGGCATGGGCTGATCCCTCCGTGGCTCAGGCAGGGATCTGCCTGGAGACTGGAGCTGCAGTGACTGGTTTTCATAGAAACCAGGCAGAGGGACCAATTAAACCCCCTCTTTCAGCAGTAACTGAAGCAGCAGGAAAACACTGTCAAAACCAAGTCCCTGTTGGGTCAGAGCCCTAAGCTACGTGGGAGAGCAGATTGTTCTGATGGCTGATTCCAAATGCTGCAGCTGGATCTGTTTGAGCCACGTGTCTGTGCCTATCTCCAAGATATGCAGAAAACAAAGGGAAACACCAGCACATGAAGGGAGTGCTGAATAACTGTGTTTGTTCTGCTTTGTTACTCATTCCAAAACTGGGCTGGGATTTCCTAGCCAGGACAGAGCCTCTTACACTGCCCAGGACAGGCACCAGCCTGTGGTCCTAGGGATCCCCATGGAGACAGTGCTGCAGCTGGGGGTGACTGGACTGTTTCTAATGCTTGCCTTAGGTTATTTAATTGCCTTCCTGGAAACTGAATACTCCCAGATTGGATGCACATGGCCTGCTTTTTCCTATTTCAGTGTTAAAAGAGATCACATTGTAGGATTGCAATCTCAGAGTAGTTTCCCACCAACATCCCTCAAACAAAATCCTATTGTCATCTTATTGTGAAGCTCCCATACCTTCTCGGTGATTGCAGCCCTGACTCCTTCACAGCACAACCAACAAAACCCCAGATCTCCTCTCACCCAACTAACCCACTCTTTTGTAGCACTCATCTTATTGGACACAGCTGTGACCTATTAAGGGCAAGCCTGTTCCTAATCTTTGGTGATTGGTACAGCTGCAACTCCTCAGGTGTGAGACTACCTTCTGCACAATCTTTATTTTCTTACATTCTATGCCTCCACAAAATCCTTGTGCCTCTCTCTACCATTTGTTTCTGTCAGTTCCTTAACCAGCTCCTCCTAGAAGCCAGGATTTATTGCAACCAAAAATTCTGCTTCTGCATCTCCTCCTGATGAGGCACTGATCCAGCCAGTGTGCAGGCTCCCACTCACGCCACCATCCCACATTTACTGCTCCTCTGGCCTCACTGACCACTGTCACAGAACTGAAAAAGAATAGTACAGTCCTACTACAGCATTTTTATCAGTAGCAACTGGGATTTCCACCCACAGGTTTTTAGGGTGCTTTTCTTTTCCTGTATTTTTGTGCTGTAACATTTTTATCCTTCACATAGAGCATCCCTCTACATACAGCATCACACCTCCACATCCTCCCCAGTGGTTCCTGTGAGGCTGGCAGTGCTGCATCTCATTGGTTTTCTAGCCTCCACCGAGACTCTGAGACACCTTCTGTGTCAGGGTTGTCATTTGGTCCAGGCATTTGTGTTCTGGCTTGATTTTGAAGTCTCTAGCAACTGTACAAAAACACCTGCAAATTTGTCTTTGCTTTGTTGCTTAATATTGCACTTGCCACTGAATTCTGTTTATTTTGTCTTTCTCACATATTGTGATTGTGCTGTTTATTCCCCTCATGTTTTTTTCAGAGGTAAACTGAACATCAGCCTTGTTCACCTTGCAGATCACGTGAGTTCAAACTAGATACTCCTCTGTATTTGTCAGTTTTCACCTGCTTCTAGTGGAAATGTTCCTGTAAAAGCCCTTCAATTTCCAGTGACACTGGTTGTCTATGTTACAGCTCAGGCGCAGCCTGCCCCTTCCATGCTGTACGTCTCATCCATGTTTTGCCAGCTCCTCACATGCCTCACTCATCTATAAATCCCTGCATTTCCCCATGAGGCCATCTTGCAGCCTCAGGACACAGACCTTCTCCCAGCACCCAGAGCACTGTGCCTTCCTTACACGGGCTGGGTAACCTCCCCCAGCTCAAATGGGCTTGATTGCCTTGGGAAGCTTGTGTCAGCCTGGTTTCTCCCCTGAAAGCATAACTAGGATCACTCATTTCTTACCCACTTCTTATTCAGGTAATTAGCAATTAGAAGAAATGTTCAAGAACATGAAAAAAACCCACATAGGGAGAATGTAGCTGACCTGAGACTCTACTGCTGCAGCCCTCAGTCTTCCACAAACACTCAATTTCCAAGAACTGGAAAGGTTTCTTGTTCCAAAGCAGGCAAGGAGAAATTTGACTCATTTTTGTCCTTTAAATCAGGTTTATTTTATTAATCCCCTGCTTATTCAGCCACCCCTTAGCTGATTCAGATAAGAAACTAACAAAGTTTTTAAAGGGGTTTGGGTGTGTGCATAGTTACAGAAACCAGGTTTATAGATTCTTGTCATAATAATAAAAATCCTGGCAGCATATTTTTGTACCTTTCCTCTAGAAATGAAGACAAACTCTAAAAAGGCACAGCTGCATGCCTGAGCCATAAATGACATAATAGAGGACCAGATTATCCCACAGATGTTTTCCCTGAACCATTTAATTGCCAGAGGCAATTTTTCCTTCCTGCCAGACACATGAGAGAAGAGTGAAGAGTAGCTGGTACTAGATCTGGCCCAGTGCCCTGCAGCCTGGCTTCTGGGTAAACCAAATTGTCCCTGCCCTGAGACTCTTGTGATCAATAAAGAGCTTGCTAATGGATCATGGATACTGATATTGAATGGATCACTGTGACCCTTGTTATATATACTACAGGTGGATGTCCTACACTTACCACAGGCACAAAATATTTCAGTAGTAGAGCTGTCAGGTTGCTCTAGATGGAGGCTGAAGAGCTAGCTGAGTGTAAATAAAGACCCAGGGAATTCAGGTGAAACTGTCCAGGTGTGGCAAAGGAGGTTTGTATAGAGAATAGGGGCAGGGAGTAAAGTTGGTCATGGCGGGAGTGCCTCAATTACTGTGATGCAGAAGAAGCAAACTAGTACATCCTTTATGTTTGTGCCCCAGAAATAAGGGAATAGTAGCACAGGCCACTTGGAGATTACTGGTTTGTGAATCACCTTTAGGGCTTTTTGAATTTTTTTAAATGTCACTTGTTTTGAGCCACATCTGTTCTATTCTTCTTCCTGTCAGATGCACTTTCCTTTTTCAACCTTCTTTACACTCAGTCATAATTGTGAACTTGAAGAGCCCCATGCATGAGCTGCTGTGACTTTGTGCAGCTGATTCTCTATGGGAAGTATCAACAGCACAGCAAAAACTTACAGAATCTCTCAGTGCCATGACACGGGACGAATTCCCCCGCTAAAAATGTAAAAGAGCTGCTGAAAGAGCAAAACGGCATTTCACACCCTCAAAATCTGCCGTGGGGGAGAAGCGGGTCAGGATGGATTCTGCCGCGGGAGCTCTGCCATCCAGCGGCTGTTTCCTGACTGCTGCACAGCTACAGCAGCTTGGAAACCACACCGCCTGCTAATTTGGGGCTGCCGACCTTTGTTGTTCCTGTGCAAGAGGGGCCTGGTGTAGTCTCTGCATATCCGAATGCTGAGCAGTTGCAGCTCTGGTCGTGTTATTGTTCCTGGATCTTTGCCTTCAAAAATGTCATTAAAGCCAGAAGCCCATTTTCCCATTGTCAGCATGTTACTGCTTCCAAGAACTGAAGGGGAGCAGCCGTTTTCAAACAAGGCTCCTCCATGGCTCCTAGCAATGGGACTTAAAATTAAATTAAAAGCTATTTCATTTTTACAATTATAATTGTGCTTTTGCTGTAGAACAGAATCCCTGCTGTGTTTGGGAGGATGCACAAGTTGTTAGGTGTTTCTGTTTCTTGTAAGACCAGTGGGGGTGGGAAGAGCTCTGAGCCAGCTGTTCCAGAACACTGCCAGCAGATACAAAGCCCATTTGTCTCCAGGAAGTGCATTGAGAATGTGGGGAGACATCCTGCAGCAAACATGTCAGGTCTGTGATCTTTGTCTAATATTCTTGTAAATGATTCACTGTACCAAAGTCTGTACTCCATTAGATGAAATGTTCCTCTCAGTTGATGTTTGTGTGTTTTCCCTTCTGCAATGTTGTGTTAAGACAACAGATAAATGCAGATAAATTGCAAGTCAAACAATCTGCAAGTCAGATAAACTGTAATGGGTGTAATTGAAGGATGTTTCTGTTTGATTTTCTTGTAGCTATGGAAAAGCAAGCTGGAGCCAATAAATAGTGTAGGATTTCAATTGACTCTCATGTTTTTTTTTTCTTTACTTTTAAAAAATTTTGGAATAGAAAACCTGCCTTTTTGAGATGCCCTCCTCCACTGGCCATGCAGGCAGCCCAAGTCACAAGCTTAGACCAGGACAGCTAAGTTTTAGGTAATTAGGGGAGATGAATTGGGCACAAAGCACCAGTTCATAAGGCACATGAGCTAGCATGACTAAGAGGTAATCCCCTCCAGAGCAGGCCATACACACCATGACTGCATCTGCTAGCACAAACACCTGCACTAGTATCAAAAGGATGCCATGGGTTTCAGTCAGAGATCTGAAAGCATTTTAACAGCATGAGTCACACATTGCACTGGCCTGACATCTGCTTGTAAAGACTGCTCTGTGCTGGTTTCAGCTGAAACCAGCACGTGTTCTTAGGCTGTTCAGAGTGTTATGGGAACATACTGAATGTTGACACAACTGGTGCTTTGGGGACAACTGTGAAAGCAGATGGTGTGAGCTGTGTAGGTAGGCACTAATTCAGTTGTTCATTCCCCCCTTACACCCATGCACAGGCTCATGCCTCCTATGGATCCTGGTCTCTGACTCTCAGTCAGTGCCAAGCAAGCAGATATTTTCACAATCAATCAAATAAGACCCTACTTGGGCACATAGTTTATGTTGCGAATAGGGTTGACTTTGAGATGACATTTAAGACCATCACAGAAAAAACAAAAGTCTTCTGGGTGCATCCAACCTCTGAACCTACTTTTCTCTCTCCACTGAGAGTTTCCCTGAAAATCAACTTCTGAACATTTCTCCACTATACTCATAAATTCAAAGGGACTAAATCTGGGACTAAAGCACACAAAGGCTTAGATTTAAAACAAGACTCACCTCACTTTCAATCTGCATGCTAGAGAAATGCCCTCTGAATCTGAAGAAAAAAGTCTTTTATATCATCTATGTATTGATTTCTAAGGTATCCTTCAGTAAAATTAGTTAAATCTATCTTTGTTTCACTCTAAACAGATTCAGAAGGATTCAAAATGTCAGCTCAGCCATAATGACCTTTAGAAAATCTGTGTTTGGATTCTAAAATGAAAGGCAAAGTCATGCATGTCATGTTGTAGAAGTTCCTGCCTTAGAGAAGACAGCAGAAGAACATGGAGAAATACCAGGCCAAGATGGCAAAAGCTGGCAATGGTGAGGGTCTTGCTCCAGCTGTGATTGATTGCTGGTGTGATCTTTCAAGGGCTGGGACAGAACTGAAGGACAGCCTGAGTGACCATGGGAATGCATTTGGCTTAACACAGGTATGGTCAACCTTCTTAAAAACATAAATCTCATTCTTCCTTTGAAGCAGAGTCAGAAGAGTGGCAGGAACCCTGTTGAAAGGCAACCCCCTAAGCCTTTTCAACCAAGTCTTTGGCCAGGCTAAAGCCCATGCTGACCAGGCTGTCAGCTCCCAGCACCAGAGAAGGACCTGAGTGAGCATCAGTGCATGAGCAGACTGCTTTTACACTGTGACACTGATGATTGCTTCCCAGCACTCCTGTGGGATTGAAGAGATTAATTGTTCTTATTTCACATTTAAATAATAAGTTTTTTTTTTCAAAAAGCACCTTTTTAAACTGAGCATGCTGTAGGCTGCAATTACTACCATCAGGTTAATTATACTTTATGCACCACAGGGGACTCGGTTGTGGGGGATCTTGCTTCATTATTCATGCCTACATTTGTGCTTAGCTTGTTTGCCAAGTTGTAGCCTTATCTGTAAAATCCCTAAACATTTGCTGCATGCATGGGATCTGTTTTTCTAACAGCTCCAGCCCCCTCAGACTTGTGCTTTACTACCTCATGGATTAAGGGGAGATCCCTATAGGAAATGGATTTTCTCACCCTTGATTCAGCTAGGGAGGAGAGGGGCAGTCACCTTGCACCTGGAAACAGTGAAGCGGCAGTAATCCTGCAGTAATTTCTTCATACTGTCACCTTTTCAACAGCAGCTGTGCTGTTTTTTTAAGACTCTGACAGACAAGGAAGTAGGGCTGGCATTCCTCTTCTGTGTCCAAAGGGACCTCAGACATCTGCTGGCTTTGCCTGAGCCATGAGAAGTGCTTGTGTCCTCTCCATAGAGTAACAAAAGAGGTAAATCCTGAGACTGAGGACCAAAATGAACACCAGCAGCCTGTAAGCAAAAAAGAGCTCTGGATAAGTACTGGAGTATCTGGTGTGGTGATGTTGCTGTCTCACTTTCAGGCTGGCAACCATACCATAAGTTTGGCAAGCCATGGGACACTGAAGAGCACCTAGGACAAGACAGAGATTTTATACAGGATGATAAATCCAGAAAAAATCTCCATCTTGGACAGAGGAACAGCACCTCAGAGGTTGAGTTTTGTCAGCTTTGAAACACTTCACATATATAAAGTCAAGCATGATAATGCTGTAAGCACTACAGAAAGCTAAACACATCCCAGTCCCTGTGTTCATGTGGAATAATATTCCTTAGTATGCACTAAAAGGAACAGAAGAATAAGATTAGCCTTCTAGCAGGTTTTTCTTGAAACCTGGCAAATACCATGATATTTTTCAGTTGCAAGGAGTAAGGGTGGGTGTCACAGACATCTTTTGTGAAAAATTCTTTCTTTAGGATTTTTCCCTCTTCTGGGAAGCTGAGGCCCCAGAAAGAGAATGTAAACAATGGTTATCTGCTGCTGTGGAATGCAACAGGTGCACCTGTGATTGGCCCGTGTTCCATGTTTACAATTAAGGGCCAGTCAAAGACCGAGCTCTCTCTGGGACAGAATCAGAGAGAGCTCCTTTGATTATTTCATTCCTTTTCTATTCTTAGCATAGCAGCTTCTGAACTTTTCTCTCTATTCCTTTTAGTATAGTCTTAATGTATTACATATCATAAAATAATAAATCCAGCCTTCTGATCACGGAGTCAAGATTCTCATCTATCTCTTCACCCCTGAGGAACCCTTGCAAGCCTGGCAATAGGTGGGCTCTACTCCTTCTCTCTCCATCCCATTTGTTTTATGGTTCTATACCCATCTACAAAAAGTAACCTTTCCTGGTTGCCTATCCTGGCAACCCTGAAGTATTATTTACTGATGAAGTAGCACCTCTGTTTACATGTTTCTTTCACCTTCTTTCTGGGTGGGATCTCATCTTATAATGCAGGAGTTAACACTGTGAGACCTACGACAAAATGGGTATTGGCAGAACACACAACCATGCCAATGATGGCGATGTCAGAGCCAGGTTTTATAGGAAAAATGGATATTGAGATCTCTGAGTGTTGATTAGAGGCCCTGATTGCATACTTTGCTTCTAATTTAAAACATTCCGAATTTCTTCTCCAGACACAATAAGAATGGGGCAGGACAAGCCAGGAACAAGAACAAACTTGCAATGGGTTTTTTTCCAGCTAAGGCTAAAAAAAACTTAAAAGATAACACAGCTAACAGTCCAAAATGTAACTTGCCTTTTGCCTTTAATTTTTATCTTTCATCATGAGAATATCCAGAGTTTTCATCTGTGCCTGTAGTTTCTCAAGCAGCAGATTAATGCTGCAAGGAAGTTGTAACACCACTTAACAAGATTTTACCCACGTTATGTTTTATCTGTAAATACACGTCTAACAGCAGAACAAAACAGCAGTGCCAGCTCTGGAGAGAGGCTGAGCTGTCCCTGTCAGAGGCTTTCAACACCCACTGAGCAACCTCATCTGGCCTCAGTGCTGGCTCTGTGTTGAGCAGTAGGTTGGACTAGAGACCAGAAAAGTACTTTCCAATCTGAATTTTGCAATCATCCTAAGTCAGTCTGTTTGTTCTCTACACAAAAAGTTTCTTACCTGTGCTTCACAAAGATCTACATGGAGCATTACAAAGCTCTGTTACTGAAAGGGTGTGGGCAGACACTGTGTTTGTGCATGATGCTGGTTCAGGTTTTAGGGTTTGAGAGCAAATCTCTGCTCAAACAGAGAAGGTTTGGGATAGCAGACTAACTGTGGGAGAGTGGGGGCCCTTAGGGGAAATACCATTTCAGAAACACCCAAACATACACATATATTAAAAAGTTAAAAAAAATAAATTCTTTTTCATTGAAACTGTCAGCTTGTCAATTAAACATCTCTGTAAAGATCCCTTACAGCTGCATCTTACTCAGAAATAACAGCTACTATGTATTTTGCCTTCTCTCCATGTGGGAGCCTGCAGTGTCCATAGTTTATCAGACACTTCTTCAGCTGTGAACGGTACCAAGCCTTTTCATTAACACAGGCCCTCCGGGATACCCTGCAGCACTTCTGTAGGCTGCAAAGCCAGAGATCCACACTCACATACATACACAGAGCACACAGAGCGTGTGGGATGGAGCTGGCAGAGCCCTCTGCTGGAAGCTCCCCAGGCTGCAGCGCCACGGACGTGAACCCCGAACGCCCCCAGCCAGGCTGACCCAGCCTGGCCCTGGTGCTCCGGGACACCGATCCAGCCACAAGTCTTATTATTTGCTATCCACAAGCAGCAAGATCCATTTGCCTAATTTTCTGTGTCCTAGTACTTGCACCATCTCTCTAAAGAATGCCTTGTGCCTTGGATGCACTACACATGTCCTTTAAAAGGGCTCAAACTCCAGCTTGTACCTCCCTGTGGGAATATGATCAACACCTTGCAGAGACTGCAGTCATAACACACTGCAGCACAAGATGCTGTGCAGATGCTGGAAGAAAGGTAGGAAGTGAAAAAAGCAACATTAATTTATTTGAAAAATGATTAATTTATCTGAAAAGTTATTAATTTATCAGTTCTCCCATGCTATTTTATTTCAGCTCAAATTCTCATTTCTGGCTTCAGCCTGGCCATAGGGGCCATTGCACTCCTCAGTGCCACTACCACAGCCTGTTACTAATGATATTTTAAGAAAATCCTGTCACTAAGATTTTTCTCCTGAGAAGCTTCAGAAAAAAAATGTAAACAATAACTATCTGATAGCTGTAGAATGTAGTCTAGAGATGATTTACCAACAGGTGCATCTTTGATTGGTCTCATGGAAATTGTTTCTATTTGATGACCAATCACAAATCCAGCTGTGTCAAGACTCTAGTCAGTCACAAGATTTTATTATTCATTCTTTTCTAACCTTCTGATGAAATCCTCTCTCTATTCTTTTAGTATAGTTTTAGTACTAATTTTCTTTTAATGTATATCATAAAATAATAAATCAAGCCTCTGACACATAGAATCAAGATAGTCATCTCTCCCCTCATTCTAAAAACCCTCAAACACCAGCACACCTATCTTCTTCCCTCTGCACAGTGCCTCCAGCTCTTATATCCCTGTCCCCTTTGAACTCCTACAGGTGTTTACTCTTCTCTGCAAGCAGGCAGAAAGGATAAACACTAATTCTCAGTGACTGCATCCCTCTCATGTTCTCACAACATGCAGTCATTAAGATTAACTCCTCTTCAGTGTGTCTAATGTGGGAATGGCTCACGGCGTGTTAAATTACAGAATTTATCCTGACTGGAATGCAAACTACTTTATCATTTGATACAGCAGCAGCTTGCTAACTTTGGCCACAGTTCTTAAAACTGTAAATAAAATTACACACACAGTAGTATTTTATAAGCTTGCAGCCCATAATTCTAACTCACATCAGAGGTTTTCTTCAGTGTCTCCACATTTCTAACGTCTGCCATTCTAGAAAAGGAAAAGCATTAACTTTCACATGGACTGCAGCTCTCAGGCTATTCTTACTGAACACTTAGGATCAGGGGATACATATGAACACAGCAGGTTTCCTGAAAGACAAATTAGAAAGCAATGAAGAGGTGAATAACTCCCAAATGGAGAGTTCACATGCTTTGTAAACTACAGAAGAAGCCAGAGGACAGACTGTTTGCTAGGGAACTGTCATGGACAGATTTTTTGTGAAAAATCCTTTCTTTAGGATTTTTCCCTCTTCTGGGAAGCTGAGGCCCCAGAAAGAGAATGCAAACAATGGTTATCTGCTGCTGTGGAATGCAACAGGTGCACCTGTGATTGGCCTGTGTTCCATGTTTACAATTAAGGGCCAGCCAAAGACCGAGCTCTCTCTGGGACAGAATCAGAAAGAGCTCCTTTGTTATTCATTCCTTTTCTATTCTTGGCATAGCAGCTTCTGAACTTCTCTCTCTATTCCTTTTAGTATAGTCTTAATGTATTACATATCATAAAATAATAAATCCAGCCTTCTGATCATGAAGTCAAGATTCTCATCTGTCTCTCTCACCCTGAGGAACCCTTGCAAGCCCGGTAACAGGGAACAAGCAGAGTGAGATCTGGATGACCATGGTAAATCACTCTCCAATTCTCATGTGACAACTAAACAGAGGGCTTTTCAATTCCAATTCCAATTGCCTCCTCTGTGCAGTGAAAGTCCTGCAGTATTCCTGTAAATCTTTCCTGCTAGCTGTGAAATGTCCTCACCATCATTAGCTAGAACTATTCTACTCACCTCTCTGCTTATTTGACTTTACCAATAAAGTCAAACTTTAATAAGAGAACTTACAGTTAGCCAAAAACTGCACCAATCTAGCCACAAAATTAAAACACAAAGACAGAGAGCCTATAATTATTTAATATTTCAGGTAACTATTAACAACGTTGAATTTTGTATCTGTACACCTGCAATCCTTCTTTAAGCATCAATACCACCTTTGCCATTCATACCAGAGTAAGAATTTTTACTTTTCATACACAAACTCTCAACTGGGGATTTAAAATATTTATTTTATAAAATCTAAATCCACCCAGCACACCTTATGCCTTAATTTTTTTCTGCTCCACAGGTTTCAGGCGCTTTTTAATGATAAGCTCTCCTCTGCTTGTCAGAAAGGTGCTGGACAATTCCTCTTCTGTTGGCAGCCCGTGGGGGAGCTTCAGTGGCTGAATCCTACAGGCAAAAGAATTTGCTTAGTGAACTCCTGTGACTAGAAGGGAGTTACATTAAATGTTCCAAATAAACAAATAAATAGTTAACAAACCTTATCAGATGTTTAACAACTTTCAGTCTGGAATTCACAGAAGGGATATTTTTGTGCAGTCTTGGCTGATGTGCCTACGTAAGGGATAAAACAAGTTTTACAAATGTGTTGCCAAATACCAAATCTTTGTTCACTGAACTTTGCACACTACCAGAACAAAAATAGACCACATTTGCAAATGTAAGGTTTAGAGAAGTGCCATTCATCAAGATCAGACATAAAAAATATGCAATCAAAACTTGATTCCAGTAAAAAAACAATTCCATCTTTATTCTTACTTCACTATAAATGCATTTTCCTTCCAACTGCTAAAAATACCATAAATGTAAATACAAGAGTTTAGGGGCAAAACTGCTTTCTTCAGTTTTATCTTAAATTGATCAAGCACACATTTTTTCTCTGTAATATAACACTGACTAGACAAATCTTTGCATAATGTGCAGTTGGTCTGAAAAACTCAGATAAACACATCTTTGACACAAACTTTTAGAATCCTGAATTTGGAAGCCTTTTCACTGATAAATGAATTTTATTTGCCTTCCTACAATTTCTGAATAATATGACCTGCAGAGACCTGAATTCAAAGTATTTACAAACATATTTCTATTATTTTAGAAGAATTCTCAGGGCAAAGTTCTCCTCATGCAATGCAGCGCAATACCATACAGAGATATTCTGAATTCCCACTAAAAGCACATTTGCCACAAACATTCCCCTCAACTCTTAAACACATCATCACCTTCTCAGATTGCTTTATGGCTGCTATACATGTAATTCTGGTTTGTGACTGCAAAATGGAGGTCTTTATAAAACCCACCAACTTAGTGCTACAGTTCTGACATACACAAGTATAAAAAACAACAATCATACTTTATCCAGCCCCAGATCACGGATTATCTTCTTTTCCCAATATGGGCGACCAATGACACTTTTTATTCTGGTGATAACATGGATTTTGTGGGGCTCCTCAGGGTTACCTCCATACTTTTCATGATCTCCAGGCCGTGGCTGAAATACCTAGAATAAAAAGTTCACAAAACCAGAAGTTTTATCCCTAAATATCCAGTCATCAGTACTGCAGTTCACTACTGCCCAAAACACACTTCAACCTTGGTAAAAATTCTTACATCTTTTTCTTTTCAGGCAGTCAAAGCACCAATAAAGTGACCTCATATTTAGCTTTTATAACATGAAGTCAAACACATTGCTATAATGGTTTGCTGGTAAGTATAGTAACTCTAGAGTTTAGCCACAGAATGACACAGAAATACACGGACAACACCCTGTACCAGCACAACACCTAATTCACATGCATTTTATCAGGGAGCCTGTGATCAGCTTCTGGATGGCAAGTTTTTCCACAGGCTTTAAGAATGCTTTTAGGGAAAAGAGTCAACTGGCACCAGACAAAATTAAAAATAAATAAAACTAAAACAAAAATAAACTGAAACTATAAATGTAAAAAATATAAAGTGCAAGTCAAGCACATACCGAGTCTGGAATATTGGACCTGGTAAAGAGACAACGAACCCACACCGGGGACGCCATCCCCTCCAGGCTGTTCCCCAGCACCTGCAAGGAGAGGAGGGCATAACTTGTCTGCACTTTCCTTACAGCTATGAACACCTGCGAACAGATGACACAGCCACGAGTCCCAGCCCCACCTGGATCCCCCGCTGAATTCCCAGCGGGGCCCCGAGCAGGATCCCCAGCTGGATCCACCCCCACGAGATCCCCTTGTGTCCCTTTCCCGGAACCCCACCTGGATCCCCACTGTCCCGGAGGCTACAAATCTCAGCCCCAGCTCAGATCCCCAGCTGGGTTCCCGTTCCCCCTGGATTCCCTCACACCCCCAATCCCCACCCCAGGTCCTCACCTTCCCGGTGCCCGCAAGCCCCAGAGCCTCACCTTCCCGGTGCCCACAAACCCGAGGCCCTCACCTTCCCGGTGCCCGCAAGCCCCAGAGCCTCACCTTCCCGGTGCCCACAAACCCGAGGCCCTCACCTTCCCGGTGCCCGCAAGCCCCAGGCCCGCCCGGCCCGCCGCCGCCGCCATCGCCGTGCGCAGCCTTCGTCCCGGCCGGACACCGGTGCCGCGGCACTTCAGTTCCGGGCGGGCGGAAGGACAACGGTGCGGCACCTCCCCTCCGTTTCCCCGCCTAGTCCCCGCTCCCCGTCCCGTTCCCGTCGGGAGCCCTCCGGTTCGTGTCCCCGTCCCTGTCCATGTCGCGGGCGAGGAACGATGGCATTGCCGCGCTGGAGCGGGCCGGGGCGGAAACGCTGAAGCGGGCGGTGCAGCTGGACGAGGCGTCCCGGTTCCAGGAGTCGCTGGTGTGTTACCAGGAGGGCATCGACCTCCTGCTGCAGGCGAGGAAAGGTACCGGGCGGGCGCCGCCGCCGGGCTCGGGGTGGCCCTGGGGACACACGGGCAGTGCTGGAGCCCTGGCGGTCTCTTCCCGGGAGAGCCGGGCCGGGCAGGGCTCGGGAGGGCCGGCCCCTGTGCTCAGCTGGCCCGTGACTTTCTGTGATTCACAGCCACGACTGATGAGGCAAAAAGGCACCGCTACCAGCAGAAGATATCCGAGTACCTGACCAGAGCCGAGGAGATTAAAGAACACATTAAGAAACAAGGTATGAATACCTAAATTGGGGGGTACCGAGAGGAGGGAGGCAGGCCCTTCCTGGTGGTGCCAATCACCAGGATGGGGCAGAAACTGATGCACGGGAAGTTCTGCCTGAGCATGAGGAAGAACTTCTTCACCGAGCACTGGAACAGATTGTTCAGAGTGTTGAGTTTCCCTCTCTGGAGATACTCAATGAAATAAATAGGGCAGGAGAACTTTCTCCTTTTTAATGCCTTTATTAAAAAACCAGCTCGGGTGGGAAGAACCGACGGGTCGCTCTCACGCCGCCGCTGCTTCCAGGAGTGGCACGGAGGAGGAGGAGGGATGGAAAAGTGCAGCTTTGTGTGCTGGTCTGTGGGCAGAGCTGGGGCTTCTGTCCTCATGAGAGCACCAGGAGATTCCCAGTTTTTCAATTTAACATTCGAGGTCCTCTGTCTTGCCAACGTCTTTTAGGTTAGGGTGAGGGGTAAAAAGGGACACTGGATTCTGTTCCTCACGTCTAGACATCACTTCGATCCCTCAATTCCGTGTTGGCTCGTTGTTTTTAGGGGTTTTTGCTAGGTTTGGTGAGGGGCTTCTCCATTTGCATGCCAACCCCGATGTCTCCTCCTCTTCACCATCCCGGGTGCCATCCTCCTGGAAGCAGCAGGGTGTTACTCAACAAAAAAGGGGAATTCCCAACCATCAACATCAGGAAGTTAACGAAAAACCAATAACAACAGGTGATTATAACAACAAACAGTTAGAACGCCACCCTGGCAGCAACTGGCCCAACCTGTCAACTCTGCAACCTGTTAAATAAATGGGCAACTTTTCTACTCATAACACTCAAGAACTGTCTGGACACAATCCTGTGCTATGTGCTCTGGATGACCCTGCTTGAGCAGGAGGTTGGACCAGATGTCCTGCTGTGGTCTCTTCCAGCCTGACCCATTCTGTGATTCCCTGAGCTGGGATGTACCCGAGGTACCTGTTTGCTTTTAAATGTCTGTTGTTACATGAATGTTTGATGCGCAAGATGTTTAACATGGGAATTACGTCCTGACCTTTACTTAAACAGAGATTTACTTTCCTTTCAGATAGTAAATACCATAAGCAAATCAGGATAGAAGAAAATGCAACAGGTTTTGGCTATGAAAAGCTTTTCCACGAGTACCTCACTGAGAATGTTTCTGAAGTTTGGGTGGAGGACCCGTACATTCGCCAGGTTCATCAGGCAAGTAGATATTTGATGTAACTGATACAGATATAGCCACTAGAGAAATTCCAAGCTACTAAATTAAATAAAACTTTTTCAGTTGTATAACTTTCTACGATTCTGCGAGATGCTAGTTAAGGGGCCGTGCAAGGTGAAAACAATCCACCTCCTCACTTCCTATGATGAGGTAAGTGTCTAGATTTTGAGTTCTATTCTCTGTACTCAGATGATGCCACATGCAAAACAAGATATAAAAATAGACTTGTTTCTAGATAGTTGAACATAAGTAATTTTGTAAGTCCAGAGTTTTCTGGTTAACAAATTCTGAGTAAGCTAAATCTTAAGTTGAAATTTCTCTGAAAGTTTTGTTGTGGAAAATGTCATAAAAACCAAAGCATCTGTTGAGACAGGGTTTTTTTTTGCTCTTCCAACAGCTGTATTTGTTATTTTAGAGGCTTTCATGAGCTGAAATCTCTCAAACTACCACTGCACTTATTTAAACTATTACTGCATTTACTTTGGCTCAAATAGTACATATCAAGTTTCAAAGAGCTGAGAGTGAGCTCATCCTCCACATTCTTCAGCAAATATACCTGTAGACTGTCTGCTTTTTATCCTGTCTTTGAAACTGTAAATCTGCCTTCATCCAAGTTACTTTCTTTTGGTTTACTTTGATACTGAAAATGTTTTGAGTTGAAAGGTGTTTAAGTTTAAGAAATGGTGACCAGAAATAGAATATATAGTTAAAAAAACGAAAATGAAACCCCATCACATTATTTTTACTTTTGATAGGGTAGTGGGAGGAGTCAACAGATGAGTGCCTTGGAAGAAATAAAACAGTCATTGAGAAATTATGGAGTAACACTGAATATTAACTTTTCGTCCTCAATACATGATCGAGAAATCAGGTGGGTGATATAAAAAATGACCAAATGGCAATTGTTTGAACTCAAAACTATTTAACCCTAAAAGTTAAATAGTTAACTTTTGAGATAATTACGGCTGTGGTTAACAAAATAAAAGGCACTGGCCCTCACTGGATGAAATCAGCCCTCTGTAGTTCTGTATTTTTTAATTGTGAATAGTTGTCTCTATACAGAATGGTGTCTTCTGTGGTTCACACAGGTGTAGGTGATACTAGGAAATAATTGTGATTGAAACAAGGAGCTTGTGCATCATGTGGATGTAACCTTTTTATTGTGCGTTTTTCAAACAGATTCAACAATGGGTGGATGATTAAGATAGGAAGGGGTCTTGATTATTTTAAGAAACCAAAGGTAAGGATGCTTTGACTTCTTTAATTAAGTTAAAATGAGCTCTTCATGGTGAGTATATGCTCAGCATGTCAATTCTGTTCATTTCTGCAGGGTCTTTTCAGCATTGGATACTGTGACTTTGACTTGAGACCTTGTCGTGAAACAACAGTGGATGTCATTCTTACTAAACACACAAAGAAAACGTGATCAGAAATGACTGCTTTTAATAAGTGTTTTCATAAGCATAAAAATGTAACACTGAAACATACTGCTTGAGTCCAGCTGGTTGCCCACAGAAGCAACTCTTCTAAGTACTTAGTGCAGCACAGCTTTTAAAATCTATATGTTTTAGAATGTTTGAGACTTTCCAGTCTGAGGAAACAAAACTGCGTGATTCCTTCATTGTACTTCTGTAATCTTAATTACCATCCATGTCTAAATTTTATCTTGATTTCATAACAGACCCTCAATAATGTCTTTCAAAAGCCTCTATACTGTCATTTCTATTTTTACTGTTGATTTTTTCTTGAGCCTGTTTTGGATTTTATATCTTTAACTGACCACCCAACAGTCATTGGAAGCTGGGCTCCCACAGGTCCCCTTTTATAAGCATTCTTATTTATTTCCTTTAATTCCTGTATTCTAGTCATGACTATTCTTTTGCAGGGTTTTTGTCAGTCCTGTAATACTTTATTTCCCAGACTTTACTAGTAATCCCAATTTTCACATTCCAATTTCCAAGCTCTTTGCCTATGGATGTGGTAGTGTTCAGTACACAGTCATTTTAGGGTTGTCTTATGTGTCTCTGCATAATGGATTTTGGACTGGGAAGGCTGCAAACAGCTGTAATCTCTTCCCTGGCACCCCTGTGTGTTCTTTTATTCCATAATACATGACCAAATACCTGATATCCATCCTTTGCATTGTGTGGAAAGGATGTGTGATCCTCTCAGTCTTACTCTCTGTCTCTAAAGCTCAATGACTGGCTTTTCATGCCACTCTCAACTGCAGTAAGTATTTTGCTACCTCTAAGGGAGTCCCCTAAAAAGAAAATTTAAGTTTTTTCAGAAGTTGGGTACCCTGAGTATCTCAGTTGGTCAGAGAATGGTGTGAATAATGCCAAGGTCATGTGTTTTATCCCTGTAAGGGCCATTCACTTAAGAGCTGGACTTGATCCTTGTGGGTTCCTCAAAATATAATAAGTCCCTCAACTCAAAATATTCTGCAATTCTTAGCAATATGCTATATTTAGAATAAAGACAAAGTCTTCCCTTGTCATTCCTTCAGCCTTTGGAAACCAGAAGGAATTACCAGAGGTGCTGCCTTTTTTTTTTTCCTTATACAAGGGTTCTTTGTTAGCAAGAATCTGCCTAAGTCATACAATCTGACATGAAAAACAGGCAGTGGCCTCTTTTTCAGGTCCCATCAAAATGTTTTCAGCCTCAGGACTGACACGTGCCTTACACTTTCTGCCTTGTAATACAATAGGCCTTTATATTCTAGTAGCATGTTTATTGCTAGAACTTTTTTTTGTTTCCTGTATTTATTTTTCTTGATGGTTGGTGTATTCCATTATCTTTTTTTCCCCCTTAATGTACTTTATTATTTCATCTAATGTCATCTAATGCTGCTATTCTTTTCCTCTTGTTTTTAATAACAAATCTATTCCACAGCAATCAATAGGAAATGGAGCTGGTCTTTGCCTTGTTTTCTGGGTCACAATTAGCCAGTGGTCTGCCTTCTTTATCCTTTCTCATAATAATGTTTCAGCTTTGCAGTGTTGCCTCAGCAAAATTAATAATATATGTGCCACAGAGCTGTGTGCTATTAGTCATTCCCCCAAACATTCCATAGGAGCTTCCTGGTTTGCTGCTGTGATATGAAGTTTCTAGTCACTTGTGAATTTTATTCAGTTGTGTCTAATATATGCCTATTTTTAATGGGAATAAATGTTATTTTTTATTATTTGTAGCTTCAGTCATCTGTTTGATTTCTTCACAATATCAGGAAATTCAAGCAAGCTGTGTAATGCCTCAGAGATCCAGCCACATTCTGGAGAAGTCTCACTGTAAATACAGTAATTTCCCATATGTGAAGCTTTGTGTCTTTTAACCTAGTATGGCAATTTCAAACATAGAGAATCACAGAATTAACTAGGCTGGAGAAGACCTTTGAGATCATCCAGTCCAACTTGTGACCTAGCATCACCTTGTCACCTAGAGCATGGCACTGAGTGCCACATCCTGTCTTCTTAAACACCTCCAGAGAAGGTGACTCCACCTCCTCCCTGGGCAGCCATTCCAATGCCCAATCACTCTTTCTGTGAACAGTTATTTCCTAATGCCCAGCCTAAACTTCCCCTGGTGCTGCTTGAGGTTGTGTCCTCTTGCCCTGTCACTGGTTACCTGGGAGAAGAGCCTGAACCTCACCTGGCCACAGCCTCCCTTCAGGTATCTGTTCTGACCTAATCAAAATTGCATTACGCTTCTTCTTCAACAACAGTGAAATACATCTTGAGCCTTTTTTCCATAATTTTACTATATATAGAGCTATTATTTAACAATAAAACTGTCACATTGTTGCCTTTTATGGGAAAATCTGCTAGGTGGTAACATAAGGAAACTCTCCTAGATCTGTATTTGCATTTTCAAATGTTTAGCTTTGATAGCAGTACCCATGGCAGCAGGGACTCCCAGCGTTGTGCCAGGCACAGGAACAGAGGAGGCACGTGTGGCCTCCCAGTTAGCCTCTTCTGTCCACATCACACAAACCCCCACACTGAACTTGCTATTTTCCCCTGCTCTTACATGTGCATGGACAAAAGCCCTGACCCAGGCTGCACCTACCCAGCAGTGAGCTGACCTCACTGCAGTGCTTGTACAGCAGAGGCACAGCACTCTGCAAGAAGGGACTCTGAATCAGAAACCAGGGAACATCCCTCTCCACACACCTCAGGGGCTGTGACACAGCCTTTGGGCTACTGTCCACAAGGAGCAGGATGCAGCCTGGGGCATCCAGTGCAGCAGCACAACACCAGTTTTACACCTACCCATTCCATCTGTGTCAGCCATTTGTACCTTCTCTGCTACACGGCCAGTTTGGGATGTCCCCACCATTTTCCCTGGTTCAAGCAGCAACCATGTCTTGTCAGCAGTGGTTTCAATCCTACAGTTTAGGAACATCAGGTGCATGCAGTGTGAAATTTAATTGTAATATTAAATAAAAGCACAAGATTGAACAGTTTGTTTTCTACAAGCTGAATTTTTCTCTTACTAGTGATTGTTTTAGTTTTGTTTTCAATACATTAAATAAAAAAGCAGCAGAAATTTAACTTATATTTTCAAAATGCAAGTCACATTAATCTTATCATATTCTCACACAGTAGACTCCACCTGCTGTGCAACTCATCATCTTGTGGACACACTCTTAGTAACGTTGTCACTAGTGCAGTGATTTCGTTTGGGCAAAACTTACTGCCAGTAAGACTCTTGACCAGTTCACTGTACAGTCCTGGTGGCAGCCACTGCTCTGGCAGATCAATGTTACAGACTTCAATCCTTCCATGCTTTACATCCATATTTACTTTAACGTCAAGAACAGAATCTTTATAGACCATGTTAAGACATGTGCTGATGCTGAACTTTGGTGTCTTTCCATACACCCATTCCCAGGTTTGTAGTTCTTTAGTTTTGTCACTAATTCCAGGAAGCAGAATCTCATCAGCTGGATTTATTAAGGTGATATGGTGATCTATCTGGTGCTGCATAGCATATTCTTTAGCAATGGCATCCAGGAGCATCTCAGAAGTTAAACTAGGAACCTCTTCAAAGAGATTTTTCACCAAGGCAGGCACACTAGGAGTGGCATTGCTCTTTAATCCTTTAAAAGGACTTTTTAGCACAGAAGATAAAACAAACTTATCTGCATTACAGAGTAAGGTACAGTGGTGATAAGCACTTGTCCTTCCCAGCTTAGCAGCAGTGCCTGAGATTTTATATTGCCTATCTAGCAAGATGTCATACCTGTCAGTGACATGTACATCTAACTGGGGTCGCAAGGCTTTCAGAGCCTTCACAACAAGCTTCAGGTTTTCCATTCGTTCATATTTTTTTCTGGTTGTAAAGAAAGTCAAATTGATATTGCCTAAGTCATGGTAAACTGTTCCTCCTCCACTTCTTCTCCTGGCTAGTTTTATATTTTTTTGCCTCAACAGCCTGAGGTTGCATTCCTGCCAGGGATTCTGATGTCTGCCTATTACCACGGCAGGGGAATTTCTCCAAAGGAAAAGGACCTGTTGCTTCTCTAAATCCATGTGGTCATGGATCCAATCTTCCACGGCTAGATTTTGGTAAACATCATTAGAAACAGACTGGATAATGAGGCCACCACCAGCTGTGCTCCAGAAGCAAGCTTTTGGAGTCCTGAGGACGCAGGGCAGCCAAAGGCAGTTCTTTACCGACTGGAGCACCATGTTTTTAATAACTGCACAGTGCACAGAAGGAATGCCTGCTCTGCTAATGCTGAATGCGGCAGGAGCGCAGCCGCCTCCTGTGACAGAGCTGAAAGGCGGGTGGCGGGCATGAGACACTCATGCTCTGCCCACAGCAGCACGCCAGCTCCCAGGCACGGCGCTCCCCCGCTGATGCCGCTCACACCCGGCGGGAGCCTCGCAGGACATCGGGGGTGTCACAGCAGCTGCTCCTCGCACTCCCTGGTGCCTGAAAGACCAAAGGAAAAAGCGGAATGTAATGTATATTATCTCCTCACTCAACGCAGCCTTGCTAATTCGATTTCACTTTGCGTAGTCCAGCTTTGTTAAGGTTTTCTGCCTTCTTTTCCACGGGGTTACCGGCGCAGCGTGCCCTCAGCCCCGGACGCCGCGTCTCCGCCCGTACAGCCCCGCCGGGCGCCCTGCGCTACTCACGGCGGGGAGCGGAGCGGCTCCAGCGCCCGTCCGTGCTCCCGGGGACTCCTTGGAACCGGCGGCACCGTGAGCGCCTTCCGCTTCCCGGGTGAGAGGTGCTGGGGGCGGGCGCTGCGCCTGCCGTGCGCCGGGGAGGGCTGGGGGCGGTGGCGGTGGCCGGGGAGAGCCGGGGGCTGCGGCGGTGAGGGCTGAGGGCCGGCTGCGAGCGCGGCCTGGTGCTCGGTGAGCGCCGGGGTCCCGCCTGTCACAGCGCAGCCACGGCACCGGGCGGGGGATGGAGCTGGGGAGAGCGGGAATGACCAGATCACAGAATCACCGAGCCGGTCGGGTTGGAAGGGACCACAGCGGGACATGTGGTCCAGCCTCCCGCTCAAGCAGGGTCATCGCAGAGCACATGGCACAGGATTGTGTCCAGACAGTTCTTGAATATTCCCAGTAAGGGAAACTTCACACCCTCTCTGCGAAACCTGTTCCAGTGCTCGGTCACCTGCGCAGGATAGGTCTTCCTCATGTTCAGGTAGAGCTTCCTATGCAGCAATTTCTGGCTGTTGTTTCTCATCCTATTGTTTCGCGCCTCCAAGAAGAGCCGGACTTCATCCTCTTCACACCTTTGCTTCAGATACTTTTGGGCATTTCCCACAATATTTACAGGGCAACAAGAGGCCAGTGTACAATGCATAAAATGGATTATTTTTCTTGCAAGACCCAGATGGGCAGTTCCTCTCTGCAGGATATTCTGGATGCTAGAAGCTTTTATGAGTTCACAAGGAGACAGTTACTGCAATTGCAGAGACTTGTGAAATATACTCTCTGTGGTGGTCATGAAGATACAGAAGCAAAATGTCAATAGTATAATTCATTAACAAGCTGGAAAGTGATCAAAGACTAGACGTATTGCCTGCAGCAGATTGTCTTGAGATTTGCATTTAAGTCATTCTTAAAGTCTGCCAGACCTTAGCTATAATTCTTCATCAGAAGCTATTGTCTGTGCTTAAGCTTACACCGTGGGAGAATGTTCAGTGCTAGGTGAAGTTTTTTATGCACAGTAGTATCCCTATGGGCAAATATGTGCTGTATTTCTCTTGTTCATGGATGTGTATTTCTAAAAGGTACATTACATACCTTTGTCTTCCATTCTGCCTTAAAAGAACTGTGTGGGTGTAATAGGGCAAGTAAGAAACCATCACAACATGTGTGCTGGTGGTGATTAGTGAGAGAAACAGACTCTAAAAGGAGCTTGATGAGATGTGTGTGCCAGTACCTTTAAAGTTGTACTGCCACATTAAAAAAAAAAGAGAATTTTTTAAAGCAATTTTAAATGGACAGAGCTTTTTGCTGAATTAGACTGGTAATCATTTTTCAGTGGGGTGAGCTATTCTGTAATGCACAGGTTAAAAAAGTTAAAAAGCATGTGGAGTTTGTCCATAAAAATGTGCTGGAAATCAATGTTGAAGGCAGTTGACAAAATGCAAACACAAAGCTGTGCATTCTAGCACTGGTCAGAAGTATGGAAATGTCTTGTGAGACAACTGATGTTACTAAAACACCCAAAAATGTGGGACCACTTGTCTCCATTTTGGCACTTGATTCTTGAACGTTTGCAGTGTGTCATTTTGCCACAGGGTGTCCCTAAAAACCTACCAAGAGATGTTGCAATGTTTTCTATGTTTTTCTACTCAAAAACTGTTTTCACAATTAGAACTATAATTTTCTAAAAAACGTAAAGTGAACAGAATACTGGGTGGACAGATAAAAATGTCATGGGTCACTTTCTGATAAGCTGAAGGATGAAATACACATGCAACAATAAATGCCTTCCTATTGTTGAAGACAAATCCAGCAAGATAGAAATATTCTTAGAATAAGCAAAAAGTATGAATTTGTAAATGCACACCATGATTTATTTATATTGTCAGAATATAGAAATATTCTGACAATCAGCAAAAAGTATGAATTTGTAAATGCACACCATGATTTATTTATCTCTTCTGAATTGGGCATTTAAGTTTTTTTAAGTCCCAACTACTATTGTATAAATCACATATCTGTAAAATACACCAAATATTATTTTCACTTTTGAAAACAATCCTGTATAGGAATTTAATTTCTTTTTTGATCAATGAAGCATTGTTTGATATTCAAAAAGCAATGCAACTGCTCTGCACAACGTTAACCAGCATTAAGATATGAAAAATAATTCACCCTATGTCCCTTAGAGGATACCTTAGACATACCAGAATAAATTCAATTAAAAATAAATTGAATAAATCCTAAAATGAATTTTCATTAGGAATAATTTTGTTAAAGTTGTGAAAACATAAGATGCCATTTTCACATCTCTTTTGGAGATAAATGTGATAATACAGAGCCTCCACTTCCACCGTGCCAAAATTTGAAAGTAAGATTTACAAGAAATCTAGGATGGGGAAAGGGAAAAGAAAAATACTTGTTTCTCTAGCTCTGTGTCTGGAAATTAAAATCTTCCAATTTCTTTTCTGGCTTTAGGTGGGGATTTTATTTCAGAGGTGTTTCTCACTCCTGATGTCTGAAAAGGCGAGCTGTATCCATGAGTGCTTAATAGTGGCTGCTTGCCAAAGAACCCCGTAACTCACCCTGCACTGTCTCCAGAATATAAAACCTGTGCTAGTGGCCAGCAGGAAAGAGAGGACATTTTGTCTGGTTTCTCTGCTTGACTTTGGAACTACCTAAAGCAGCCTCTTACAAGGGCTGTTTGTATCCTTGCCATGAGCAGGCAATAGGAGTCACAGGGTTCACATGGCCTCTTTACCCTTTTTGCATCAGTTTCTTTGAAGGCACCAGTCTGCTTCTCCCTGTCTGTGCTATTCCAAGAAGATATGTGCAGCCAGAGGTACTGTAAATAAGAACTCCTATCTTGGGATATAAGGAAACATAAGAAGTAATTTCTCTGAAATTATTTTGTTGGTGGGATAAAGAAAAGCTTAATTAGCCTTGTAATACTCTGATGTTTTAACTTCATGTTGTTTGTAAACCAGTAATATATTATCCTGGCATTAAAAATCAGGATTGAGTTCAGACTGGTGCTTATCATACGTGTGAAGCTAATGTTTGACACTGTCAAGGAACAAGTATAGTGCAAAGAATAATATTTATTCTGGGTGATACAACTGGCACATAGTCTTACAGATAGATACATTAATTAGATGGGTTTTGGATAGAAGATAAGGTTTAATTAAAGGAAGCTATTTTCACAAGATTAAGTCAGTCTTATCTAACACTTGCTTTGTTCTTGTCAGGCCTGAGAGATTGTGTGGCAATTGCTGAAGTTTTCATCTGTGCAAGTGTCTCCTTGGATATTAGTTTCTGGAAGAGATGAACCTAATTAGAGTGGAGGTGTTCAGCTGAGCTCCCTGAGTTCACTGTCAGTCCCGCCTGATCAGCTGTGGCAGTTTCAGAATACCCATCTCTCTCCTGGGGCTGGGACTGACAAGACTTGGCTGCTTGGCTTTGTCTCTGAAATCCTGTGACCTGTAAGCATTGCTCATGCTGCCTTTCCCTGCCTCTTGTGAGGCTTTTGCATTAATCACATGCTCCATGTGTGGGCCCAGGAGCTTTGGGTTAAAGGTGCTTTAAAGAAATTCTTTGAAAGAATTTCACTCAAAGCAACAGTGAATGGTGGTATTGCATGTGTCTGAGTGTGCCAATTTATGATCCATCCTCCTGTTTCCATCCCCAAATAACTATGAAGAATTTTAATTATTATTTGAGGAAATCATCTTTTTATCTGTCAAGATGTGGAAAAAGTGTTGTGTCACTTGAGGAGAAGCTTGGCTTAACTCCAACAGAAAAGCTCTTCAAAAAGATGTAGCAGGAACCAGTCACTCAGTATTCATTTGTACTTAAAATCAGAAATAAATATGAGCACCTTTCCTTAACTTTGGTAATGTTTATTGAGAAACTGTGCTCTACATCATAAACCTGATAGAGAAGGTTGAATTTTCATAGATAAGATTTATTCAAAAACCTCCCAGGATGAAATCAAGTAGAGAAATAATTAAAATTTCTATGAATGCAATGGTCATAAATATTTATATCAGCATTAATGGGAAAAGGGGTTTACTGATAGTTTTGTACAAGATTTTACAATCCATCTTTTCAAAAATTATTTTTAGGAATATTTCTAACCTCTCATTTTGTTTTGCCTATAGAATTTCAGTCATATACACCTGTAGAAACAATATGATCATCTTGGAAAGCAAGAGTAAAGAAAATAAAAGTGCAGAGATGTCATGCTTACTGGAAAGCTGTTTGGGTAAGCTGTTGTGCTGGTAGTGAGCCAGAAGTCAGTGTGTCAATCACAGCTGCTTGGTTTCTGTCCTATAGAGCTCCTGTCTCAAGGAAATCAGAGTCATAGAATAGTTTGTGTTGGAAGGGACCTTTAAGACCACCTAGTTCCAACTCCCCTTTCATTGACAGGGACACCTTTCACTAGACCAGGTTGCTCAGAGCTCCATCCAGCCTAATTTTGAATACCTTCAGATGTGGAGACTCCATAGCCTTTTTAGGTGATCTCTTCCTCATCACCCTCCAAAGAAGAACCTCCTTCAGGTTAAGGTCATTCCCCCTTGTCCTATCACTACTTTCCCTTGTGAAAAGTCCCTCTCCAGCCTTCTTTAATCTCCATTTAGGTACTGGAGTCTCCCTGGAGCCTTCTTTTTCCAGGCTGAACAATCCCAGCTCTCTCAGCCCATCTTC